>NW_015537973.1:2192857-2194185 GCF_001515605.1 Sinocyclocheilus anshuiensis | reverse complement strand
GTGCAATCAAGTCGACGATATCGCTGGAAATTAAGTGTCCCCAACTAAGCAAGCCATAGGCGACAGTTGCAAGGAACCAAAACTCCATCGGTGACAGAATGAAGAAGAAACCTTGGGAGAAACCAGGCTCAGTCGGGGGGCCAGTTCTCCTCCAGCCAGACGAATCAGCAGGTTGATCCATGCTGTCGCAAAGTCACATTGTGCAGAGGGCTCATCTGGTTCCTTGGTCTTGCCCCGATGGCCGTCAAGGAGACAAGGTCTTCACTGGGGATCTGTCTCTGGGGCTCATCTAGTTGTCCTGGTCTCCGCTGAAATTCAGGGCTGTAGAGGTCATCTATAGGTGCTGATCCACCATCTGGCAGGATTTTAAAATCTATACGATGTTTAATAGGGAGCCAGTGCAGTGTTGACAGAACCGGGCTAATATGGTCATGCTTTCTGGTTCTAGTAAGAACTCTTAACTGCTGCATTTTGGACCAGCTGGAGTTTGTTTATTAAGTGTGCAGAACAACCACCCAATAAAGCATTACAATAATCTAACCTTGAGGTCATGAACGCATGAATTAACGTTTCTGCATTTGACATTGAGAGCATAGGTCGAGCATAGGGAAAAATGCAGTTTTACAAATGCTAGAAACATGGCTTTCGAATAATTTAGACCTCTAATTAATTTAGATAATTAACACCTCTGTTTTTCAGAATTTAGCAGTGTCATGAATCCGGTCCGTGGCCTTCCGTCCGATTGCCACCAGAGGTCGCCCTTTCATTATATTGACTTTCACACCACACAGACACGTCATACGTCACCCTGGACTACATTTCCCATGTTACATTGCACTGATTGGACTCACCTGCAGTCAATCACACACACACTATATTACACCCACTCAGATCCTTCTCAAACTGCCGAGTATTGTATTGCGTTTATCGCTCTCCAAGTGATAGCTACTTTACAGAGCCAGTCCTGAGATTCTGGTTTATTCTAGTCCTGTCAAGACTTGCCTGTTTAGGCTAGTCGTGTTTTCGGATTTCTTGCCTGTCTGTGGATTATTCTCTTGCCCTGCTCTGTTTGGACTCTGTTTGACCCTCGCCTGAAATTTTGCTCGTGTTATCGGATTACTCCTCTTGTCAAGCCCTCTGGATATTGTTAGCCGTCGATCGACCACACCTGGGGCCAGTTGCATAAATTTAGCCACCATGTTAAGACTGTGTCTTAAGAACTAGTTTGACCAACTAGCAGTTGCCAAGGGGTAATCAGTCTTACTTTTCCAATATAAAAAAGACCAATCTACCTTTTCATAACTGAATTAAAAAAGTATATGACCAGT
>NW_015537973.1:2186239-2190458 GCF_001515605.1 Sinocyclocheilus anshuiensis | reverse complement strand
GAAGTGTTCCCAGTTCCGGTTGACCTAATTAATGCAGCCTAACAATACTTTAACGGATTTGAGTAATAGAAATGTGTAAGTGTGTTATGTGTAAGCCAGTTTAAAGAGATGGGTCTTTAATCTAGATTTAAACTGCAAGAGTGTGTCTGCCTCCCGAACAGTGTTAGGTAGATTATTCCAGAGTTTGGGCGCTAAATAGGAAAAGGATCTGCCGCCCGCAGTTGATTTTGATATTCTAGGTATATATTATCAAATTGCCAGAGTTTTGAGAGCGCAGTAGACATGGAGGACTATAATACGATAAGAGCTTGCTCAAGTACTGAGGTGCTAAACCATTCAGGGCTTTATAAGTAATTAGCAGGATTTTAAAATCTATACGATGTTTAATAGGGAGCCAGTGCAGTGTTGACAGAACCGGGCTAATATGGTCATGCTTTCTGGTTCTAGTAAGAACTCTTAACTGCTGCATTTTGGACCAGCTGGAGTTTGTTTATTAAGTGTGCAGAACAACCACCCAATAAAGCATTACAATAATCTAACCTTGAGGTCATGAACGCATGAATTAACGTTTCTGCATTTGACATTGAGAGCATAGGTCGAGCATAGGGAAAAATGCAGTTTTACAAATGCTAGAAACATGGCTTTCGAATAATTTAGACCTCTAATTAATTTAGATACCTCTGTCCTCTGTTTTTCAGAATTTAGCAGTGTCATGAATCCGGTCCGTGGCCTTCCGTCCGATTGAGGTCGCCCTTCGCCCTTTCATTATATTGACTTTCACACCACACAGACACGTCATACGTCACCCTGGACTACATTTCCCATGTTACATTGCACTGATTGGACTCACCTGCAGTCAATCACACACACACTATATTACACCCACTCAGATCCTTCTCAAACTGCCGAGTATTGTATTGCGTTTATCGCTCTCCAAGTGATAGCTACTTTACAGAGCCAGTCCTGAGATTCTGGTTTATTCTAGTCCTGTCAAGACTTGCCTGTTTAGGCTAGTCGTGTTTTCGGATTTCTTGCCTGTCTGTGGATTATTCTCTTGCCCTGCTCTGTTTGGACTCTGTTTGACCCTCGCCTGAAATTTTGCTCGTGTTATCGGATTACTCCTCTTGTCAAGCCCTCTGGATATTGTTAGCCGTCGATCGACCACACCTGGGGCCAGTTGCATAAATTTAGCCACCATGTTAAGACTGTGTCTTAAGAACTAGTTTGACCAACTAGCAGTTGCCAAGGGGTAATCAGTCTTACTTTTCCAATATAAAAAAGACCAATCTACCTTTTCATAACTGAATTAAAAAAGTATATGACCAGTCTTGAAAAAAAAAAAATTTAGATGACTAACTTTTTAAGACTAGTCTAAACAGTTTATGCAACTGGCCCCTGTTTTGGATTACTCTCTTGCCTTGCCCTATATATATATATCTGTTCGCCATTGTCTGACCCTTGCCTGTTTTTTGACCACGTCTTTGAATAAAAGCTTGCATATGGATCCGCACGTCTATGGCATATCGATGGCGGACACACCAGTTCGCACTCACAAATTGGCGGCCACAACAACGCCCCGTCATGTCTCAGCTGCTCTTCATGAGTCAAGTCAAGTTACATCTGTTCGTTCGGAGTCACGCTCAGAATCAAGTCACGTCACAGCTGATCTTCCAGAGTCAAGTCATGTCACAACTGATCGTCCAGAGTCAAGTCACATCACAGCTGATCGTCCAGAGTCAAGTCACATCACAGCTGATCTTCCAGAGTCAAGTCACGTCACAGCTGATCGTCCTGAGTCAAGTCACGTCACAGCTGATCGTCCAGAGTCTCGTCACGTCACAGCTGATCGTCCAGAGTCAAATCACGTCACAGCTGATCGTCCAGTGTCAAGTCACGTCACAGCTGTTCGCTCAGAGTCCTGTCACTTCCTGTCTGTCGCACCCAGATCCTTAAGGTCTGTTCTTCAGTATCCCAGACTGGCATCCAGTGTGGAGGACCCACCGCTGGTGTCAGCACGTGCTGCTGGTATACAGTTGTTCGCTCAGAGTCCTGTCACTTCCTGTCTGTCGCACCCAGATCCTCAAGGTCTGTTCTTCAGTATCCCAGGCTGGCATCCAGCGTGGAAGACCCACCGCTGGTGTCAGCACATGCTGCTGGTATCCCTAAACCAGCACTCTCAAACCCTTTTGCCCCAGAAGTAATCCCCTTGTCTGCTGCATTTCCCATATGTGGGATTTCTCTCTGGTGTGTATGGGCTGCGTTCACTACCGCCGAAGTTCCAGAGCCAGCGACGTCTGCGGAAGGATTGCCAGAGGTGGCGGCTGAGGCTGCAGAACCTCCAGAAATGGCAGTGCCCGCTCCAGATTCTCCAGAGGTGGTGGCTGAGGCTGCAGAACCTCCAGAGACGGCGGTGCCTGTTCCGGATTCTACGGAGGTGGCGGCGTTTGCTGCAGAGCCTTCTGGCGTCGTCTTTCACTTCAGCTCTGGTTACGGTAGTGGCGCCCATTAATGAACTCTGCCTGTCCTGTCACGGTTATGGAGGCCGTCTGTGAACTCTCTGCCTGTCCTGTCACGGCTATGGAGGCCATCTGTAAACTCTCTGCCTGTCCCGTCAAGGCTATGGAGGCCGTCTATGAACTCTCGTCCTGTTCTGATCTGATTTTGATCTTTGTTTTGCCAGTTTCTGTCAATGAGTCTGATCATGAACTGTCAGTCTATCCATGAATCGGTGTCTGAATTATCTGCCAGTCCCGTTTCCCACAATGAACCTGACGTTAATTCACCTGTCTGTTTCCATCCCACTGACAATTCTGATGTCGTACTATCTGCCTGCCCAGTATCAGTTCATGAGTTGTTTGTCAGTTCAGTTCCAGTCACTACTCTTGGTTATGAACAGTCTGTTCACCCCATCTCTGCCAACAGACCCTGTTTTGAATTGTCTGCTTATCTGGTCTCAGTTAACGAACCTGCTTTTGAACTGTCCACCTGTCCAGTTTCAATCAGTGAGCCTGTTTATGAACTGACTTCCTGTCCAGTTTCAGTCAGTAAGCCAGACTTGTAACTATCTGTCTGTCCAGTTTCATTCAGTGAGCCTGTTTATGAACTGTCTGCCCATTCAGTGGTCACCAGGGAGACTATTGAAGAACTTTTTGCGCTCCTGGCCTCGGTCTTTGAGACCGTATATGTTCTGTCTGTCACTTGTGTCTCAGTTTTTCCTAGGTCCCAGTCTCTACCATGGGTCTCTGCTCCGTCCGCTCCATCGTGGTGGTCTTCTGTCTGGCTTTGGTGGTCTTCTGCTCCGTCTGCTGCGCCGTGGTGGTCTTCTGCTCCGTCTGCTCCGCTGTGGGGGTCTTCTGTCTGTCACTGGTGGTCTTCTGCTCCTCCGTGGTGGTCTTCTGCTCCGTCTGCTTCGCCGTGGTGGTCTTCTGCTCCATCTGCTCCACAGTAGTGGTCTTCTGTCTGGCTCTGGTGGTCTTCTACTCCACCGTGGTGGTCTTCTGCACCGTCCGCTCCAGTTTTTTATATCGACTATGCATTCCGTTTCAAATGGGAATGTTTCGCCAGGCCACAAAGAAATATAGAGCTGAGTGTCATCAGCATAACAGTGAAAGCTAACACTGTGTTTCCTGATGATATCTCCCAAGGGTAACATGTAAAGCGTGAAGAGTAATGGCCCTAGTACTGAGCCTTGAGGTACTCCATACTGCCCTTATCGATATGACACCTCTTCATTCACTGCTACGAATTGATGGCGGTTAGATAAGTACGATTTGAACTAGGGCTGAACGATTTTGGAAAATAATCTAATTGCGATTTTTTTTTACCAATATTGCAATTGCGATTTAATATGCAATTATTTTTTAAAGCTCTTTTTGTTCTGTATTATTCAACAAAGGAGCGCGGACGTCTCCTTATGCTTTCTCTCGCCATACTTTGATGTCATACACCGATCGATCTTCAAGTCGAACACACTTCTTTGCTCTCGCGTGTCACATGACCGAGTGTAATCGCAGCCTCTGCGATGGAAAAATTGCGTTTTCTCATATCGCGATATTATCGCAAATGCAATTAATCGTTCAGCCCTAATTTGAACCATGCTAATGCACTTCCACTAATGCCAAAAAAGTTTTCTAGTCTATTCAAAAGAATGTTGTGGTCAATCGTGTCGAATGCAGTTCTAAGATCCAGTAGCACTAATAGAGAGATACAACCGCGATCA
>NW_015537973.1:2179798-2184105 GCF_001515605.1 Sinocyclocheilus anshuiensis | reverse complement strand
TGTGAGGATACTACCTTTTCTAGTATCTTGGACAGAAAAGGGAGATTTGGGTTTGGTCTGTAATTAACTAGATCTTTGGGGTCAAGTTGTGGTGTTTTAATGAGAGGCTTAATAACAGCCAGTTTGAAGGTTTTGGGGACATATCCTAATGACAATGACGAATTAATAATAGTCAGAAGAGGATCTATGACTTCTGGAAGCACCTCTTTTGGGAGCTTAGATGGAATAGGGTCTAGCATACATGTTGTTGGTTTAAATGATTTAAGTTAGTCTAGAAATTATTCGTCTCCTATAGTAGAGAATGAGTGGAATTGTTCCTCAGGGGATCTATAGTGCACTATCTGATGCTATACTGTAGCTGACGGCTGCATGGTTACAATTTTATCTCTAATAGTATTGATCTTGGAATTAAAGTAGTTCATAAAGTCATTACTGCTGTGCTGTTGGGAAATGTCAACGCCTTATTGCTTGTTGCTTTATTTTTCATTAATTTAGACACTGTATTGAATAAATACCTGGGGGTATGTTTGTTTTCTTCTAAAAGATACGAAAAGTAATAGGATCTAGCAGTTTTTAATGCTTTTCTGTAAGACAGGGTACTTTCCCACCATGCAACACAAAATACCTCTAGTTTTGTTTTCCTCCAGCTGCGCTTTAGGGTGCGAGTGTGCTCATTATACCACTGTGTCAAACTGTTTTCCTTAATCTTCCTTAAGCGTAAAGGAGCAACCGTATCTAAAATACTAAAAAAGAGAGAGTCCATAGTTTCTGTTTCATCACCAAGTTTTTCTGAGCTGTTGGATATGCTGAGGAATTGAGATAAAGCAGGAAGATTACTTACAAAGCAGTCTTTTGTGGTTGAAGTGATGGTTGTACCATACTTGTAACAAGGAGTAAAATTTACAGTTTTAGCTATATGGAGTTTACACAAGACTAGATAATGATCTGAGATGTCATCGCTTTGCTGCAGAAATTCAACACCGTTAGCATCAATTCCATGTGACAGTATTAAATCTAGAGTATGATTTCGACAATGAGTTGGACCTGACACATGTTGTCTAACCCCAATAGAGCTCAGAATGTCTAGAAATGCTGATCCATGCATTTTTATCATCAACAATTAAGACTTTATTTATCTGCAGCCAGCACTATCTCTGATAGAAAATCAGCAAATTCTTTAATAAAGTCTGTATGGTGCACTGGTGGCCTGTATACAGTAGCCAGTACAAACATCACAGGGGATTTATCATTAACACTTGTTTCTTTGGATAATGTTATATGAAGCACCATTGCTTCAAACGAGTTATACTTGAAGCCCGCGCTCTGAGTTAGATAACTTTTGTTTCAAAACAAATTAAAGTTAATATGTTGAAACTCGGGCACGGGCTCTGAGCTCCTGTTACATTTGTTGAAGATACAGAGTTTTGCTTTCTACTGTTAATTTTTCTTTCTACTGGAAAAAGAGTTTCTCCAACTTTTAAAGCTGACTCACAGAGGTTATGTTCACAGCATGTTGTGTCACACCCCCTCTTGCTTGTTGTTAGCCTTTAGCCTCTGTAACGCCTTCTTGCAGGGAGTTTGTGCTGTGGTCACATTCACTCTCATTTTAATTGCAGAGGGGGTGGGAGCAACTTGAAGGGAAGGCATTGGTGTTTTCGTCATGCCTAGTTGGCCTCTAACCTCCTCCTCCTCCTCGTCTTGGTTTAAATAAACAAAAAACTACATCTCCCAGACATGGTCCCTGGTGCTATCATGAGTCCTCTTCATTCAGGTACAATTATTATTGGAATCTTATTCAGTTGTTAGAAAAATATTCATCCAAAACATAGACCTCCATATAAACTGAATCAATAATAAATTGTAAATGTGTTCAGCATTCTGCAACAAATATTTTTCAGATTTTCTAGACTATTTTAAGTCGTAAAGAAAGCAGTATGCCTATATATTAAAATCCCGCGCATGGCTTTAGCAGGCATGTATGATACTAAGCGGGGCAGATGGTGCCTGAGACCTCCCGAGCTCAAAAGCGCACCACAATTTTGCAACGTAAAGTGGTGAAAAGGGGAACTGAAGCGCGCTCTAATTGAGAGCCATTGGGGCAGATTTGAGACCGCCCCGCTTATTTTCACGTTACTTTACGTGAACCTCGCTCCACCAAGACGATATCAATCTGCTTCAGCTATGGGTCTGCATCAGGTCAGTAACTAGTTGGCATGTCTGTTTTTTCTATGTGGAGTAGTGGATCAAATTAACAAAGTAGACTATAGTTTAAATCCTTTAGTTTAAATGTGCTCACATGAATAGCCTTTATATGGTTCTGTTGTGTTTGTTTTGTTTATTCTGAGAATAGACATATGATCTTTTTTCCTCACCCGAATTGCTCCACAACTTGTAACATTCTAAATCAACATTTGGAGGTGATAAATACTAAGGCAATTATTATACAGCATTTTATGCGTGTAACATTACTTTGAGCCTGTCAATCAACATTAGTGCGCCACCCACAGGATAAAGCAAGGACATCTTTGCCAAAATGTTGTCCCCATGTGTTCAGAGATTAGAATATAAAGCTTACAAAATGTTTTTCATATATTAGCGCTACGACCCAGAATCTGCCCCACCTAAATTTACGGTCAGGAGCCGCTACTGGTCATATGGATTAGCATAGTGTTAGTTTTGAGTAGGGATATGCCGGTATCAAATTTTCATGTTGCGATTAATTGCTAATGCTTTTATTACGGTATACGGTATTATCACGATATTGAAATTTTGTTTAAAAAAAAGTGCTGTCATAATACAGTATAACAGGTTTAATAACTTTTTTCTTATAACAAAAATAACTGAACATTTAAATGCAATAAAGCAATACAGAAAAATGTATAAAGTTAAAAGTTTTACACAGATTAAAGTGCAAAAGAACCCTTTACTAATAGACCTCAATAGTTAACCTTAGTTAATGCATTAACATTCACAATGAGTAGTGCAGCTGCTTTGTTTACAGGGTTTCCGGGGTAACGGCTGCATTTAAATGAATTATTATTATTATTATTATTATTATTGTTATTATTATTATTATTATTTCTGCAGTTTAGTGCCATCTGCTGTCAGAGAGTGAAAGTGCGCTTTCATCCAGAGCGTCTCTCACATGTTCCGCCATGTGCTTCTCGTCCGCGCTTGTTTAGGTCAGAGTGCGCACGCGTCTTTCACGCAGCTTCTTTCACGCATACAGCAGTATTGTGCATTTTGACCAGTTGATGGGAAAAGTATTCTTAAAATGCATTAAAAATTCTGAATAATTTGTAATATATAATTATTCACGGTATTTAGAAGTGCTCACGATAACAATATCGTGCATATTCGTTACCGTGATATATCGCATTACCGAATACCGGCACAAGTCTAGTTTTGAGTGGTCGATTTTTTTTTCTTTATTCGGTCACAAATGAAAATAATACAAATTTCTCTCTTTTCTGTAATTATTGTGCTTTGGCCTTGAATTTGCTTATGAATGCTGAAAGATAAAGTGAGCGTTGAATAGGACAAATACTCTTGTACAATTAGTGTGGAACTAAAGCAGGTCATGGGGAAGATGGAGAAGATACACTTGTTTTCAACATTTTTTTTATTACATGTTATTCTTAGGATACCTGCTACGGTCTGCACGTATTTTCTATTCCTTCTTTGATTTCCTTTATGAATGCTGCTATTATTTCCCCTTTCCCCATCTTTTTTTTCCATCCACGCTAACTCGCTCTCAGTCGCACTCAGAAACACGCATGTTCACGTACAGCCTCTGCCGCGCGCTCACACACTCGATCGCTTGCTCTGCTGCTCTCCTTCTCTCCTGCCTCCCCCCCTCACTCACACATACACTCACACACACACCCCTTTCATAAGGTGCTGGCAGCAGCAGTGTTAGCAGCAGCAGCAGCGACGGCATCAGCATTGAAAGAGGAGGGAGCCTCGGAGACAAGATGTAGTCGCGTGAATGAGCGTGTAGCCTCGCAGCCGCCGTCCTCCTTCACTGTGGAATTACGGAAGAAAAGAGGAGGACCTTTCTTCCGCATCTGCAGTTTCCATTTTTCCACCTTCCCCCTTGTCGCGGCTTTTCTGCCCACCCCTCGTGCGTGGCGTTGTTTTCGACGGAGGCTAGTGGCAGAGCTGGAGAGGAGGGAGGCTGACACGGGCTTGTCTGCGGACTGAGATCACCAAAGCTTCGAGGTCACCTCAGAGGCCATTCTCTCCTTTCTTCTTTTTTCCCTTTCCCTGGCAGGCCTTTTGTTTTTCATCAGACTTGTCCGAGGGGC
>NW_015537973.1:2178381-2178567 GCF_001515605.1 Sinocyclocheilus anshuiensis | reverse complement strand
GGGCTATTGTTGGACAGGCAGGCCTCTCTCTCTCTCTCTCTCTCTCTCCCTCCCTCTCTCCCTCCAAAATACCCTATCCTCCCTCCCTTCCTTCACCGCTCCATCCTTTCATCGCAATGCACCTTGCTTAAACTCATATGAGTGTTTGTCGGTACGCACGCACTGTCCGGAATTGTTTTTGTGCTG
>NW_015537973.1:2177620-2177934 GCF_001515605.1 Sinocyclocheilus anshuiensis | reverse complement strand
TGTCCCCTTCGTGGCACATGAATCCGGATGTTTGGCAGGGGGTCGGTGGGATTTGTTCCAGCCAAGGGTGATGCCTCAAAGGACAGCCCAGCCCAGCGCTCCCACGCCCACCTCCAGCCAGCCTGCCCGTCACTGAGCACGCCCACCTGCACCGCCACGTGTCACCCCCGGTTCGCGTGCATACGTGCGCGCATGTGTGTATATGCGTACGTACGTGTGCATGTGCGAGAGCGCCCTTACCATGACTCTGGCCTGATACCTTGACTGGGGTGTCCCCTACCAATGTGGGGGAGGGACTGAATCCAGGTTACTCC
>NW_015537973.1:2173224-2177163 GCF_001515605.1 Sinocyclocheilus anshuiensis | reverse complement strand
CCCCCCTTCCCCCCTCCTGCCGGCATGAAGAAGACCCGCAGCACCAACCTTAGGTGGGCCTGGCCCAGCTCGGATCTACCGGAGCGGGCCTTGGAGCGCATCCGCTCTCGCAGTGAGAAGGACTACCACCACCATAAGCACTTTCCACTGCCCCCTCCTCCGACCCACATCTCCCCTTCTCCACGGGGCTACATGACACCAGGTGGGTCCCCCAGGACCTCTGTTTCACCTTGGACCAGAGGCCGTAGATCAGGGTTCCACAAATCTGTTCCTGAAGGACCACTGCAGAGTTTAGCTCAAACCCACCTCACTTGCCTGTAATTTTCTAGTAACTCTCCTTGACTAGCTTGCTTAGGTGTCTCTGATTTGGGTTGGATCTAAACTCTGCAGGGGCAGTGGCCCTTCTGGACTGGATTTGAGGAACCCTAATGTAAATGTTTGTTAGCCTAGTGCATTAGCCTAGTATCTGTCATTCTCCATGATTGTTTAAATGGACATGTGAGGTTGCTGCATTTGATGTGCTGATAGACAGGGGCTTTTGAAGCATGCTGTAGTGGCGAAGCAGTCGCAACAACACAAGCAAAGCAGAGGATGAAATCAAGCATCATGCATCCACCATTTTGGTTCCAGCAATGGTTTTACAGTATCAAGTTTGTAGCATCATGAATATCCATTCTGGCAGCTGATTTCCCAGTTGTACAGAGATTGTGAGATGGCCTTAGGTTTCATGGCTGCTTTTCTCCATTTTGGTTGTGAGTCCTCTGTTATTGTCCATAATATAGGCCTATAACTGAAGAGCTGGTCAGGCTTGTAGAGGAGCTCAATAGTGAAATGGAAAGGTGACACCACCTCAATTTTTAAACTGTATTTTTGATCTGTGTTTGGGGTAAAGAAAGTTGCCAGTCCTTTTAGTTTGGTGCAATGTATCTGCTTGCATGTTTGTACAGTCATGTGTGTGTTCATGAGGTGTGACAAATTGGGTGCAAAGTTAGAACAGAGACTGTGAAAAGGAGAAAATCTGTAAGTTCTCTTAGTTTTAAGCATATCAGGTAACACTCACAAATAGGATACATTTTGCTGTACACTTTGCTGGCACAGTTCCATGTTTTGTTGTAAGAATTATTCGATTTCTTTAATAAAATATAGATGAACCAAGACTGTCCCACCCTAAAGGCTCTATCCAACAATTAAAATAATAGAAATATATAATAATTTTGCATCTGTCGAATTGATAATCAGTTTATTGTAATAAATCTTATTTTTTAACTAATTAACTAATGCAAACCTCTTTCTACAACATGGCATAAAGGCAAGTCACCTACCTACAAATTACCTACCAAATTAAGTAAATTGTAGTCACAGCATCCATAAAATTCAAGAATTTAACCCTTTTACCTAAACTATCGTGAAAATTGACGATCAAACAAATATTGTCTTTCTGAGTATTGGGAAATTAAGTTAATCATTAACATTTTAGCCTAAATCAGCTAACCTTTACTGAGTGGTAGCTTAATTTAGGCTAAATCTGTGCACTTATTACCCATTCTGCCATAGTGATTTGATAAATGTAATTTTTATTTTAAGGTTAATTTAATGTTCATTGCTAATCACACAAATCAAGAATTTAAACTGCTTTTTTCCATTTTTTTTCTTTTTTAAACAAGTTTGAAAAATTTGATTCAAAATAAACTGGTAATTTTTGTGTGAATGTTTAAGGCTGACAATCACAATCATTTTGTGAAGGTAAAGTACCAACTTTCTTTGACCATATGCTAAAAAAGTTTTAGATGCTAAAAAAATGTCCCCAAGCATCAGACCCTATTTTTTTACCCCATGGAAAGTGCCACAAAATAGGCTAGAGTTCACCAGATGAGGTTTAAATTGTCTGTACTTCAAGCCAGATAAAAATGTCTCAACTTGAATTATCACTTTTTTCAGGTCTCACTTTTTTAACGTGGCAATTCCTTTTCAGCTTTTACAGCTAAGTGTTTTAGAAGCTGACGTTTTGCCATCTGTCCCTCTGTTCTTTAAAGGAATAGTGACAATTGTTGTAATTTATGTATTGTTCCCCCACCATTAAAACCACCATTTAGAAACAGTGTGAAAAGACAAAAAAGACAAAAATGCTTGAAAAAACACACCTAAATTTACAGCCCAGGCTCATTGGAAATAGTGCCTGTGGCGTTTCTGCAAAATGGTGTTACGTTGCTTTTTGCATGTTTCGCAACACATTTAAAATGAAATGTCCAGTGACTGGTGATAAAAGTTTCCATCTGAAACAGATGAACTTGAATCTGGCAATGTTTTATTACATAGGATATTGTACTTATTGCGGTAGTTTGGAAATTGTCCTGTGAGTGAAACTAAAAGGTAAATGCAACCAATACGAAAAGCAAACATGAGATAAAATGCACTTTCTGAAGTAACCATACAATTGACCTATTGGTAAGCCCCTCCCCTCGAACGCAGATGAGCCAATGGCAGTCGAGTATCAGTTGCATGGGGAGCGGAACTCGGACATCTGTAGGTTTCAGCGCCATAGAGAAACATTGGAAGATCCGAAGCTCGCATCGTTTTTATAGGGTATATGCTTCAAAAATGGAAAAACAATGTGCCTGGGGTACTTGTAACTCTGATTCCAGGTATCCTGAGAGGATAGGCAATGGAATTTATTTTATTATATTTCCTAAACCCAAACAAAACAGAGCAAAATGTCCCAAAGCATTCACCCCCAATCCCAATGAAAACAAAACCGTTTGTTTTCTGGTTGTCATACTCTCAGTAAGTTACAATTTTCATCTGCTCAAGCAGAACGTTAATGTCATCTTGTGCTTTAGTAAGGTATCTCTGGCTAAAACTGGCTAACGTTAAAGTTAGTGAGTCCATACAAACCTAAATAGCGGACTGTTCTCACGTCTTAGTGTAGGACAAAAACACATAAACGAAGGTCTACATTTCACTGTGTCTTCATATTAAACTGGTAAAATGTAAATTAATTTAATCGTACCCTTCAATAAATGAACAGTGTTGATCTGGGATGTTGTTATCTGCGATCGTGACGAACGTAACATGAGGCTTCTCCCGCTCGTGATCTGCAAACCCTCGCTTCCAAATTAATACCCACAATATTTATTTTAAAATCTTTTATATATCCCTCCATGACATATTTAAGTCCCACTTGAATGGTGGCCCTTCTGTGTCCAAAATATATAAAAAAAGATATAAGGACAAGGTTTTCACACTGACAGCTGTCATTGTAAGACAGTTAGCAACTCCGTTTGTTTGTCCGAGTTCGCGACATTAACTAAGGGGGGCGGGGCTTACCGATAGGTCAATTGTAGCTAGTTTCTACAAGACTTTAAAATCTTTTTTTGTAAGTGCAATGCTATACCAGGTGAGCTATCAAGCAAGTTTACTACATGAGAAAAGTCATACGTGTGGAGCTGGACATCTGATGCAAACATGAACATGTATTCGTTTATAAACCATGGACAGTTTTGAGGTCATAATTGTGCAAGAACAACACACAAGAAATAAGTCATTATTAATTAATAATCTGCCCCTGTAACCATGAATTGTGTCAAAAGGAATTTTCCAAGTTTCAAGTTGTTGGTGTTTTACTGCCACTTGTGGTCATTTCATCTAGAAACCTCAGTGAACTTTATGTATAGGTACTTTCTGGAGTTTTGCAACAAAAATTTAGGTAGAGATGTTGTTCCAATGAGCCTATTTTGGAAATTTAAGTCCTTATTTGCTAAAAACCTGCCCTCTGCCATAGCTGTTAAATCTCATTTGTACAGTAGCATGTCATATTTAGTAGATACTAAATACAGGTGCATCTCAATAAATTAGAATGTCGTGGAAAAGTTAATTTATTTCAGTAATTCAACTCAAATTGTGAAACTCGTGTATTAAATAAATTCAATGCACACAGACTGA
>NW_015537973.1:2147794-2172949 GCF_001515605.1 Sinocyclocheilus anshuiensis | reverse complement strand
CACCATGATGTGAGTTGCTCTACCTCATCCAAGTATGCGGCCTCATTGTTGTTGGAAATGAGGCCCAGAACCACAGTATCATCAGCAAATTTGATGATAGATGTGGAGCTGTGGGAAGACACGCAGTCATGTGTGTAGAGAGAGTAGAGCAGAGGACTCAGGACACAGCCCTGTGGAGCTCCTACGTTCAGGGTGATGGAGTTGGAGGTGAACTGGCCTACTTTCACCACTTGAGGTCTACCAGTGAGGAAATCTAGAATCCAGTTGCAGAGTGAAGAATTCAGGCCGAGGTCCAAGAGTTTAGAAGCTAGCTTGATGGGGACTATAGTATTGAAAGCTGAGCTATAGTCGATGAATAGCAGCCTTACATAGTTCCCATTGCTGCTGTCAATGTGCATGAGGGAAGAGTGCAGGACGTGAGAGATGGCATCTTCAGTAGATCTGTTGGGACGATAGGCAAACTGAAGTGGGTCTAAAGTATCAGGGATGGAGGAGCAAATGTTGTTCTTTATAAGTTTCTCAAAGACCTTCATGACTATTGACGTGAGGGCAACTGGACGATAGTCATTCAGGCAAGAGGGGTTATTGTTCTTAGGCACAGGGATGATGACAGATTTTTTAAAGTGGGTGGGGACCACTGAGATAGCAAGGGACTCATTAAAGATGGATGTAAACAAGCCAGCGAGCTGATCAGCACAGGACCTCAGAACACGGCCAGAAATCCCATCAGGACCTGCTGCTTTCCTGACGTCCACTCGCTTTAGGGTCCTCCGAACCTCGTCCTCCAACACAGTGATTACATGATTATCGCTGCTCTGTCTGCAGCTTCCTGACGCGCTGATCGGCAGAGTCGCGCTGCCTCGATTGCATTCAAAGCGGCTGTAGAAAGAGTTTAACTCGTTAGCCAGCGACGGGTCTGCTCTCACAGCTGCAGAGGATTTATTTCCAAAGGCACAGATGGTCCTCAGTCTCTGCCACATGCGTCGAGAGTCATTTAGCTGGAAATGAGACTCTATTCGTTCCCTGTATCGGAGTTTGGCGGCTCTTACCGCCCGTCGGAGATCATAGCACGATGCTTTGTACTCACTCATGTTCCCCGACGACAGACCGGCGTTGTATGCGGCAGTGCGTTTGTTTACTGCAGCATGGATTGTTCACTTGTATATGTATTCATTATCCACTTCAGATGACTTCATTGGAGGACAACAGACTTTGTAATAAAGCTCAGATAACTGCAGCATAAATCAGTGCAGCAAAAACTCCTTTGTTGTCTTGCTTCCTTTTCAGGATGGTGTCATTTTAACAACCAGCTTTACTGTGTGCTCACCTACAGTAGCTGTCAAGATTGTCCTTAAAGTTATGCTACCTTTACCTGTTAGCACAGGCTAATCGCAGTATACAGACCTATCCTTGACTAACCTCTGGGGCCTACTGATATTCCAAGTGAAGCCAGCTGTTTTTCAGGTTTCTTTGATAAATGGGAACAGTTATTTGAAATAAATTTTTTGTAACAGTGTAAAAGTCTTTATTTTCAATTTTGATCGACTGAATACATCCTTGCTGCATAAAAGTATTCATCTCCTTAAAAATAAAAGATCTTACTGACCTTAAAGTTCTGAATAGTAGTGTATATCATAGTTATTGTATGTGTCTGGAACATTTAGCTGGATCCAAACATCTTCAAAAAGCAAAACCAACATCTTCAAAAATGTATTTCTACCAACAACAAAAAAAATGCTCCCAGTACAAAGTGTTATACTTAAAATCAATGTGAATTTCACACTGATTTTTTGCATCCCATTATACTGCCACGGGACAAGCTATTCCATGAAAAAAAGTTTGAGTTTTATCCATCAGAAATTGATTGGATGGTGAAAAATGGGTGTTACATAGCAAATTTGAACCACACTGAATACAAGTTTACTAAATCAATGCCCAAGTAGCTATTTGGCTATTGGCTAACATTATCTAAAAGTCTGCCTGACCAAAGTGATGTAAGCAGAAGAGGAAAATAATTTAAACGTTACCACATTTTGATAAAATATTCCTATAAATCAATGTGCAGTAAGAAAATAAATAGTATCAGTTGATTTCATGTTGATTAAGGGTATCATCTTGCTTGCCTGTTTTCCACTGAACTGTTTTGGACATGATTTTAGTGGCACAAAGTAACTACACATACTCGCACGTACGCACCGGCCCAGCTGTGACAGAGTCCCCGATTTAGGCGTGGGAGAGAAACGAGGCCATGCTGGTGCAGTAATAGCCTGGCCTCTGTAGTAATGTGCGTAGAGGAGAAAGAGAGAGTTAGAAGAGGCTGTGCTCGAATAAATCGCTGGTCTCTGCCTACAGTCAGCGGATAGATTTGTAGAAATCATCCAGCCACTATGAGAAACTCAGTTAAGCCTTTGGGATCTTTTGCATTAAAAATGACACGCACATATGCATGTGTGAAAGATGTTCGTGCCTTGCACAAGTCCTCATATAGTGCCTCTTGCTTTCCCTCTTCTGACAAACACACACACCTATTTTAATATAGACCATCTCATTATATCCTCACAGCATAGATTTACTCGGTCGTTCTATTTTTTCTCTCTTTCTCTCTTCTACACATACTATTACTCGTTGCACCAGGCTAAAAATATCCACCCCAGTTCTGGACATCCCAGATGCTGACATCACTAGTGGGACTGTATGCAGGATTTGCATGAGATGATTGAGAAGAGAATGAGAGCATGAGAGAGGGAGGGATGAACGAATGGCGAGCAATCAGGCCACAGAAGTAGGACTGCAAGCTAACATACTGCATGAAGTGAAGATTCTGCATTGACCCCCATTTGAAGCAGCGTTCGTTTACAGTCTGTCCTATATAGCGATATTTGACCTTTCCGTTGAGTAGAAAAGAACGCTGGTCTCCATTTTGCACCAGGCCTGAAGGTTATAACAAATCCTTATAGTAACATGGAGGGCTGCGCATATGGTATGACTGTATCTTCATTACCTCTGTATTCAGTTAATGTGCTTGTAGTAGTGTTGGCTACAGAGTAAACGACTGTGCTTCTTGTCTTCAGATGGAAGTGGGTCAGCAGAGAGTCTGGGCCTAGTCTGAGGGGACCACCCTACGCACTCCGCTCTACCCCCCTTCCTCTCTTTTCGGTTATAACTTGGACCACTATGCTGTTGAGAGTCAGGGCCTACTGGATTTAAGAAATTAAAATATTCTATTACTTATAGTTTGAAGTTTAGTATAAGGGTGTACTCGCACTAGGCGTTTTGAACCGTGCCCGAGCGCGTTTGATTCCCAAAGCCCGGTTCGTTTGACTAGTGTGAGCGCTACGTGCCTCGCTCGAGCGCGGTTCGTTTAGCCGTCCTTGGCCCGGTTGGAAGAGGTCGGCCAGGGCACGGTTCGGTTGGGCTCGGGCGCGGTACGCATGCAGTGTGAGCGCTAACCACGCTGGAGCACGGAACAGATACTATATTGTGTGCGCTATTGTCATCATTACCATCATCGACCACAAACATATTCTATTACTACTACTACACTACACTTTTCAATTAATTTAATCAAGTATATTTAGGTTTATAATGGCTCTGGTTCTTACCTTATTGATGAACAGGAAATGTAGTTTGCGAGTAAAGCTGCAGATAATTTCATTAACGTCAGCTGCCTCCGTAATAATTTTCTGATACATACAAGTGAAAATCAATGCATGGCATAAATTATAATTAATTATAATATTATTAATTATTCGGCAGAATATTAGCGAAAGTGGTTTTCTCCGTTATCTCATACATGACGTAAACGTGCTCCGGCCCGGAATGTTTAGTGCAAGTGTGAGTGCAGGCCAGTGGGGGAGTGGGGAGGGGGGATAATCGTGATCGGGCTCGGTTCAAGGCAACCGTGCCTAGTGTGAGTACACCCTAATAGAGCTATGTGTTCCTTTCCCGTAGATTGATTCGCTGGGTTTCCAGAAGAGGAAACTGTTGTTGAGCGATCTTAGGCCCAAAGTACACTTCAGGTGACATACTTTTTGTCCTCAGGAGTGTCCACGGACGTCTTCACACACCCTCCATGTGCAGCCCAATATTTCTGTCTGCTTGTACGGTGCGTGTACAACAGTGCAGGCACCAGGTGTATGTTAAGACAGAAAGTCCACTGTACATGTGGCGAACTTGTCCTCCACGCTCATACGCGGTGAAGTATACTTTGAAAGCTGTGCAGATATGGCTGTGCATGAGATTGAGCGGAACGTGGAAAAAGAAGTATACCTGGGCCTAGGGGTTGGCGGTATACCGGTAGACATGATTAACCGCTAAAAATTTGTCAACTGGTAGAGATTTTCGACTGTGACTGTCAAAATGCGAATGGTGGTTAAACGGTCACGTGATGTTGCTGTGCTATGTGGTCATGAAAAATTGTCATTTGCATGCGTTTTTAAGCGTTGTGGTTAAAAACAAGTTGTTGAAATGCAATTAGCAGCGAAAGAGAACTCATTTTGCTATATACGCACGCTGTCTGAGAGACTGTTATTCATGTTAATCAAACAACAAAAGAAAGAAAATATCACTGCTCTTGACTAAATCACTTTTTTATAATATGTATTTAATTTACACAGTGAAGGATATGCAGTGTTTTTATACATTTGATTACTTTATACAATGTATGTAGCATTTCTTATTTTTTGTTCTACTGTAGTTTTTTGTCCTATTGCTTGAAATTAGTTTCTTATTCTTAATCGCTGACTGTTTACTTGCCTTCAGTGAGCTTTTTTTTTTCTTTTTAATTTAAGCTAGTATTAGTTTTTTGTGATATTGACACTGGTTATGAAAATTCTATGGTATCAAAATTTTTTATATCATTAAGACCTTATTTAAAGCAAAAATAACTATATCATGATCATGCTCATTTTGGTCATATCACCCACCCCTACCCGGGCCATTAGGTTTGTCCAGTTTCATCAAACTATACCTTAGATACAATGAGGTCCGAAAATCTGAGATCTTATTAGAAATCTGGTTTATTTAAAGTTTAGCTTAAACTTGTAAATAAACAGTTTTCAGATTATGAAAAAATCTAAGTTGTTTTTTAAACAACTTCTTTGCTACTACATATGCATTTGGCTGACTGATTTAATGTTATTACTAATAATAGAAAAGTTGTCACACTATAATATTTTTCATATAATGCAAACTTTATTTAACTGTTCTGTCTAATATTTTATTAGAAAGAACTGTTAAACCGAGACAGTAAATCACTGAAGATGGAGAAGGGGATCTCTGTGAGCTCAGGTGCATTCTCATCGCTGTCAAAATAAAAGCCTTGCATGTTGTCAAAAATGTATTGTTCAATGCCGATAATTAAAAAATATATTGGCTGATTTATCAGCCTTGTCAATATATTGATTTACACATGAATTAAGTGCAAAACGTTTTGCAGCCATGTTTTATTCCAGCAAACTCAAACCTGTAGCTTAAAGGTGCAATAGGTGATTGTCTTCAGAAATAT
Source organism: Sinocyclocheilus anshuiensis (assembly GCF_001515605.1). Taxonomy (NCBI): domain Eukaryota; kingdom Metazoa; phylum Chordata; class Actinopteri; order Cypriniformes; family Cyprinidae; genus Sinocyclocheilus; species Sinocyclocheilus anshuiensis. Next base: position 2,167,443 of record NW_015537973.1, on the reverse strand, counting down.
TTTTGTTATGCTGGATGAAAGTCTCTTTACATCCCGTGTTACTAACTGTACTATAAAGTTTTCTCACCGGTGAATGACACATGATGTGTTGTAGTAATGTAGTAAATGGCTCTGGTCATCTGGTCTGTGTGTGTATATGCGTTCAGAAGGCGTGGCTTTGGACAGCGATTTGCAGGGATGGTGGCATGTACGCTTTCAATGCTGTCAGGCTAAAGTTGGCATTTTCCAAGATGTCCTACTGCACCTTTAATGAGCAGAGCATGGCATTAGCAAGCCAATGTCATGGGTTTGATTTCCAGGGAAAATAATAACGGATTAAAAATGTGTACCTTGATTGTAGAATAAGTTGCTTTGGATAAAAGTATTTACCAAATATATAAACGTAAATGACTACAGAGCTCAAAACCACCACTGTTGCTTAGTTGTCTTTTTTCTGTATTCTACTCTCTTAAAATAGCTTCTAGAAAAGGGTTTCACTCAAAAATCACAATTATTTGTTTGTTAATTGGAATTCTTGAATTGACTTATTTATTAACTGCACAGTGTGATTACAGTAACTTCATGTTTCATGATCGATTACCATCCGATTGGGTATACACATGCACACTTGCTAACATAAATTTGCCTCTGCAAAACAGATATAAATCCAATCTTCTCCTCTTGTGATGCAAATGTTGATGATGCTAATGATGCCAAAATTTTCTCTTGAATCCTTCCTTTGCCCCTTATGGCAATTAGCCTAGTGTTTGAGTTTTGCAGTTGCACAATCCATGTGTGTCCTCCATGACTGCTCACTCAATGTGTAGTTACGTTTATGAAGATTGAAGTTTACCTATATGGCCTGACTCAGATATATCCTGGAGGGCATGTACACTTGGTCTTTGCATGATCGGATGCTTTATGATTTCTCTCTTCAGTGGATGGCCTGCTTTTGGCAAGGGCTACTCTTGCCCTAGCTAAATTTGGAATCCAGTGCCACAGAATCTGCCTCAGAGACCAATATCTCAGAATATTAGGATTGTAGGTTGCTTTTTTTGTGGCTGTATGATGGGGGATATTTTCATAGAGAGCTCAAAGCTTTTTTACAGTAATTATGATGTTTTGGGTATATTTATTTTGCCATAAAAGTGAAGGTGGGTAACTTTTAAGCAGCTGTATTAAATAAAAAACACCCGTTTGGCTCATTTTTTTTCTCATTATTGTTCAACGTTTAAAACAGTAACTTTAAACTGAAACATTTAGAGATAATATCCAAAATGATGTTTACATTGTGTAGTTCTTTCTCAGTATCAGATAATCTGTGTGTAAATTTGGGTTGTTCAGGGAGCTGGTTTGAACTCAGTTTAATGTCAATAGTCAACAGTCAATAGCATAACGTAGGCTGCCATTGATTTCAGTTCATGGTGACCTTGGCTGCTAATAAACAGAGAAATAAAACAAATAAACTTAATATTTTTGTCCAAGATTCCACATCCATATTCACTAGCATGTTTTATTGAAGTTGACACATAAACCAATGTTCCACAGCTAGAATGTCTCTTTTATAAATTTCATATGGTGGTTGTGGCATATGACGCAGATTTGCAGGATGAAAGTGTGTCAATGCAGTGGAGTGTAGTGGCCAGCAGTCTGTATACGCTTATCTGAGGCAGTGCTAGGCTAGGCTAGCTGCAGCCACGCATTAACCCTGCTGGCCTAGCGTACACAATGCTTCGCATCATCAGACTTAATTCATTGGTGTAATATAGAATAAAAAGTATTTCACTTGGTTTACAAGTAAAGCCTAGACCCTCAGCTAAAGAGTTTAGAAAGAGTAAAAGGGATGCAGAATGTAGAGGGGCTCTGAGGAGATCTTTTTTTTTTTTTTTTTAAATGCTACTGCACTAACAACATACTGCAAACTACTATTAGTGAATGCTCAGCATTTTTTTAAAAACTGAAAAGGACATTGATTGTAGTTGTATGTTGAAAATCCTGTGTAAATCAGCGTGTGGCTGGTGTATTATGTTTCCAGAACATACTTTGCACACATGCTTACATACTGAACTTCTTCAAAATATATCATGATTTTACAGAGTGGGTCTGATATTCTGCTTAGTACACTGTAAAAATAGAATTTTTACTGACCCCCCCTGTAAAACACTGTTAACGTTTTTTGCAAGTAAAAACTGAATTACTGTATAAAATGAAAAACTGTAAAAGGACTGTAAAAGTCCCTGCACGACACATAACATATGATTGAATTTTATAAAAGCAATTTTGTTTTGTCTCATTTTTCCTATTAATAATGTATATTAGAGACATTTTATGTTATTTGGTTAATGTTTACTGCATTATTTTAGTGTCTTGTGTTACTCTGATGGCATTTTGTCTTTGTGTGTATGATCCTGCATGGTGTCTCGAGTATTGGCCATGTTTCATGGACAGCCCAAAAATGGGCTCATGATGTGATTGTTCAAGTAAAATGTTTTGTTAATGTTATATTACTTGATGGAATATATGGTTGTAGGTTATAAATATACAGGCACCAATATGCTATCCTGTAATAACTGAAACACTGCCAACATCGTTTTATGGTGAATTTCTGGCAGTCTCTGCCTTTTTAAACTTTTTCTTTTTTTTTTCAGCAAGCCTGGAGTTTTGCAAAACTGAATCAATTACTAATTGAGAGCTCAATATTCCCATCTGTTTGTAACTTAGCTTGGCCTAGGACCCTAAAAAAGCCTGGTCTAAATTGAAAGAGAAAGGCTAAATGGATTATTTAAAAAATGAGGCTGAGAAAGTTATTGGTGGAACATTATACTACTTCTTTTGCTCACTAAAATGACATTGGTTTAGCAAACTCTAACAAGTTTCCTGCTTTGCTTTTGACTGCCAGCTCAAAGTGTATATGTCACATGGGTTAATCCACTCAGATGTCCTAAATATGAATTTAAAATGATAGGTTATATAGCTATTTAGGACGATTATGATTAACTTGTGCTTGAGTGAAATCTAAACAGACTCATATGGTCACACATGTTCTGGCTGTTCCTCCCCACCCAGAGAGGTGTGTGTAGGATGAGTACTTTTAAAGCAGTTATCTTCACCCACCATTTTCAAACAAGCTGTGAATATACTGCTGATGTAACCAAGATGTTTTCATCCTTACTGAGGCCTGCTTTTTACAGGCATTTGTGGTGCACTCTGATGTGGCTAAACGTAAACAAGGCTTAAGTCTGTCCAACAACCTGTTTTAGTCAGTCTGGTGACCTTAATCCATTACCTACCCATCAGAAAGAGAGAGCGAGTATGTGGATGTGTGTCTTATGGGTGGAGTTGAACTAGTTTGAAGATGCTGGGCTGCCATATGGGACGTGATGTAATTCGTGGGTGTGCTGAATGTGTGGGAGAGGGTGACTGTGATACTATATTGATTGATGTATAGAGATATATGGCCAGTATTTTATTTTTGTAGTATATGAACCCATATATGTTAACGTGGATCTCCATCGACAAGTAAACTGTTGGTGTTAAGGGATAGTTCACCCAAAAATGAAAATTGTCATCATTTACTGGGAAAATTTTACCCAGAAAAAGGGTGGAGCCTCTCATTAAGAAAGCCAATGAAAAACTGGAGAGCTGGTTTGTTGTTCCAAACCGGCATGAATTTCTTGAATTACATAAACGAAGATATTTTAAAGAAAGTTGGTAGCCAAACAGTTGCTGGTAGCCATTGACTTTTTTTCATACTAGAGTTGTACCGATAAACGATAGTATCATGTATCGACGATAGTCAGAGATATCACCTGTGGCTAATGTCTTTTACGATATCAAGATTATTATTATTATTATTATTATTATTATCAAGGTAGTAATATCTAATTAATATTAGGGCTTATTTGTTCGATCATTTTTCTTTTTACGCGATTTTATAGTGTTGCACGTTATAACCAATCACACACGATTCCATTGAGCTTATGAATGCAATGGCCAATCAGAGGCGTTCAGATGAGTCATCGCTGAAACTCCGGAGTTTTGTTGTTCAGGGCTCACTGAATGAATTCTGCTTTCTTGTGAATTCTCTCATCATAAACAACATACTGCAGATGTATGTGCAATTGTAAGTATAAGAGATTTATTCATCATACGGTGTAGACAGCTGCAATGATTATAATGTGAGTGTTTTTTAAGGTACATAAACTTGCGCTGGACTGAAGTCAGTGATGATTTTTTTTGCTCGTTTTCTGTAGCTGCTGTTTGAATAACTGGAAATGTAAGCATTAGAATTAGTAACTGTAAGAAAAATGATGAGGACGATGAAGATCTCGATGAAGATGTGCTTCTAAAATAATTTTTTCACTTCTCCGGACACGGCCACACTCTGTCGGGCCTTACACTTCACTACACTAAACCGGTAAAAATGTAACACTGTCACAGTACGTCGGACAAAACCACACTACTTCGGGTTTTATGTTATATTTTTAAACCAGTTTACTTAGCCACAGTAGTCGGGCAAATCAACACAAAAACACCGTAGTTATGAAATAATTCTGTGACCACACTGCGTCGGGTCAGTTCAGTTACTTTAGAATTTTATCAGAATTATCACAACTCACTCCGTTTCAATTACTTTAGAAACGTACAACTCTGTTTCAGTTACTTTAGAAACAATAGGTCTAATACAACTCTGCTACCACACTACGTCGGGCTGATTCAATTACTTTAGAATCTTAACAGAATTATAACAGCTTCAACTTCTGCAACTGTTAAAAAAAATATAACAATGTTTGTCACAGTACATCGGACAAAACCACAGTACGTCGGGTCTTTTTTTTGTTTGTTATATTTTCTCAAACAGCCTTTTTCTAGCCACAGTTCCTTGGGCTCAAACTAATATTTATCAGATTAAAACAGTGCCACAGTACGTCGGGCAAAAACCACATTGCTTCGGGTTACTGCTTTAAACTTAAGAGTCGCGTTACGTCGGACTCACTATACTATAACACAACTATCATGAAATAATTCTGTGATCACACTACGTCGATCAATTCAGTTACTTTAGAATTCAATCAGAATTATAACATCTTCACAGTCAGTTTCAATTACGTTAGAAACTTACAACTTCAGACACAACAGATCTAATACAACTCTGCCACCACACTGCGTCGGGTTGATTCAATTACTTTAGAATCTTACAGAATTATAAGAGACCAACAACAAGTTTCAGTTACTTTAGAAACTTTAAACTTAAGCACTTTGCTTCAGTTACTTTAGAAACAACGATTCCAATACAGCTCTGCCACCACACTACGTCGGGTTAATTCAGTTCCGTTAGAATTTTAAACAGAATTGTACCAAATAGGCTTAAGAACTCCTCCTGCTAATACTGAATAAACTTATCTTCTATCCTTACAATTTCTTTTCTAGAACGAAGGGGTTTCCCTGACAAATCCAGCAAAAAGAAAGAAACCGCTTTTCTTACCTTTTTTCCTGCTTTTTGGAAACTCCTGGCTGGCTCGCCAATGTAAGAAAAATGATGAGGACGATGAAGATCTCGATGAAGATGTTTATTGCAGCATATCAGTGACAAAGTAGGCCTACATGTAGTAGGCTACCTTGGGTTCAACGGAGTCAGAATGAACCACGAACATCCTAAGCTCAAACATTTTATACTCTATTCTTCCCGCTTCATCTTCCCGCATGTAAATGAAGTTTCGTCTTAAATCGCAATGTAAATTGCTGATAACAATGAAAGTGATAGCCTTCTGTTCCCACATCTTTGGAAGTCTTTCAGGTGGAAACAACCAAATGTTAAGGTGATAGGATTATCTAGAATCCCTAGCAATTATATTCACGTACCCTTTTGGTCAGCAGATGGTTCCTGATGGCCTACTGCCGCTCCCACGCTATAGGTGACGAAGTAACGTTCAAGAGATACTATTTACATAAAGAATTATCTCTATGATAATTAAGCTCTTTGTAGAGAAAGGAGAATAGTTTAATTGGAGTGGAAGTTTGGTCGAGGCAGACTATAATTTCTTACATAACTTACAATGTTTTTATTAAATTATCAAGTTACAAATTATGAAACTAAGTAAGTAATGAAATAAATTGGCATGATAATATCATGTTTCGTCAATCTCACAGGATAATGCTAGGGCGACTATTGAGCACATCTCCCAGCACTATTTCATACTACGGAAGTCAATGACTACCAGCAACTGTTTGGTGCAGCATTCTTTAAAATATCTTTTGTCTTCAACATAAGAAAGAAATTCATGCAGGTTTGGAAAAATTTGGCTGAAAGATTTTGTTTTGCACTCAACTATTATAGCCCTTCTCCGAGTGAACAGCACCACAGCACAAGTGGAAAGCATGGCCTATACAATAGGGCTCCAAGGGTAGTGCTGGCCACATTTGGTGTGTACAAGCAAACACTTTTTTTTCTGGTTTGTTGTCATGGAGACGGATCTTTTGTGTCCTCTCTGACAAAAAATGAGGTCACCTCTCGTTCAGTGGGCAGCTGTGAGGATTTAGGTAAAGGCTCTCTCTCTCTTTCTTTCTTTGTTTCTTTGTACTTTTTTTAGAGGTAGAGCTAACAAAGTACAAGATGTACCCGAGTTGAGCAACAATCTGATAATGAATTGTGATGAATTATTGCATTTGTTCAGATAAACAGAATATATTATATTTTCAATTTGAAGTCATTGTCAGTCGTTGAAAGTTTAATCTGTTTGTAGCTTTATCCACTTCTGTATGGATACGTCTCATTTTCTAGGGAAGCTTGAGGTTTTCTAACACGTTTCCACAGTGTTGGGACTATTTAGGAAAACAAGATGACTTTTTGTGAGCGACTTTTAGTAATGTTTTTGTGTATATATGAATTAAAAATGATCATAAAATAATCAAGTCTTAAAAAGGCCACAAGCATATGTTTTACATATCAAATAGTTAACAAATCTGTGCCCCACTGAACCTTACTCACTCACTCCCACTCATTGTTTACATCATAGATCACCAAGAAGATTAGTCAGGTGACCAAGCCTCCATCTTCTCTCAGTGTTGTGCCTTGTCCAAATACCCACACTTGCGGTCTTGACCACTTGAGAGCGTGTAAGTGCGCAAGCCTGTCCCAAGTCTTAAAAACTCCAGAGCGCAGTGCCCTTAAAGCACACTAAATCCACACTATCTCGAATACCGCTCCGGAGCGGTATTCAAGGCTTAGTGTATCCCATCATGCATCATGTTCTGAAAATAAATCGTGAGACTTTTTGCCGAGATCTTGCGAGAGGTCACAGAAACCTTTCCAATGAATGTTAAATATTAATGATAATTAGATATTACATATAAGTTGCTACTAAAACAAAGGGTTGCACGTTTTATTGGTGCAAATGAGTAGTAGTGATATTTATTTTGTGCAACATTTGCAACTGCTTTTTATCACTTAATTAGAAGCACCATAAAATTAAATTGTCATCTGTTATAGAGACACTGCATATAAGTAGTCAAGTGGTCAAGTGCAAAGACCGCAAGTGCGGGTATTTGGACAAGGCATTGGTGTAGCACCCCTGAATTGATGGAGCGTGTTCAGGTGCTAATTAGTGTAGAAAATTAGCCTTAATTTCTCACATTGGATCAACTAATACAGTAATTCAGGAAGATCAGGCTTCAGATGGAAAACTGTTATTCGGATAGGCATTTGTTAAATATTTAAAGGGGTCATATGATGCTTTTTTAAAGATCATTATTTTGTGTATTTGGTGTAACAGAATATGCTGACATGCTTTAATGTTCAAAAAACGGTTTTACCATCAGTTCAAGCCCGAAAGGGGAATAGACACAGTAATGATGCAGTACACAAGCCGCGGTTAAGACAGCTGACTCCACTGTGATGTGACCCCTCTCTCTCTCTCTCTCTCTCTCGCGCGCGCTCTCTCTCTCTCGCGCTCTCTCGCTCTCGCTCTCTCTCACTCTCTCTCGCTCGCTCGCTCGAGCACACACACACACACGATGCGCAAAACTCCGCATTTGAACAGTCAATAGCAAATACTTAAACTAATAACAAAACAGTAGCTGATTCAGAAGCGCCAGATTGTCATAGCAAAGTCAGAATTACCTCCTCTCCTAGGTTCACGAAACGGTCATCCATAAAATGCATTGCTGTTCTGTTGTAAGTAATCTTAAAGATTTCTAAATGCATCTACTTTCGGAAGGCAAAATAAAGTGCTTTTGCTTTCGCCTAGAAACACACAGCGTCTCCCTGACATGGCTGCTTCAACACTAACTGCGGTTACTGAAACCACGCCTTCTTTCTTTGCGTGCACATTTGGGTGGCATTATGCAAATATTTCCACATAGTGAGGTAGATATGTGGGGGCGTGTTAGAACGAGCCGTTTTAGGGGGGCGTGGCAGAGTCTTAACTTTGATAAAGAATATCTCTTTGGTTTTGAGACTTTAGTCTTTGCAACTTCAGGGGTCTTATCTATGCACAATCAGCTTGTAACACTCCAAAGAGAAAGGAAAACTTGAAATCGCATCATACGACCCCTTTAAAACGTGTTGAATATTCAAAACAGAGTGACAGCCTTAAATGAACGAAAGTTAGGAGATTTAATTAAAAAAGAAATTTAGCTGAGAAGAAAATATTTTGCTCCTTTCCTTTTCCTTCCGTTTGGTTTTGGACATTTTGGATTCCTGCCTCCATCTAGTGTTGCTTCAGTCAAACTTCTACCTGAGTTTCATAAGGTTATGATGGTGAATCTAAGGTTAGGCTTGCATCTGCTTCCCCCATTGTTGGAAAGCACACTGGCCTGCATAGTTAATCATAATTAATATCACAATTTCTATCAGCAGAATCATATTTTAACTTGAATATTTAAATATTTTGAAAGTGCATATTTTATTTGTTATTATTATTATTATTTTGTCAAATACAAGGCGATCCATAGTGAGGAACAGAATGGTTGACTGAAAATGCTAAATAATATTGTTTATTCCACAAGAGTACTCCTGGCTTATAGATCTGTATATTGGGTACCAATCGTCCAACCGTGCCCTACAAAGTGGACTTCACAGGATATTCAGACATTTTAAGTGAGGTTCCAGATTTCCAGATTTTTCCCAGACGTTTTAACTTTGAAGGGCACTGCAAATGGCATAGGGAATACATTCACATCAGTAAATCATTTCGCAGGAAGTGGAGAGGGAAATTTACCCAAAATGAGTTGAGGGTCTAACACTTTTAATCACCTTGATTCACCTTAAGTGTGGTTTCACAACAGTCACTTATCGCTGCATTTAGGTTTTATGTATAACAGATTATTTTAGTTTAAATACTGTATATAACAATATCTACAGTTAACCCCTGCATAGGGACCTTGTGAATAGGAATGCAGTTTATATGACTGTGAATGGCTCATGACTTACCCTTAAAACACTGAATGACAAAGCATGAAAAATCCATCCATCTCCTTTTAATGTAAAATAATACACTTGATACTAGTCTGTTCCCCAGCCATATCAGTCTACATTACACTAACTATCATAAATAGTTTTGCTTACTGCCATCTGGTGAGTTATTAAAGACACATTTCAGACAGTAAAGCCAGCATCTCTGCACTGTTTTCTATTTTCGTCGATTATTATATTAGCAGCAAGCCTTGTTCTACATTGTTAAACAATTTTAGATTCATTGATTGTAAGTTATAACATGGTAAATTATCTCATCTCTTGATCTCACTCTCTCTCTCATTCTTCCTCTCGGTCTCTTTTTTCTTCCTTTAATGCACAGTGGGATGACATCACCTCAAATGTGCTTGAAGCCATACAAGACAACTTGCACAAAGACTAGAGTGCGTAATGTGACACCATTTGAGCCCCCCCAATTTTTTGGACAGAGAGAATATTGAACCTCAAGTACTGTTAAGGTTAATTTTGTTTAAATTGTTTGCAGTCCCAGAGTCCCCACTGCTATAGGTCTACACATGCAAATATTAATAGTGTACATATATCAATAATAATAACAATGGTTTAATTAAAAATGATACTTTTATTCTGTGTTTTATATCTGGGTTCTCTTTCTGTTTGGTTTAATCAAGTTTAAATTGTTTAGAATCAGTTCTAATCATAGTATCATCCTGGTACTATGATGTTCAATATGTTGTTGAGCTGTTTAAACAGTCTTGGAGTCTCTCTGACCCCAAACAGAACAGAAGAATTAATGCTTTTTTTTTAAAGAGTACAATTCTATGCAGGGCAAGCTGTTTGTTTGTGCTATTCATAGTCCTGTTTTTTGATCATTCATGTCATAGCTGTCTGTTTCCCATGACTATTGATGATGACCAGGCACAGATGGAATCAGCTAACTTCTGTATTTTGTGCTCTGAAATTCAGTGTTTCCAGATTGGAAATGTCCAAGTATTGTACCTGAAGCTCAAAATTATCGTATTTGGAAGAAAATTATCATACACGAGTCAAATGTACAGAATACAGCTATTTATGAAATGACCTGAAAATTACCACAATAGATAAATAACTAGGCGTACCTTAGTGGGAAGGTCCAAACTCCACCTCTGAGTCGCTGTCATTGGAAGCCTGCGTGTTGCCAGATGTTGAGGGGGTCCTTTTGCGGTACAGATTTGATGCCATCATGGACCCCAATAGTGCTCGTTGGCTTAAAAGCAGGGCACCCTCCCGCATTCTTAATGCACTCTGAGGTGTGCATGATCAATGAATATAAGAAGCCCTATGATTATAACCACCATCATTTGAAGCGTCATAAAATTCTGAAATTATCGTACATTAGGGGATTTTTTCATTATTGAACGTACATTGTACAGAGGTCAAAATTAATGTACAAATACGATAATTATCATATGTTTGGCGACACTGCTGAAATTTAAAGAGAATAAATGTGGAATGGATTTAAACATGGTAATTTTTTTACTACACTCTTATTTATAGGTGGAAGAATAATAGCCATGCATTTTATATATTTATTATGGTGTCTGTAAGATTTTTTTAAATGGTTTTAAAAGAAGTCCCTTATTTATTTAATCAAAAAAACAGTAAAAACAGTAATATTCTGAAATACTATTACAGTTAAAATAACTGTTTTCTATTTGAATATATTTTAAAATGTAATTTATTCCTGTGAAGACGAACCTAAATTTACTTCAGTCTTCAGTGTCACAAGGCTCTTCAGAAATCATTCTAATATGTTGATTTGGCACTTAAGAAACATTTCTTATTATCATTGTTTTTTTGTTTTGTTTTTTGATGATGAATAGAAAGTTCAAAAGAACAGTATTTATTTTAATTAGAAACCTTTTGCAACATTATAAATGTCGTTACTGTCATTTTGATCAATTTAATGCATCCATGCTTAATAAAAGCATTAATTTCTCTCTCAAAAAAAAATCTCCCTGACCCCAAACATTTGAATTGTTTATATAAAAAAATCTATATATCTACATATTTATATACTACTCCATAGAATAAGGGATGACATGTGTATATAAAAGCTGTTATTTACCTAAAGGGCCTTGTGTTTGAGCAGGTTTTGCTTAGTCTTGCAGACAACATGCTCTCCTCAATTTTTCATTAACAAGCAGGAATGGAGACAGGAAGAACAGAAAAGTGGGTGCTGGAGAGAAAGAGAAATCCTGGCGTAGCACACATCTGAGGAACAAGAGAGAGAGCAACTGGGATGCGTTGCCATAACAACGAATTCAGCAGGCCACCTACTAGCTTGTGTGTGTGTGTGTGAGACGGAGGAGAGGGTAGAGCAAGCAGATATGTGTGTGTGCGTGTGTGCGCCAGTGAGCAGTGCTAGAGGAGAGTAAAAAAAAAGGTGTGCATGAAGCTTGCTTGTGATTGGTCACACCTCTCCTGTCTTTGTGTGGAGTGGAGCATGTTGGGTAAGTGTCCATCGCCAGAGCCGCCTTTTATGATGGCTGCAGCACAGAAGCAGAGGGAGGGGTCTCTCTGCGCCTCCCTCCATCCTGCTCTCTTTTTCTTTCTCTCTCACATCCACACACCCGCTATCCTCCCCCTACTAAAGTAAAAACAATAAAATTCATAATGGAGAGCAACTGAATTTAGCTCTAGCATGCTGATACCTCTCAAAAACAATGCTAGGCTAGCAGCCTCCCCATTAGTCACTAATGCTCCGTAAGTCATTTAGAGGGTTACGAGCAGCACGTTGCTGTCTGTACAGACTCTGCTTGAACAGTGAGACACACAGTCTGGGATTTGAGTGATGGTCCTTTGCCTGCCATACACACACACACACACACACACCAGGAGAGCAGCAGCTCCGTGTGGATGATGTCATCCTATCGGCATCCTGCAGTGTTAGCAGCGCCGCTTCAGACCCTTTGTTGCCCTTTACGCTGTACTCGGACCACTTTTATCGTTTTTTTTAGCATGCTGAGCTACAATGTGAAGCATAGCATAATCTTTAAAGGTTAAAGGAGTCGTTCAGGCTTATCTCAGTGTAAAACATATGTTTTTTCTGGAGATATTTTGTGGCTTCTTTCAATACAGATCAATGGACGCTGGTTTTAAAGCTTTTTTGTTTCTATTGCTGTTCATAAGTTAAAACTCTTCAAGCTATAAGTGTATCATTTATGATTGTTTCATGAACAGTGGTAAAGAATTACGCATTGTAATTCTCATCTCATCCCCAAATTAGAGTTCATTTCAGTATGAATAACTGTATAAATGATCCTTAACAATATTCATCCCCGGTTTGGATAATGCTGACTCAGTTTTCACTATTAAACCTCATAGTGTTTGTAACTTTTACACAGGGAAATAATACATGGAGTTTGTAAGCATATATGTGCTTGTTCTGTCATATTTCATTTGCAGTTTATAACAATATGAAGGCATTTGATGTCAGTCTAAATTTCAGACTGCAAATAATGTAGTGTATTATGTGATGTAACATGTTTGATTTGCTCTGAGTTGTGCTTCTAGTAAATTCAATATGCATGGATGTTTTTTGGGGATCAATATTGACACATGGCCTGGGGTCTTTCTGCCTACGCAGGCAGAGGGGCTTATTGCGGAGTCATCAGTATAAGGTCACATTTGGCAACACGCGATCAAACACCCTGGATAACCTTCACGCTACTGTTGTGACCATATAGCATCTTTAAAACTCCTCCACACCCCTCCCTAGCCTCAAACTCCTCCTTTCTCCTCTCTCCTCTCTCCATCTTCACTGGTCCCACGTTAATACTGTTGGAGATATCAGTATCTTAGGTGGTTTTTATTTTCTAATTGCATTAAAATTAAATTTTCTTGTTGCATTAAAAATGTGACATTTAAGGACCAGTCAGTTGCCAAACAAGCATGTTCTTGTATAGTAGGATTGAACATTATTATGTGTGTGTGTTCCTCTCTAGGCGATGTATCTCCGATCAGTATGTCACCCATCAGTCAGTCTCAGTTCATCCCACTGGGAGAGATTCTGTGTCTGGCCATCTCAGCCATGAACTCTGCCCGCAAACCTGTCACACAAGATGCGCTGATGGAGCACCTTGCCACTTGCTTCCCAGGTAGCCCTCCAGACACACTTATGAACACACACACACACACATGAGTGCTGTAAACACTCTAACTGTATTTTATAATAGACATAACCATATTAAGTGTCATTATAACATTATAGAAAAGTCTTTCAGTTCTATTGGGATAATCCTCATCATAAAAATGTTTTTAGCTTCATTATATTTGCTGAGATTATAGTACTAGGTTAAATCCATAATCAGTATTTTTTATCAAAACTACATTTTAAAATAATGTTTTTGTTCTGTACTATTGTAATTATTGGTTCTGATTATTTGACTGTTTTGGGGTTGACAATACAATTTTACTTAATGTTGTTTCATGGTACTGGTAAAAAAAATAAAATGTATGATGACACTATAAACTCCAACAGTTTAAAAACAGCTGAATGTCCAAACCTATTTTTGTTATAATCAAATACATTATTTTCTGTCATCTCTGTAGATTGATCTATCATCTATGGACCCTTTTCACATTTCAAGCAGAAGTTATCATAGTTGGGTAAACTTCTATAGTGGTGAACGGAAACTACATCAAATATATTTTTCTGCATTCTCATTTGCTCCAATTGAAAAAAAAAATGTACTCCCTCAGTCTTTGTATTAGAAACACTGTAAGAAACATTGTTTTCTGTAATTATTGCCAATGTAAGAAAAAACTTAAAATAATAAAAGAAGACATCTAAAATCTAATATAATCTAAAAACTAAAAAATCTAAAAATCTAAAAAAATATATAATGTATAATATATAATATATAAATGTTGCCAGATTTACAATGTTAATAATTGCGGAAACTAATCATCACACTCTGCAAAAAAGGTCCATTGTACACCTTACGTTGCTCAGCTTTATTAAGAGAAAACAGTCAATCAAAGTGCAAAGTGTGCAAACTTCACCTGAATAGAGTCTGTCTGCTTTCCCTTAAAGAAGAAAAGAAAAAGAAAAAAGAGGCTCTGAGTTGCGTCATGTTGGTATGGCAACTACCACTGTATGATGTAATGGCAGGCAACACTTAACCCTGACTAGTTACAGCTTATCTGCTCCTTTATCTGTTGTGTGTGTTTCTGTGATTGAGAGTGTTGAAAAGCTGATTTGGGTGAAGTGAGGACTTGAGTGCAGTGAGGACACCATGTACCCTGTAGTGCAGTCCACCCTGTTGGTGCTCCTTGTCTGTGAGTTACAGGCAATGTTTACTTATTTTGCACACGTGATATTAAACTAAGAGAGACATTCACAGTACTGAGTCTTACCACAAATGTAATATCTATTTTTGAGTGTCTAAGTTAGCCATCTTAATTGTGTATAAATATATTCCCTCTAAAGCATACTTTGAAAGCACAGAACAGTGGATCTCAAAATATGAGAATATGTTCTGTGGTTCACTGGTGCTCCATGAAGGTTTCCAAGTGGCCCATGAGTTGGTTAACTTATAACAACAAAATAGACCTTAATAAATGAAATAATTATAATTGATGATTGACTAATCAATCAACTCATAACAATGAATTGATTGTTAACATTAACTTGTGATAAAGTGTTTCTGTTGTCTTACATCAATAACATAGTTATACAAGTATTCAGTCCAACTTCTTAGTGAACAGTTAGCTCAGACATCTTAGGCTTAAGAGTTCCAAATTACCAGTCTAGCTAATGAAATAAGGACAAAACAAGATATACTGTAAAATCTCTTGACATTTTTAGAAGATATTTTACGATTATTGTTGCATTATTTGATTTTATTATCATATGAGTTCTTATGAAGGAGGGTCACAATGGCAGGTTTTGTCTTATTACATTGAGGGGCTTACAGATGTGATGATGAAAGATGAGATAATGACTGGTGTGTTGTGATTTGTGGTGACATAAATCAGCAACCAATGCTCTTCTTTTGATTGGCCTTCTGTAGTTATTTGTGTGATCACACCTACTCATGGTTAATCCTACTTTTGGCACGTCAGAGCAGTTCTGGATAATGCTGACATCAACATGAACCCACTAATCTGCTACTTCCCCCTCCACCCTTTTTTCCCCACTTTGCACTCTATTTTTCACATCTAAGTGTTTGCCTGTTGAGCTTTTCCTTTGAAATATTAATTGATATTTATGATTGAAGATTTATTATTACATTATCACAAATGTTAGCCAAAAAGTTTGTGTCAGCACTTTCATTAGCACTATGAAAATGATTATGAAACTTACATGCGGTTGTATTCTCTTCAGGTGTACCCACTCCGAGTCCAGAGATCCTGCGGCACACGCTGAACATGTTGGTACGGGAGAGAAAGATCTACCCCACACCAGAAGGTTACTTCATTGTTACTCCACAGACCTACTTCATCACCCCCTCCCTAATCCGCACCAACAGCAAGTGGTACCACCTGGATGAGCGGCATCCAGAGCGACAGCAGCAGCAGCAACAACAACAGCAGCAGCAGCAGCAGCCACCACCTCAACAGCAATGCACATCGCCACAATCTGGAACCATCACTCCCTCCACCTCTGGCTGCATACGAGAAAGGCCTAACCCTAAGAACCACTGCGACTCCTATAATGCCTACCGCGATGAGGTGCCCAGCATTCATACTGCTACGATTCAAAGAAAATCCCCAAAAGAACCCAAAGGAGATCCACCTTCATACCCACAACACCCACCCCCTCCACCTGCCATTCAGCACCCACCTGACCCCACCGACAAGAGCAAGAGCATGACTGCCACCTTCTCTTACAAGACAGACACACTGACCAAGAAGAAGGAGGGCAGCGGTGGGGGCAGCAGTGAGAGGCAGTCCAAGAAGTTTGGGTTGAAGCTGTTCCGCTTGAGCTTGAAGAAGGACAAGACCAAACAGCTGGCCACCTTTTCTGCACAGTTCCCTCCAGAGGAGTGGCCCTTGAGGGATGAGGACACACCGTCTGCTGCAGCGATCCCTCGTGAGGTGGAGATGGAGATCATCCGCCGCATCAACCCAGAACTGACGGTGGAGAACGTGGCCCGTCACACAGCTGTCATGAAGCGGCTAGAAGAGGAACGAGCTCAGCGCTGCAAGGCCAGCTCCTCCGCACAGCACAGCGCCCGCAGTCGCCGCAGCCGAGGCCACCGGCGTGTGCCGCACGGGAAGTCGCGTTCGCACAGCAAGACGCGGGTTTCTCGGGGAGATCCCGCTGAGGGCTCCAATCTGGACCTGCCAGCAGTCAGCCTGGAGAGGGACTACCGTTTTTTCAGTCACTCTCTGGTACGCTCGCCAAGAGAGGGAATGTACACAGTGGAACGCAGAAGCGGTGGTGCCTACCTTGTCCACAGCAACCCCAACATTGCTGAGTCACACTTTCCTGTCACCCCGGAGTGGGATGTTTCGGGGGAGCTTGCAAAGAGGCGGACAGAGATGCCTTTCCCTGAGCCTTCACGTGGAACATCACATTCTAGAGTGCACCGGAGTCACAGCCACATTCAGGACCGCAAGTCACGCAATGAGCAGCCCGACAAGGCGAAAGAGCGATCGCGTTCTATGGACAACTCCAAGGGCCCGCTGGGAGGTGGGAGCTCCATGCTTGGCACGGCTGAGGATTACGACCGCAGTCCTGACGACAGAAGCCGCTACTATACCGATGATGGGACGCTGAGGGCCTCCTCTCAGAAGGCCCCGCACTACTCGTGCATCATGTTTTCTGCTGCCAAGTTCAGCTCTGAAATGTCAGTACCTGATATGGGCAAATTGAGTCTGGATGACTCAAGGCTCTGCAGCCCTCTAGAACGGAACAAGAGCAGGGACAGCCTCCCAGCCTACAGTGACCTGAAGGTCCTGTCGCCGAAGCCTTTGGCTGATGACTACTTCCAGTGCAATACATCGAATGAAACAATCCTTACTGCCCCGCTGCCTCTGGGCAAATCTGACCATGACACTTTAACCCCATCTGACGGAATCCGCAAGGGCTCTCCAGCTGACCGGCAGACGCCGCACCTCACCTCTCCTCACCCCTTGGAGTACAAAGAGGACTCCTCCACCAAGGGGCACAATGGTTCTGGCAAACCCACACCGAGCCAGACACCTGAGCCTATGCCCAATGGACGTTTGATACAGCACCAACACAACACTGACCCAGGGGGCGGGGGAGGTGGTGGTAGCACTGGTGGCGGGGTGGACAAGAGGAAAGAGATTTTTAGTAAGGACACTTTGTTCAAACCGCCACACAATGTTTTGACTGTGAGCTATGTGGACAGTGGCTACTCAAAGTCAGGCACTTTGCGTAAGACTCCGCATATGAAATCATCCGAGGTCCTTGACACTCTGGAGACCCAACAACCACCTAAATCCACCCCTTTGTCTGCTTCTGCCCCAGCACCTACAGGCACAGAACAGGGTGCTCCCTCCACATCTGAAGCTGCTTTTGACTATTACAACGTGTCAGATGATGACGATGAGGAAGAGGCAGAGGAGGCCTGCCGTAAAGAGGCCGCCCAGTGGTTGCTAGAACGGGAGAAAGAGCGGGATTTACAGCGGAAGTTTGAGAACAACTTGACTCTGCTTAGCCCTAAGGAGAGCGAGAATAATAACAGCCAGAAGTCAGCTCACTCGGCCCGGCTGGACAGCATGGACAGCAGTAGTGTGACTGTAGACAGTGGGTTTAACTCCCCTCGGTAAGTACTCACTTCATAGACAGACCGTGAACAAGTCTTCAATGCATCAATTAACTGCTGTTTGTCTTTTCTTTTTTCTTTTTTTTTTCTTATTACCAAAGACATAAGATTAGGTTAATTTTTGAGGAAATAAAATATAACATTATGCTCACCAGAAAACATAAATTGCTAATATGTTAGAATCTACACTACTTCTCTGACATCCCACAAAATGAAATTTTTTATGTTTGGTCTGAAGCACATAGTTGCCATAGAGCCCATATAATTTATCCCATCTTATACTGTGATGTATGGCATGGTTTTTCTCCCTCTTCTTTGCCAAGGCCACAAACCAGCACAGACAGCCTTTAAGTGGGTTTCCCAGGGCTGTGTATGTGTTAGCAGAAGCCCTTTATGAGTGAGAGGTTGAGGACTTTTTTCAGCTGCTAAAAATAGACCCCTTGTGTCTGTATGACTCATTCAGAGGGATATGGCAGGGGTAGAATAACTGAGAGAGCCTACATGTTCTGCACATGTGCTGCCTCTACTCCTTACAATACACTCAAAGAAAACTCCATAAAATACAGGCAAATGTACTATGTTAATATGAAGGAATTTTCTTGACTGATTTTTCCCATGTGTTTTACCCATATTTTGAATTACACATTACATTGTGTTGTATTTAAAGTTTGAATGAAATGTCTTATACTTAACAGAAAAGGCTGTAGTAATTTTGACCTAATAATGACCTCATTCTCTGACTGGTATGTCAGTTTGTCAAAACCAAGCTTTATACTGAAAATCCCACAGAAAGCCTTTCTAAATGGATTTTTGCATTGTAATTTAACATGGTATGTAAGTACCAATAATATATTTTATCAATACAACTCATGCTGCTTATGAAAATGTTATTTTTTTCTTTTTTGTATTGAATTTAAATCCTTACATTTGTGATGTTTTGAAAATTTGTGTAATGCAGTGCATTTTACTGTCCTTTCTACAATCGTGTACTGATGATAATAGTAATAGGCCATAAATAGTAGTTGTGGCCCAGTCACATTGTGACAGAGCTACAAAACCTACAAGGCAAACTGCCACACGTCTCTAAATTTAAGACCCCCAGCAGTCCCTACATGCACAACCACACACACACACACACACACACACACACACACACATTCATTTACTATTTTGTGCATGACTCATCACATTAGCGATTTCACAGCTCCTGGAAAAACACCAGCATAGCTCTTGTGCATAGACATAATTTAGTTTGTGATTGATGTGAGGTAGTAATGCAATTACACAGAGTGGGATATGCAAAAGAAAAGAAAAAAAACCCTGCATGTTTCTCTGTACAGTACTAGTGTTAAATACATAATATCTGAGTTTAATCTTTGTATTTAATGCAATAGTTTTCCACAAAAATGTTATTGTTTACTTAACCTTGTGTCATTCCAAACTTGAATGGCTAACGC
>NW_015537973.1:2060501-2147703 GCF_001515605.1 Sinocyclocheilus anshuiensis | reverse complement strand
TGGCACACACAAAAAATGTATTTTAATGACTTTGTTTCCATATAGTTACAGTGAATTACAATGAAAGCTTCAAGTTTTAGAAAACACAAGAAACAAAATCACAATGGTGAAAAAAGCATCACTAAATACTTTAACACATTGCTACTTCTACATGAATGCACTATGGAGAGCTACAGTATGTGAAGATTTTCAGTGAATAAAAATTTTAATTACAGTCTGTTTTTAACACAATCATATGGACCTATAATACATTTATGGTGCTTTTGTGTCCATTTTGAATTGTGTAAGCTTCAGTATCTGCTCATTGTAATTTCACGGACAAAGGCAGGGAAAACTCCTTCAAAATTTCTCCTTTTGTTTTCTGTGGAAACATTGTGGAGTACAGCCATAGAACATGAGCATGAGTAAATGATGATTTAATATTTTGTCAAACTATTCCTTTATTCCTTCAAATCTTTTCTCCCTAAAATATATCCTCTTTCTTATGGTTGGCTGTCAGTGCTTGTGGTATAGCTGCTTGAACATATTATTGTTGTCATACTATCATAAAGGAGTACACTGTTTTTATTAAATTCAATTCAATTCAAGTTTATTTGTATAGCACTTTTCACCATACAAATCATTGCAAAGCAGCTTTACGGAAAATTAGGTTTCTACAATATATTTATATATATTTTATACAGCTAAACAATCCTGCAAACCAGAGCGAAACCATAGGTAAGGGTGAGGTTGTGTTTTCTCTTTCTGAGGCCTTGTGTGATGCTTTACATTGTTTCTCATGCCTCAAAATAATGAATCCATTATCTTGTCTTAAACTCTACTCTTGTTCTTTCTCTGTCTCTTCTTCTCTGGTCATTTCCCCACCACAACCACTTTCTCAGCACACGGGAAAGCCTGGCGTCCAACACCTCGAGCATTGTGGAGAGTAACCGGCGACAGAATCCGGCTCTAAGTCCAGGCCACATGGGTACCACCAGCATCGGCCCCCCATTCAGCTTCCGTGCAATCCCAGAGCCCCCTACCACGCAACCTGAGAAACTGCAGAAATCCCCCAACTGCCTTGCCTCCATCACCAGCGTCTGACATGGGCCCATCTGGGTTGACGTAGGGTCAGGGTGATCTGCAATGTTGGGATGCCTAAGTGCAGGAGGTTGGGTGACTCCCTCCATCAAGCACCTCGACTACATGGGGACTGTTAAACCCACAGGCATGGCTTCCAGAGACTGTTCCCACAGCATAAATGGTCACTGCAAAAAAAGAAAAAAAGGGAAAAACATGGAAAAGGAAATTTCATAGGATTTACCTTAACAAGCAATTAATCAGGAAATTCTCCAGTTGGAATCAACCGTTATTTTCAAAATAGGCTTGAAGTAATTGGTAATTTAACAATGTTTTGTTTTCAAGAGTATTTTTGTCAGTCACAGATTAGAGATCATCCAGCCAATGGATTAAGTTTGCACACATTAAGAAATAGATGCTGATGTGCAGGTCAAAGGTCTTACAGATTTGTGATATTGGTATGCAGTACAAGTTAAAAAATGAGGCATAAAAGCTCTAATCTGAGCAACATTTAATTCATGGTTCATAATGTTGTATAATATTCCTAAAAATAAATACATTTGTCATGACACTGTTAGCTACATTGGTGACACAATAAGAATCATACTCACATGCTTAATCAAACAATACATAGACTGAATTAGTGGATAAAAATAATCTCGTCTGAAATTAAAGTTTTGTTTTTTTTGTTTTTTGAAAAAGGACTATTGTTTTTTTTTTACTACCCAAACTTATTGTGCATACAATTACTTTGAATGCACCTTTACACTATGTAATGGATTTACCTGTTTCATTAAAGTTCATATTTAATCTCAGGTCATGAATAGTTAACTCTCCTAAGAAGAGGTAAAAACATCAGTCTATAATCATGTTTCTGTGGATGGTTTCACCAATCTTTGTTTCTTAAGGGAATAAAACGCTCTTTGTAGACAAAAAAATATAAATGATTTCAATTGCATTTTCGTCTCAGTTTAATTCAGATGTAGATTATTTTTATTGTTATTCCCTTTTGAAATAAAAAAAACAGGTGTGTGTTTTACGCCGGTGTGAACCTGATACCTAGTCTCATGAACCAGGACACTTGTGGATGTCATTGTTGATTTGGAAACATGCTTGTCTTCTGTGTAGCTTGATGGCTTTATTTGTTGTCACGAAAGAAGGAGGATGTTGGAAATCGCAATGGCGGGAACACGGGTGTTGCGTCCAAAAACACTCCACGGAAAGGTCATACAGTTCTCTTCCTTTGGGCCAGCGGGATTCAGAGACTAGGCCCTTTTGCTGCTCTGATAAAACCTTTTGTTTTTTAAGATTTTCTTACTTGATTTGAACCCAGACCACTATGGTGTTTTATTTTCGACCTTTTTTGTTCGTTTTGTTGTTTTCCTTGGGAATTGAGCTGTTACTCAAATCATGTCCCTGACCTCAATGGAAAATACGGTCGACAGATGATATGGCTAAAAATTCTGCCCCAGCTAACACATGATATGTATATTCACAATCTTCTCAATTTTTTTCATGATTTCAATAAATGCTTATTTTAGGTTGAGACAACTCATTCAATGAAAGTATGTACAAATAATTTGCTCCGCTGTTATTTATCATTCCTTTCAAATGTCACAGTTGAATAGATTGCATCAGGTTTTGACCTGCTGTGTGGAATATACAATAAGTCTCAGATCCACGAGCAAAGGCTCATTTCAAAGATGAAATTAAACATTAAAATACTTGCTTTGAAAATTTGGACTATGGCTTTAACTGTTTGGCGTGCCATCTCAAGAATGCACCAGAATTAATGGTTGTGTCCCTTCTGGCAGTGACTGGGTGAGATTTGGGAAAGAGAGCAGAGCTCATGTCGTATCCATTGGTGCTATTATGTGGTGATTCTCCCTTTTTATCTTTTATTTATTCTTTGCCCATACCCTCCACAGTTTTGTTGCTTTGTGATGAGTGTTTAGGTGGATATCCTCCAGTGGGACTTATTGTGTTTGAATCACATTCAGCTCACTCCCTCTCGCTCGACTATTATCCACACATACACACACCTGCAATCAGCCATGCAAACTACCCTAAACCCCACATACATGCACATAACTAGCTACCTCCACCACCTGTGTAACAACAAGGTAGGGACGTGTACAGATTTGGATTCTTTGCCTGTGGAACACAGCGCTATCAGCCACTTCTCTGTGAATGTTGACAAGGAGCGGCGGACATAGTAACTAAGAGAACTTATTTTAAATTAATCAGTATTAAGTGCTGTAGTTTCAACTCGATTTTCTCCGTTTTTGACAGAAGTGTCTTTTACTTATTTGCAAGTTGTGTATAAATCTGTCTAGCACCACATCAACAGAACATTTCCAATTTTATGTTTTCCCTCCAATTTGGGTAAGAAGCCATTTTCAGTTCTCTGCTGTTCCGTTCACATGAATATTTGTTTATCTGCTTCATTATTTCAAGCCCAGTGAGTAACCATACCTCTAGTTTGTTAAAAATGCATCTAGATAGAAATCAAGGGACTACATTCGATATTATAAATATAAGCACCTCAACAGATATTTTAGGAGTTCAGCCTAAATCAAAAACAGTTTACCTGCCTTCTGCTTTTTTGGCAATACTGATTACAATAGTATTGTTTTCAGTTTCCCACCTTATATTTGAGAGGTCAGTGGTTAGGGTCCAAACAGCCTCTTAGACCCTGTAGTTGGAGGTGGAGAGAAGATTGTAGAAAGATACGAGCCTCATATATTAAATGGTAATTTTATATCATTGCTAGACATCAGAGAGCAACATTAAGACAGAGCAGGCACCTCATAACGTCTGCTCTATAAATAGATACTTTCTCAAATCATTGCAACAGAGCTTTACTTAAAACAACAATTTAAGTCCAGAAGTATATTTCAGTTCGGTGATGACTACACTTTTGAATTTTTTCGTTGGACATTAATACAAACACGTGGCCTCCTTTACTTACCAAGGCTCTGTCAGAGGATGCATTTTGGATATCTGTCACATTTTGTGAAATTTAGTTTTAATTGGAATCCCCTCCTTCATCTGGTAATCATTTTATTATTTTATTTTATTTTTTCCCGTTCGTTTTTGATAGATAAAAGGGAGTAATGCAGCCAAGACTGCCTTGTAAAAAAACATGTTTGCACTGAAATGCCTGGCCTCTGGTTGCTGTTAAGTCCATCCAAGACGGATGCTTTGTTTATATTGTAAAATATTTCATATGAAATAAAAATGACCATGAAATGTCTTCCCTTAACATTATGGATTTTAGAACCACATCAGACAACATTGTTTCTAAATGGTGACAGTGTACAGTATCATACTGTAAATGAAATCAATCTGCCATGCTTAGTATAACTTCAAAACAAAACTGAAAGACATGAGGGATCTTTTTGTAATGTCTATAATATTTGAAAAGAAGTCCCTATTTGTGTAGTAATGGTGTTTCATCGTTGTGGTAGTGTATGTGATAAACCCAGTTGGGAGATTGTGTTACTTTTTCAGACAATAAAATAACATGTTTGGTTATATGTTTTAAATGTCTTGTGTCTTGAAAGCTTTCAGTGCAGTGTCTTAAAGTTATAGCCTACCATTAGCTATTTTGGATGGCGCTTCTACATCATGATGCTGGTTGAATAATATTACCTAAACAGCACATTACATTTCTGCAATCATTTATACAGTTTTAAAGGAAATCTGTTGGCATGCCAAATGAAAAACTGAATTATTGAAACGATTATGTGAGAAGGGCATTAAAGACATTTTTGTATTTTTTTATTTCATCGCATGTAATCACTTGTACTTGATGCATTCCATTTCTAGTGTAAGATTATATTGTCTGAACGTAACAAATCATTCTTTGAATCATAATAAGAATAATTGAATATGATTCATGAAAAAGAAAATAGCTGAATTTGCAAGGATTCATGGATCAACTTCATACAATCACCAGCCACTTTATTAGGTACATTTGTTCAGTTGTTCATTAACAAAAAGATATAATCAGCCAATCACATGGCTGCAACTGCATGCATTTTGTCATTTAGACATGGTCAAGACGATCTGCTGGAGTTCAGAAAGGTGATTTAAGTGACTTTGAACATGGCATGGTTGTCGGTGCCAGGTGGGCTGGTATGAGTATGTCAGAAACTGATGATTTACTGGGATTTTCATGCACAACCATTTCTAAGGTTCACAGAGAATGGTCAGAAAAAGAGAAAATATCCAGTGAGAGGCAGTTTTGTGGGCAAAAATGCTTTGTTGATGCTAGAGGTCGGCGGAGAATGGCCAGACTGGTTTGAGCCCACAGAAAGGCAACAGTAACTCAATCACTTGATACAACAGAGGTACAGGTACTGTGTGCAGAAGAGTATCTGAACACACAACGTGTCGAACCATGAAGCAGCAGAAGACCTCACCAGGTGCCACTCCTGGAAACTGAGGCTACAGTTCACATGGGCTCAACCAAGATTGGAGAAATTTTGCCTGGTCTGCGGAGTCTTGATTTCTGTGTGCGAGATTTGGATGGCAGGGTCATAATTTGGCGCAATCAACATCAACGCATGGATCCATCCTGCCATGTATCAACGGTGCAGGCTGCTGGTGGTGGTGTAATTGTGTAGGGGATATTTTCTTGGCACACTTTGGGCCCTTAGTACCAGTTGAGAATAAATCCCATAGTCTACTTCCAGTATACTGATGATTTTAGGCTTTAGATGTATCCTAAATCCTATAGGACAATATGCCATGTCACAAAGCCAAAAATCATCTCAAACAATAATGAGTGACAATGAGTTGATTATGCTCAAATGGCCTCCACAGTCACCAGATCTCAATCCAGTAGAGCACCTTTGGGATGTGATGCAATGGTAGATTCACATCATGGATGTGCAGCCGACAAATGTGCAGCAGCTGTGTGATGCTATCATGTCAATATAGACCAAAATCTCTGAGGAATGTTTCCAGCACCTTGCTGAATCTATGCCATGAAGGCAGTTCTGAAGGCAAAAGGGGGTCCAACCCATCGCTACTGTTTTTCTGTAGGCTGTATCTTGCCACCATCTAGTGGAATAGACATTAGATTACAGATTCACATGCCTATGTATAAAATTAGTCAAATGTGCTGAATTGAATACAACAAGCAGAACCTGAATGCTACAGATATTTTTCAAAATGGTCAGATGAAGTGACATGATGGTGGAAAATGGACAAAGGAGAAATTATTGACCCTATTTTCAATTATTCAAATTTTAACAATGGATACATCTAACTGCGATTATGTTGTCACAATGGTTCAGGACATAAATATTCTGTCTAGGCAATAATATATCATTAACCTCACATTTTCTAATCTAAAACATGAAAATAAAATATTTCAAAACTGTGGTATTCTTTATTAAAGGTATTGCATAAAATATAATGGATAGTTACTCCTCACAGATATCTGAAAAGTGCCTGAAAAGTAAATTATACAAATTCATCATACTGACTTGATTTTACTAGAGATTAACAATTGTCCACACCACAAGAGGAATCGAATGAGAGACAGCTGTAGAGACAATTGTAGAATGGTACTGGGCAACTAAGAGCCATTACAGAAAAGGTGACAAACTTATTTAGCATTAGAAGCACATCTTTATTTACATGCAGTTATGTAGTAAGTAAGGAAGTAGGGAAATATCTGTGTTGCTAGAACCAAAGAAAAAGACACTTCAGCAAATATTTAACAATGAAACAACAAATTTCCGTTCACACAAATCTTTCTTACATAATTTAATCTCACATTAAATCCAAGGGATGAATTACACCAGAATGTATTTATGAAGGAATAATTTGATAAGTTCATTCATCAATTCAAAATACACATTCAGATAGAAACACACTGGGGCTGTAAGCAACTAATATGTCCTTGTGTCTAAATAACTGCTTTTCACTATGCACCCATCAAGATTCATTTTATCTCAATAAATCAAATCAAGTCATACTCACCATTGCCATTCCGTTTCCTTATATTTTATTATTAAACATATATTTACAATTTAAGTTACATTGTTCATAATAATTACTCAATTAAATTATAATAACAATAAATATCAGCAACATATATAAATATACATTTATCATTCCTGTGCAAATATATCAAAATATTCCATATTCTCATGTAGAGTGACTACAGTAATAATTGTATCCTCCAGTCCTCCAGGTGTCGCTGAACATACAACCGCTACTTTTGTCTGTTTAGACTCGACCCACAAAAAAGAAGCAGCTGTTACTAGCAAAGTTTAGGTTACAATTTTTCGCCGGCGAGTAAATAATACATTTAAACAGATTTACTAACCTTGTATACCTTGGAAGTGGTCTAAGGATGATAGCAGACAGATCTATGAGTAACTGACGAGGATCAAGAGTAATGGACAGTAAGTAGAGGATTCTTCCTTTGTAGTTTTGCGCTTTTGTTGGTGTTGATAACGGGGTGTTCGACTCTTTAAATCAATTAGGGTTGGAGCTAAACTCTGCAGGACACCGGCCCTCCAGGACCGAGTTTGGGCACCCCTGCTTTAAATCTTAAGACAAACTCGTAAAACTAGCAGTAGACATTTTGCGTCAAAACAGCTGTTAGTTTCAAACACGTAAAGGGGTTTAAACTCACATTTTATTATAGTATAATTCTTAAAGTTGCGTTTCGTATGTAACGGGTTACTTTATAGTGTGCAAGATGTAGATTGTTTGGGGTGGACGCAAACAATCTGTTGTTAAGAACAAGCGGAAGAGCGTGTCAGTCACATGCTTCCTAGAGGCAATTACTTTTAATTAATTATTATTAATTAACCATTTATTCTACATCTAAACCTGAATCTGCCTTAAAACACCCTTTACATTTTTTTAGTAAAAAAGTTAAATAAATAATAAAAACAAAAAAGTAAATTTTTGCATTTTCCTTATAAAACACTTCCTTACTGTACTTATAAAATGTTGTAAACCATTCGATTTGAAATGGTCTGTACATTAGCTACATTGAGCAGCTTTAATCTAAAGAAGAGAATGTTGTTTGCTCTCCTTTCCTAATAGTTTGGTGGTTGGTTTTCAGATGTAAAAAATAAATAAAATTAATTATTGTATATTGTAAAGGAATTTTATAGGGCAGTCAATGCACCACACTGCATTATGAGAAATATAGAGGCCAGAGTGTAGAAGATCAGTAACTAAACTAAGATGTTTATCAACTTCACAGTGCTTGCCAGTTAACACCCAACCAATAGCTGAGGGCCTATAGCAATGGGGACACAGTTCACAATCGATGACGCGTTCGTCCTGGAGGGGGAGGAGGAAGGTGTGGTGCCTGGAGAGGATGTGGGGGACAGGAAGGGGAGAGAGAAGGATGGCGGGGGAGAGATGACGTTTGGACCTCTTTCTTTTGCCAAAACACAAACTTCTGGACCCACTGGCACTCCTGAACACAGTAATCTGAAATATCAGGTCAGGTGTTTACATGTACCCCGCTTTTCTTTTTGAGAGTGTTTTACATGCAAACGTGACTGAACTTTATTTTGTGTTTACCCACAGAACCTGGAAAATGAAGATGCCTTAAGTGGCACTGTGAACTCCTCTTTCAATAACTTCTTCAAAATCAGGTTTGGCAGTTCACACTTTTAGTTTGAACATTCTCATAAAGCAAGGAAATTAACCGGATGTAATAATATGAGCAGCATAGTACAGAATGAAGGATGGGTTGCACCTTCATTAGATTTAATTAAGCAGAGTTTAACATTAATGTAGAAACGGTTGATTTAGGTTTTAATTCAAGGTATGTTGCACCACTTAAAGTTGCCATTAAATGTCAGTAATTAAAATCACTTGAGATTTAAAACCTTAATATGCAATAAACAGCAATTGTCAGCAATGATTTGCCAGTGTAATGTACATTTTCCACTGTTATTATTATTGTATTATAATGATACAATAAACATTGTATTATTATTATGTTATTGTATTATAATTATATTATAATGATAGAATGTTGACAGATTGAAAAAGCAGAATAAAAAAATTTAAGCAGGGCTTACAAATCTCACAAAACAGGAAACATATTTATTGTATAAATTAAGAAATCAGAAAGTCAAAAAGGAAAAATTTTTTCTTGTTGAACTGGTACTGTCTAAAAACAAGTGGATATATTTTTGATTTGTCCAATTTTTAATGTCAAGAGACAATGGTTTATATTAGGAAAAACTTTTACTCCATTTTTGTATGACTCAGAATTCACAAGTAACATTAAATTGACATTTAGTAATAATGAAATAAATAAATAATTGATTTATTTAATTTTAACTAATAAATAATTAAATAAAAAAAGATTAAATAGAGTTATGTATATACAAAATTGTTTAGACAGAATATTTGTATTTACTCTGTTGTTTGAATTTACTGGATGCATAATCTGTATGTGCCATGAAATAGCCTGTGATCCTGATATGACAATACATTTAAAACTACTACTGCTACTGAAAACATAAGGTGAACTACTTTACTTCAAATATATATATTAGTAGTTCACCTTATGTTTTCTATGAGGGGCCGTACAAGCCATAATTCATTCTGGCACTCTCACACACTTACATTCTCCTTTCACATACATATATATATAGAATGTATGTATGTCTGAAGAAAATATGTGTATGTAAGAGAAGAATGTATGTATGTGTGAGAGAAAGTATAGTGGAAACGGAAGGCAGGTCAGGTGCGATCAGGGTCACCGGGACAGGTCCTGATCAGCATGGATGAGGTAGATGAGGTAGAAGTGTTTATTAGTATTTCAGAATTCTAGAAGTATTTCAGCAAGCTATTTGGGTTTAAAAAATATATACATTATCATCGTGAAAAGGTTACATGGCCTCGTTCCTTGAGCGAGTTGTGATTGAGGCTAGGGCCTCAGTCGTGTTGCCAGATACGCGTATTATAAGCGTCTATGGATTTTTTTGTTTCCCACTTAATTTAGGAAGTGAATAAAGGGGGAGGTTGCAAGTTATTCCTCACAGGATGCAATTCGGTAACACAAACGTAGTGATGATCATGATATACTACCTGTAAAGACAGATGCACTGAAGACGGACACAAAGAGAAGAGAATAGTCACGCAAGCAGAGAAATTACTGTACCAGACAGAATTCATTGTTTGCGATGCTCGAAATACTTAAAGAAGGCCATAATTATGGAATTAGTATGGGGGTTAATATGGATGCATTTCTGAGAACTGACTGTCTTCAGAAAAGTTTCGATGGCATTTTCTTTTTCCTCTTACCTTCGTTAAATACATAATAAAGGAGTGTTAATAAGCGCAGCGCTGCGTACAGCAATAACCCAGGAAACGCTATATTGCTACTGTTCTATAAGCGCCACCTACTGTCTTAGATTGAATATGCATTTTCATCAGAATCAGAAAGAGCTTTATTGTTCTTTATTGCTTTATTTATTATTTATATAAGGAATTCGTCTTGGTGTCAGGAGCTTCCAGTACAGAAAGTAGCCTACAGACATAGTGCAGACATACATATAATTAAGGTAATAAAACACTAATAAAAATAAAGAGTAATAATAAAATATTAATTCAGCCCGACTGATGTTTTTGTTTTGTGCAGTTGCTTCATGTTGCATAGGTTAGTTTGGCCAGTAACAGAGCAAAATAAACATTTAATAAATGTAAACAAAAAAATAATGAAATAAAAGTAATAAAAACTAAATAAATTGGCAATGAGTATGGGAATCGGCTCATTTGATTGTAAACATCTTTTCAATCAAAAAAACTGAAAATTTTGCCAGGTCAAGTAAAAAATTGAAACCACTGTCCAAACCGGGCCAGTAGAAAATTTCCTTAGCGTTGAGCCCTGTCAATACGATCAAAATCAGTATCATATTACTTGTACACAGATCTGTAGAACACGTAGGTTACATAATGATATTTTAAAATTAAAAACTTAAAATATGTACTTTAAAAGAAAACAGGATTACTTTGAATAGCATCATTGTAAAATTGTGAGGAAGAGCTGAGCAAGTCTTGCACATGTATTTCCTGGTCTGAGAGTGACTTCCTGCTTTAACAGGAAGTAATGGATACCAAAAAAAGGTAGAAATGTATGTGTGTGAGAGAGAGTAGAAATGCACGTGTGTGAAAGGAGAATGTATGTGTGTGAAAGCAGAAATGTATGTATGTGAAAGGAGAATGTAAGTATGTGAGAGTGCCAGAATGAATTATGGCTTGTACGGCCCCTCATAGTTTTCAGTAGCAGTAGTAGTTTTAAATTATATATTTCCAATTGTAGAAATTTAAACGGCAAGTTTATCCCAGTTAATCATTGGTAAAAATGCCAGTTTTGATCCATGTAGCTGCTGTGGTAAAATCTAGTTGTCAGTTGTTAGAAATGGCAGATTTTAAATGGCGTAAATAACAACGGTTTGTTTCTTTTTACTATTTTTTTATACACCTAGGATATTTTTAAATTGCTAGTCCAGCATCTTAATTGTTTATTAGACAACAACAAGTGACCAACTGCCAAACAAACAAGCCATTAAATAGCCAACTAAAAGAAATAAAAAAATGTAGCTTTGCTTTTTTTGATGTACAAGTACAAAGCCTGATGTCAAGCCTGGTGTCTGTCTGTGTTCCAGTGATCCTGCTACTCTGTCCTACTGCAGCTCTCAGTGGTCATTCAGCACACTCAGCTCAGTCACACAGCTGTCTGCTCACTGCTGCGGGTAACACACCTGTTTACAGATTTCCGGATGAGATTTTAAGATGATATTAACTAAAATCACTCTGGTCGGCTAAATTAAAATAGTTTTTCCTTTCCTCATTCTGTGTTCTCTGTGGATTGTTCCCAGGTGGACGTCTCACCCGCTGGTGAAGAAGAACAGACGAGTCGTTCTGGCCTCATTCCTCCTCTTAATCACTGGAGTTGGTGAGACTTTCATACCTTTTGTGATGTTTTTGATCATAATAAGTACTACAGATCTCAGGGGGAAGGTGTCTGGGAACTGATGTTTCTGTTTGACTTCTAAAGCGCTGTCTTTGTTTATCTTGCTGTCAACTCTGATCTTGAGCATAGATGGTAAATTCAAATGTACTGTCAGCTCTTTAGTTAACGTATTATCTCTCCCCTTCCTATCTTCCCCCTCCCTGTTCCTCCTGCCTATCAGCTTTGATCTTTACAGGCATTGTCATACAGTTAAACCCTCACGCAGGTAAGACCGGTCACATTGGCATTGGTTGTAAATAACTATGAGATGTGAGCAGGATTGCTTTAGCACACAAACTTGTACAGCTAATTATAAGTGATATAATAACTTAAATCAGTGCTCTGAATGCCTTAAAACAAAAATAACACCACCTTCTGACATAATCTAAATCACCAGTTGGTTTTATGTCAGTTTTGTCCAGCAGAATTATGTAACCCATGTATTTATGCCTTTTTTTTTTTTAGGTGTTTCAAGTGCAATTTTCTTTGTCCCTGGATTTCTTCTCTTCATTCCTGGTGGTAAGATCTAATGTGTAATTAATATAAGCTTTTTTTAATAGAGTCAGCTTTCCCAGTGTGAATATCAGTAGTGGATTTTGGACCTTAGATAATATAGTTTTATGAATTGTGAAGTTGTCATAGTGTAATCCATGCAATGGAAGAACATGGCTTCAACTGACAGCATTGCTTAAAGAAAACCGCTACATTTACATTTACATTTAGTCATTTTGCAGACGCTTTTATCCAAAGCGACTTACAATTTGGGGATACATAAAGCGATTCTTCTTAAAGAGGCAAACAGATACAGGAAGTGCTTGTAATACCAAGTTTCTAGACATTGTTCAAATAAGTACAAGCTAGAAAGAGAAGGAATAAATAAAGAGAATTTTTTTTTTATTTTTAATTTTTTTATAATGATGATGATGAAGTCAAGTAGCTTCGAGCAGAAAGTGCAATCAAAAATACAAACGCAAACAAAAATATAACGTAGAAATAGGCAGAAAACTAAATATTCCTTCCTAGCAGAAAGTAATAATTCAAACAGCAGATCTATAAACAAGTATTACGCAAAACACTCACGTGCAGCTGTCTGTCTCTTCTGTTGACTAATCGCTTGGCCCGAGTTATGACTAGAGATAAACAGCAAAATAACTCTTGCTCTTCCCTTTTTTGTTTCAGTCTATCACGTGATCTATATAAGCTGTGCAGTTCGGGGACGAAGAGGATTCAAGTTCTTTTATTTGCCGTACTTTGAGAAGTAAACCGTTTTTCTTCTCATCATCCAGACTAGTGGTCTGGATTGCCCACTATTTCAAACCCCCTAAAATGAAGTAAGGGGATGACCTACTTTTACAAACCTCAGTTACTAGTGGTTTTCTAAACAATTTCTTCTTCATTTTGGTAAAAGCCAGTCTGTACACAGGTCTAAGTATAACCTCTACAGAAAAAAAAACTGATTTAGGAGTGCAACAATATACAATCATACTTCAAAAGAATGCACTGACTGCAATAAAGAAATAGTTCACACAAAAATTTGCTAAAAATGTACTCGCTCTCAGGGCATCCAAGATGGAGATGTCTTTTTTTATTCATCGGAACAGATTTGGAGAAAGCACATCACTTGATCACCAATGGATCCTCTTTTATGAATAGTCCAGTCTATCGATTAATGTCTTGTAAAGAGAAAATCTGCTTGTTTGTAATAAACAAATCCATCATTAAGGTGTTTTAACTTCAAACCGCCGCTTCTGGCAATAATTCATAATAATGCTTCTTCGGGTGAAAACGTCCATCCCCTGTTGTTCTCTCACATCAAAATCCACTGTGACGTGAGTTTAGAACCGTTTTTGACACTTTTTGCTTGTTAATGGTGCTTGACCTGTGCACATTTCTCTCCCAATTCAGTTTTTAACTTTAAACCGTTGTATCCAGTTAAAATACGAGTCATCTGTCCATAATATTGCTTTCTCCAGTGAGGATGTCTCATTTGAATCAGGAGAGAAATATGCACAGATCAAGCACTGTTTACAAACGAAGGGCAACAGGGGATGGACTTTTTACTGAGAAAGCGCTATTGAAGATACAAACTTATCTACATCTTGTTTTCATTTTTGGGTGAACTATTCTTTTAAAACATCTGTGTATACAGAATTTGAAGTTACATCTGATTGAGATGTTTTAGATCAGTTGTGCTACAGTGTTGTTATAGGTTCTCAATTCAGTGAAACATACTTGGAATTCAGCAAGGAGTATTATAATAAGCTTGTTATAGGTGTACAAAGTTTTGTCAGGAATATAGCACAATTAATAACATGAAATTGTACACCTTTAGCCTTGTATAATACAAATGAAATCATAGACAAAACAAATGACATGAAGAATGAAAATCTCAATAGGAGAAACCCAAGAATGCAATTTATCATTTAGGCCATACAGTCCGAGCTGTATAGCATTTTGACTTATCCCTCTATTGTAAAATCAAGGTAAGATGCAGCAACAAGTGATTTGCTTTTCTACTGCACATTCATCTTTTGAACTAGTACCACTACTAACTCTTTGAACCACTGTTTTAATGTACATTATACAAAAACAAATGAATACTGAAAAGATTTTGTATTGTGTAATTTTTTAATCATTATGACACTACAATAAACCTGTTTTTATATTTGCTTTTAAATCTCTGTGCTGCAGTTGTTCATTATGCAAATTAGTGACTGTTACATAAAAAGTTAATACAAAAATGAAAGCAAAAATCTCCTTACATTGAAACAACAAGTTAATACACAACTCTAATTAGTGAGTCTATATTCAAGTATTAAGTGCCCTACGGACATGGGAGAGCTAAACCTCAAGTAAAACAATGTTTCCAGGCAGACAGTTCAATAATTCTGTCGTTCTGAATTGACGAACATGTCAAATTTGCTAAATCAATGCATTCAGACATGACAATTTCATATGAAAATGTACTAAACCTTAAGCATTTCTTTAAGAAAACTCAATATTGTGCTACAGCACTCTGTAGAAAAATATACATGCAAATTCCCCTTAAAAATTCCCCAGTAACGCTTCTATTTCATTCTTTGTTTAATTACATCTGCTGTCAACAAGTATGAAATGTCACTCCAATGCAAAATCAATACAAGCATATTCTCCCAATGCTGCATTATTACTAGATTAACACTGACAACTTCTGTGATCAAGTGTCACATTCGTGAGGTAGTTATACAAGTTACATATTTAACACCGTTATGAGAATGAGGTAGTGTTGCAAAATATTTCAGAAATATAATAGTATAACGGATTCAGATAGCAAGGAATCAGTTTGGTTTTAAAAGCTGAACACGAATACAAGAAAATATTTGAGGGAAATCTTGCACCTGAGAGTACTTGATTAATGCTGAATAATGGGTTGTAGGTGTATCAGCTAGACAGCAGCAGGTTGTAAATGTAAAGTATCTTCACTGTAGTGTTTTGTGTTTTGCAACAGAGAGGTCCACAGCTTTAGCGATCACACTTGCCTGAGAAGTCGGGCTGCTGGTGAGATCTGGTGAGGGGGAAGTGCTTGAGGGTTCTTTGTCTGTGACTTTTTGGAAATTAAACAGGCAGGGGAACCATGGAGGAGTGTTGTATGCAAATAGGGGCGAGTCCTCTCTGCAGCTGGTCACTTTGAAATTGATTTTTGTTGATGTGAATACTGTGTTTGGTGAGGACTGAGCTGATGATGGGATCCTTAACACAGAATTACATTCTGATCTTTGTGAAGCTTTTAAAGACAAGTCCTGGGGAAGCTGCAGGGGGAAGTTAACACTCTTAGCACAAAATAAATTACCAAATTGGCTATGGCTTGATAACAAAATGTTTTATTTTTGTAAATCTAAGTACACTACCGTTCAAAGGTTTGGATTCAGTAAGATTTGTATGTTTTTGATGTTATGCTCACCAGCACTTCATTTATTTTAATAATAATAAAAAAACATTAAAAACAATAACATTGTGAAATATTTCAACTTAAAATAACAGTCCTTTTTTAAAATATATTTTAAAATGTAATTTATTCATGTGATGGCAAAGCTGAACTTTCACCAGCCATTACTCCACGCTTCAGTGTCACATGATGATTCAGAAATCATTCCAATATGCTGATTTGGTTCTCAAGAAACATTTGTCATTGTCAATATTAACCACAATTGTGCAGCTTCATATTTTTGTGAAAATTATGATACATGTTATTCGGGATTCTCTTTGAATAAAATGTGTCTTTACTGTCACTTGTGATCAATTTAATGCAGCATTCATGTTTGGTCACACTTTAGTTTGGAGACCCATTCTCACTATTAACTATGACTTTTGCTCTATAATCTCTACTTATTAATAGCAGTTGCTAAATTTAGGTATGAGGTAGGATTAAGGGATCTAAAATATGGTTATGCTGAATAAGGCATTAAAGGGGTCATGAACTGCCTTTTTTATTTTGTACTGTTCTCTAAGGTCCACTTCTAATGTTAAGATTTTAACATCAAAAAACATAATTTAGAAGTAATAGTCTATTTTCTGTCCTGTTTTTGACTCGCCTT
Organism: Sinocyclocheilus anshuiensis; assembly: GCF_001515605.1. Lineage (NCBI taxonomy): Eukaryota > Metazoa > Chordata > Actinopteri > Cypriniformes > Cyprinidae > Sinocyclocheilus > Sinocyclocheilus anshuiensis. Next base: position 2,131,053 of record NW_015537973.1, on the reverse strand, counting down.
ATAAGAACAATCTGTTTGAATAGACGTGGCAGATTGTAGACTTGGAAGTAAACACCCACTGCTATGATTGGCTAACACTTGTGTATGTTTGACAGTGACATTTCTCATAGACGGATGCTGCTGTGATTTAGGTCAAAAATGCATAAATACTCAGTACATATCAAACAATCTGTTTAACAGAGAAACACTAGTGTCCACGTAATAAAAACAGTTACTGACACTTGTGTTGCGACATTACTGTCGGTTACAATATAGCTGGCACAGCACCATCCTTTAGTTTCAATCTTTCTGAAAATCCTGCATCAAATTGTGCATTGTTTGTAAATGAATCCGTGGTAAAATGAACTGTACATAGGACCGAGTTCTTACTGACGCAATCTTTATCGTTTGGTTTCTGTGTAGACCTGCACGTTCGTCTCTCTTGTTATTTACACTACATGCGCAAATCAGTGGGAGGGGCTAAATTGGCAGTGATGTAGAAGCAGGCGTTGATCATCTTCTGCGGAGGCGGTGCTTAGCCACACTATTACATCATAGAGTTGTACATTCCACAAGCTGTCGTTTTGGCAGACGGCCTTCAATATAAGCTGTTTTTAGACTAACGAGAAAGTTTTAAGTTCTGAAACTTACTGGATGTTGTTATAGTACAATGACCTCTTAAATGTCAAAAGATCAAGGGAATTTTGGTGTCTCAGTTCATGACCCCTTTAATATGTGCTTTATAAGTACTAATAAACAGCCAATATGCTGTAATATGCATGCTAATAAGTAACTAGTTAATAGTGACATTTAAAAATAATGTTTTTCAAACAACCTAGTATGAGAGCCTATTCTAGTACACCCCCAAAACAAAATCAAGACTTTGTAAAAGGGCACAATAGGACCCCTTTAAAATAAAGTGTTTTTAAAAAAAACAATCATACTGAACCCAAGTTTTTGAATGGTAGTGTATGTGCTGTAACGGGCTTCTACCTAAAACAATTTCTTAAGATCTAAGAGCTTAAGTCGTATTTAAGAAAATGAAAGGGAAAGTTGTATTTTAAAAAGGAAGATATCCTTCCTTGGAATTTTTTCCCCATTTACATCCATACCTGTACTAAGTCTTCCTCACTGTATGTGCTCTCTGTGTCACTCTCTGTTGAGAAAAAAAAACCCAGAATAAAATTCATAATGATATCCAGCTGTGCTTGTGACCAACAATAACATAATACAGTAATAGTAACAGTAATATGCAATTTATCATTCATGTGGTGAACACAGCACAAAGACAGTAGAGCTGAAAGCAAAAAAGGACCTTACCACTGTAGGATGAAACATGGGAGTCCTGGAGAGGCAGACACACTTCAGTGGAGCTAAACGCAGGTTCTGCATTCTCCGTTGCCACCTCAACAACTGCACACACGTCAGGTAATTCAGCTACAGCCATCTCCCTCACAGATGACATGGGCACAGGGGAGCACTCCTGCTCTGCGTTGATGAATAAGCATGTATGATTTAGAAATGTTATCATTAATATTTCTACTAAAATACATTTTATTTATTTGGGCTAACATTTTGGTAACATATTACCAAAAAAGCATTTGGGTACTTAAAAAGAACAATAGTTCACCCAAAAATTAAAATTCTGTCACCCTGCAGTTGTTCCAAACCTGTATGAGTTTGTTTCTTCTGCTGAGCATAAAAGAAGATATTCTGAAGAATGTGAATAACCAAACAGTTGTTGGTACCTACTGACTTCCATACTACGGAAACAATACTATGGAAGTCAATTGGGAACAGATACTCTTTGGTTACCAAGATTCGTCAAAATATCTTCTTTTAAAAGAAACACATACAGGTTTGTAAAAATTTGAGGATGAGTAAATGACAGAATTTTCATTTTTGGGTAAACTGTCCCTTTAAGCCACCCTTAAGTAAAATATATAAATAACAAATGTCATAAAATGTGAAATTATTTGGCATTTACTTTAAAGACAGATATCTGTATTAGCAAAACAGTTCAGAAAAAGAAGTTATTTTTTTTTTACACAAATACATCACATTGAGACCAGTTGGTTAAAAATTCAATGAAAGTTTAAATAAAAGTTGGTTCTGAGTTTTAGCATCATTTGTTTATGAATACCACTTTTTGATTAAAAAATGTATTACATTTAATCCAATGCAATGAACTACATGCATTTTAAGTGTGGCTTGAATGTCAAAATATGTTTTGGGACCACTATAGATAAATAAGTTAATTTTCTAATGCTGCCTCCATTATTGCCTTGTTATTTATTTGGACAGTAAAAAAATGCATGATTTGGTTAATTACCAGTAAATAGCACAGTGCTGTCCGGTGTAGTTTCTTCCATTAAATTCTCTTCACTTTGTTCTTTTGTCATTTTATATTTTCTGGGAATGCCAGCTTTCCTTTTCTGAAAAACCCTCTAAGGAATCAAACACAGGTGTGAGCTGATTTGCTATACTCAGAAATGTGCACTGTTGTTTTGAGTGTAGATTCATGCATTCCTACTTTTGCTCTTTGCTCCAGGTCCATCTTTTTCTTCCCTGAAAAAAGACAATATGCATTTAGAAAATCTTAAAAGCCATCATTAGAATTTATACACCAGAATAAAACGATGTACATCGACATTAATAAGTACAGTATATGAGCAAAAATGCTATGGAATGACATGGGATTTTTTCTAAATAGTATTGTGTTTAATTAATGACTGCAATTACCTTTCTTAACAGCTTTTTCATATGAGGAAAGCAATCTGTACATTCTGAAGGCATTGCTTCCTCTCTTCATGCTTTTATCTTTCACTTCCTCGATGTCTGGTAGAGAATTCATAGCACAGCGGAAATTTGCCTTCCACGTCTTAGGGTCTGGTTTGTCAATACCTGGACGATACTTTCCTGTATGAAACATAATTCAGTAATAACTGAATCAAAATATTATACAACAAAATGGAGTTACAAACCAATAGAACCAACAGAAATACATTCAAAGCTGTATACAAAAGCGGAATCAACTCGAATGCATGGTACAATTTTCACCTTTAAAGCAGTTAGCCTCATTCTTTATACAAGAGACAATGAGCAACAGCTCTTTCAACAGCTACCTGTGTGAATGGCCCAGTTCATAAATAAAGGTGCATCCTTTTCTAAATCCCATCCATGTCTGGCTGCATGCATCCATGGTATCTGAAATATCTTTTTCTCCTGTTAATAGAAACATTTTAATAGTGTACTATTACTCAATCCATGTACAATGAGTTGAGTAACATTTCAAGCATACTTAAAATTACAAGATCATTTTCACAATGTATTAGTAAAGACACAAACTGCCACATGAGTCACATGTTCAAAATTAACGTACACAGATATAAAGTTCTGTACTATAAAACTCTGCACATGACATGCAAATTAAGAATTCTTTCCCATGGCTTATTCATTCATTCATAAATAAATATTTATTACATGGCTCTCTGGAATACTTGATTCTGATTGGTCAGTTGTGACATTATTGGTCAGTGCGTTATTCCCCGATAATAACTGTCATCATTAGCAACATTGGGGCTCTACGCTTACTTTTCTTTTTAGGAGCACTTGTGCTCCTAACTTTAAAAATGTAGGAGCACGTTCAAACTTTTAGGAGCACCTTCTAATCAATAATCCAAAATTTTATCAAAAAGTAGCCTTCCCATTACGAGATGATATTTGACTCCTCTAACTTTATTAAAATTGTGTCATCTTTTGTCAATCTTTTGTCAAATATATATTTTATAAGCTTTTTAAAAATTGTAATTAAAACGACAGAATAAGAACACGTAGAATAAGAAATAAAAGTTACCAATCAAATGAAATCAGTATTAACAAAATTAATTTGTAGAGGTGGCACAGAAGAACACAAAAGTGGTTCGGTGTACTTTCAGACATTTAATGAGGCTCAGAGGTGGCATGAGTGCAATTAAATCCATAAATTCGTGATGAGATTAATGTTTTAAATATACAATTTTGAATATAGAAATATTAAATGATTTAAATAACTGAAAAGATACTTTAAAAATTAGGAGCACGTTCAAAATTTTAGGAGCACCTTCTAATCAATAATCCAAAATTTTATCAAAAAGTAGCCTTCCCATTACGAGATGATATTTGACTCCTCTAACTTTATTAAAATTGTGTCATCTTTTGTCAATCTTTTGTCAAATATATATTTTATAAGCTTTTTAAAAATTGTAATTAAAACGACAGAATAAGAACACGTAGAATAAGAAATAAAAGTTACCAATCAAATGAAATCAGTATTAACAAAATTAATTTGTAGAGGTGGCACAGAAGAACACAAAAGTGGCTTGGTGTACTTTCAGACATTTAATGAGGCTCAGAAGTGGAATGAGTGCAATTAAATCCATAAATTCATGACGATATTAATGTTTTAAATATACAATTTTGAATATAGAAATATTCAATTATTTAAATAACTGAAAAGATACTTTAAAAATGAAACTAAAACTGCCAGCAGGTGGCGGCAAGTCACTGATTTGATCCAGTAGCCCCTCACTGCAGAACAAAGATCCAGGGGGTGTGGTTGGATCCACATCTAGGGGGTGGAGATGGTAGGTTTAGGGATCAGGGCGTGGAGACGGGTAGGTTTAGGTATATGTAAGGTGGGAGGAGTTGGATCTGGATCCAACCTTGCCCCCTGGATCTTGTGTTCTGCAGTGAGGACCATCTAATTTTATCACTGAATCATTCATTCAATTGATTCATTCGAACGGCTGATTCATTCAGGAATGAAGCAAGTGACTGTCTTTATGAATGGGTAATCATGAATCACTGACTCACTAGATTCGTTTTAAAAACACCGCTGTGTTTGAATGGAGATGCGCTGTCTTTGTTTTAAACTATTTTCGACGACGAAATAGAGCAAAATCAGACAATAGTGTTATAGTCAGACAATGTAAGTCACTTAATATTAACTTCTTGTTTATTGAACTGTATTGTATTAAATCAGTATCACATTTACAAACTCCCTTAAAAATCAAAAGCTGTCACTCATCTTAGTTCATCGCGAGCTCACATTTATAATCAACGAAGCTCTCTACACTGTGCAATGAATCTCTTATTTACACCCTGTCTACACTTTGCTTATGAAAGGATTCGTGAGATATGTCTGTGATACATTACTCAACGCTGCAAAAACACGTAGAAACCTTTGAAAGCTACCCTGAGCTCCGATGATCGCGTCAGTCGCACTGGTGCTCCTAAAATTGTTTTCATAGTCGCACGCAGTAGTTTTCAGTCGCAAATGCCATGCTCTCTTTAGTTTCATTCAAAACCCAATTGCCGTCACCTTGCGCCTAATTTTTTTGACTGTATTTGCTGAAAAATTCAAACTGGAAGACTTCAAGCCTGCGGTAATACTGTCAAAGTGTTCCTCTTGTTGCCAGAATGATTGTTTTGTATGCTGCAATAGATTTAAGATAATAAACAGGTACAATTTTACAATGCTTTCTTTTCAAATAACATTTTCTGTCCTCATCTTTATTTATGTAGTGAAAAGCTGTGTCATTAGTGAATAGTGATATGACTGTACATTATTCCTTAAATGTCTGTCTTGTCTGAATTTTGTCTGTTCAAAGCCATTTGTTAGGAACTGCTTTTCTTTGTAGAAGCCTTGCGTTTAAAGAGCCAATAAAATATTTAATTTCAAATCATTATTTCGAGGCTAATTATTTACCTGTGGCAAGTAGTCAGGTAATAGCCGGTTGTTATTACAGAATAAACCCCTTCAGTGTGATGCAAGATTTATACATCTATATATTCCCAGCATGAAAATACTCTTCTTTAAATGAATTATAATTTCAGATTTCTTCTCTCACCTCATTGACCCAGTGTAGACCTTGAATTTGCCCACACTCGATCTGTTGCTCCAACCAGGGGCGCATTCTCATTCTGTCCACTGGCATCTTGACGCTGAACAGAATCCAATACAGTGAAGATTTAAAATGTACTGGACATTCTGTCTCACATAGAAAACTCATTATGTGGTCAAAAACAAACAACAAATGAGTTAAGATATACAGCAAAAAATTATTATTATTTTTTTTTTCAGATTTTCAGGTGTTGTGGTCATAGAACTGGCAACATTTGGGTTAACGTTAGTGAAGTGCTCAGTAGCAATGCAGTGAGTGAAGCCTTGCAGATCCCTGTAGAGCCATGATGATTCACTCTGCAATGGGACACAACGTGCTCTCTCTTTATATGGATTATCTTCCACATAAATTCCATATAAACCAAGAAAAATTATTATTCAGAATATTATATCAATGCATATCATAATAAAGATTAACGATACAAGATCATGAATAAACCATAATGAGACATATTTGGACGTTTATTAGTGTAAACATGTTTCAACCCAACAGACAAAAGATCGTGTAGAATCTGTTTGTAAACAGATTTATAAATTCATACTTCTGCTTTGAAGCCGTTTAGGTATTTACCTGCAGGGGAGGCAGCCGATAATCCTCTAAAGATCCCTCGATGAGATGTGTTATACAATCCCGTCCTGGAACTACGCAAAAAATGTCATCATGTTTTTTTTTAGAAATACTTTCTTCATCTTATAAAGAACAAGGCAGTGGTTTTTTTTCAATTTGGACTTTTGAACTGTTCCAGAAACCCTGCCTTTCGTGTTTTGTATAATAACGCAAAAACGTCATCGAGAACCAGACCGCGGAAGTGAAACAACTGAGCGTTTCATTGGTCTGCGGAGCCTTTCTTTCACTTTCACTTCCGCTTCCACGTTACGCCACGCCACCTGCTGTGCTGGAACTCGACGACACTACCAGTAAATCGCAGCAGTGTTGGGACATGTCTGTGCCAATATTATTATCACTGTAATATCATTACAATATTATTATTACCAGGTATACAGACGAGGATTGAAACATTTTGTGACTAAAGAACTCGGTTAAGTAATGTATGTATGTTGGAATCGTGTGAACAACAACAACTGAGTGGCATTTGTCGTTTTGTTAAACGCTTTCTCGAAATATAAACGTTTTAAACTGGATTTCCAAAAACTCGTAAATGATATAACTTACTTGATTTTGAGCGAATTGTGTTTGTGCTGATCCCAGAAAGGCACAATTATTTATTTATATCCCTTTGTGGGAATGAGGGTGAGTTTCGCTGTGGTTGTGCTGGGACACTTCTCATGGACCATCTGTTTTCTGCTGACTGCGGTTGGTTACCCTGCTTATTTTAGAACAGAGGCCTGATTTAATTAGGGTACGAAATTGCGCAATGACCTTCTGTGGTGTCAGATCGTGGAAGGGGTGTGGAGAATTTATATGAAATAGTTTCATGATAATTTTATGACTTAATAAGAAAACTCTTTCTATGGAAGGCATACATTAGAAGTAGCCTACCCAGAAATGGCAATCACCCTCATGTAATTTCATACCTGAACACAGAAGAAAATGTGTTGAAGAATGTCGATAAGCAAACAGTTTCGGTTGCCGTTGACTTCCATTGCTTTGTTTGTCTATAATGGAAGTCAAAGGGAACCGAAACAGTTTAGTTACAGCATTCTTCAAAATCATTTTCGAAAAATACAAATACAAAATTAAACATAAAAACTAACAAACAAATAATAATAATATTTAGTATAAAAATCACTTTATTAAAATAATCTGTTACAGACCAATTTAACTCATGGATCGATTAAAAATGCGTGAAAGAACATGCGGTAGACTAATCGGGTTTATTTATATTTTATTCCAAGTGAACATTTTCAACTGTGCAATTTCAGTTTTGTTAATTTGTTTATTTTCGTTATAATCAAATTGATGCGTTATGTAATGATTCATATCCATATATCATTTTAAGGAGGTCAAATTAAAATGAACAGCGCCTTACATTACTTCTAAACATTTTAAAGAGAGTTTTATATTCTACGATCTGTATTTCTTTTTTTTTAAAACAAAAACCAGAGTACGACAGAAGAGTATTCGTACTTTACTCTTTATATAGGAACGAATGCGCGTTTTTTACGCATTTGCTGACCCGCTGAGGTCATTTCAAGAAGACGTATTTTATCATATACATGATAAAAGACTGGCTGTATTGTAAAAAGAGAGAGAATAACTCACTGTAATGTGCAGAACCGCGTAGAGATGGCGCTATTCAACTCATTGCGCCAACTCTAGTCTATACCATAGACTGCATAAAAACAGGTCTAAACCCGGAACAGTGGGCTGGACTTTTTTTTCGCGGGAAGTTCCTCAGCTCTGCTGTGCTGTGTGTGTGTGTTTAGTGCGATTCGCGTCAGGAAATTTCGATTAGAACAGACTCCGTATTCTCTGATTAAGCCATGGACCACAATGCAAAGAACGATACATCACAGCTCAACGGGTAATGTTTTGATCTGTTGTTTTACTGTTGAATTCATTGTCACCACGTCAGACAGGAATCCGTTATCATGACATTAGATTTGTGTTTATGAGAAATGTGCTAGAGGACTGTGAGTTGCATGAGATTTCGTTACAAGTGAGCTTTGTGCAGACAACAAGGGCACGTTAATAGATGAGCAGAAACTGTATATGTTTCTGACACATTATCACAAACAGTTAATGCCTTGGTCTGTTAATTAAGTGTTACAGCGTGTATACAACTGACAAATACTGAAAAATAGATTGGACTGGCATGAACATGATGATTGACTGCCCTCTTGTGGCCGTGTTTTATGAAGGTAAAATGACGTCAAAAAGATTTGCATACGCAGGGTATTTACGCTTACAGTCTTATGTACACTTCCACAAATATTACCCTGCGTATGCAAATCTTTTTGACGTCATTCTACCTTCATAGTGTTTGCCTTCTTCGGCCCTGTAAGCTCGCAGTATGTTGGGTGCACTACAAAATGAATGTTTGACAGACAGTTTTTATAATCCTCACAAATCACATTAGATCTGAAAGGAAAATCTGAAACCCATGGCATTTTCATCTATATCGTGTGAATGATTTTCAGATAACTGCACATTTTAAAACTGCTTAATGATGACTGCCTCAGCATTGTGTCAGTGCACTCGCCATTAGCTTCAGATCATCAATGCTCAGTATTTCACCAGCAGACTAACACACACACACACACTCACACACACCTGCTCTGACAGCTGCTCAAAAAAGACAGAATCACCAGAGACATTAGGAAAAAGAGTGAGTCAAGTCAGATGGGTCCATTAAATGTTCACACATAAATCCCCATGCCTTACAAAGACAGTCACTGAGATGTGTCTCAAAAGGTGTAATATCACTTTAAGCTAAAATGGAAAGCCCCAGAGGAGAACCCTCTGATGATAATGTCTGTCAGTGCTCAAATCACACATGTAGACAGTCTTCAGTGGGGCGTCAGGGATGCCAGTGTTAAGATCAGCACAAGTAAAGATCTAGTACTCCACTGAGACAACAGGAAACTTTCATATTGCCAGCAAGCTCTTAGTCACACTTGTCTAGTGGATTTTTCAGATATGAATAACTAGAGAGCAGGGTCAGTGACTGATGGCCAATTTAGTGCATATATATTACCTTTCAAAATGTTTTATTTTTCTGACAAAAAACAAATAAGCATTCAGCAATTATACACTGACCAAAAGTGAGAGTAAAGACAAACAAAAATTTGACAATCAAATCAAAGCCCACTCCAGTACAGCCTAGTTCTTTTCAACTTTCTATTCATCAGTCACCAAAAATTGTGGTTTCCACCGAAATGTTAAACAGTACAATTGTTTTTAACATTGATAATAATAAGAAATGTTGCTTGAGCAGCAAATCAGCATATTAGAATGATTTCCAAAGGATCATGTGACACTGAAGACTTTAGTAATGATGCTGAAAATTCAGCTTTGCTGTCACAGAACACAGCACACTATTTTGAATTCTAATAATATTGCACAATATTAGTTTTTAATCTTTTTCGGAACATAAAAAAAAGTCCCCAAACTTTTGAACTGTAGTGTAAGAAATAAGATAAAATGTAAGTGTAGTAATTGAGAGACATATGCTGAACATTTTTACACTAATTTCTGTTTTCAAATATTTTAATAATTTTTCGATTCATTTGATTAGTATCGTGGTTGATTTTTGAGATGGCATAAGGGAATGCTAACACTATTTATCGTCCAAGTGGGCACGGATATCGGCCAGTGCTGGTAATCTTGAAATATTGGCAAATATTGTCAGATTTTTTGGCCTTGCCAGCATGTCAGTATCAGTCTGTTGCGGTGCTTGGCACGTACATGTTAATTATGATTTAAACATTGTTCATTAAGCTTAATATGTATGCTATAAAAAACAATATATTAATTCTGTCCTTATTTTTATCATGTACTTAAAATACTGGTAAAAATCATTTGTTCACACATATGCTCATATACTGTACTATCGTTCCCTAAATGTTGTATTAGGGATGTTTTTTTCTGTATTTGTGTGCTTTGATGACAACAGGTGTTTAGATTTTTTTCCTTATTGCATTCATTCTCTCAATCCATCAGAACACACAGTGAAGGTTTGACAAAGAAGAGGCAGGACTACCTGGAGTGGCCTGAGTATTTCATGGCTGTTGCCTTCTTATCAGCGCAGCGAAGCAAGGACCCCAGTTCTCAGGTACCTAGAGATTGATTGCCTGCAGTCCTGCTAGATTGAAATGTGGGTTGATTTGGTGACCATACATCAATCTGAAATATGCTGAAATTACAATCAATATAGACATCTTTTGTAATTTTTGCAATACCTTGATCTTAATTTCTTTCTGTTAAAACCATTTTGTTCCAATTAATATTAGCTTGGAGAAGCTCTAAACGGCTTATAGTACCTTAAAGATCTCCAAACACCCTACAGCTTCTTTTGATCAAAGGACACAGGCCTCTTATCCGCTCCATGTACTGTAAGAACGTATTCTGATTTCAGAGCTCCCCTGCTGTGCGGTGACCTCCTGGCCAATATGAACACTCCCGATATTTAAGTGCAATATTGAAGTTCAGTCAAGCATGATCCTCGGTCAGCTCATGCATGCAGCCTTTATTGCTCCTAAAGGCACAGAGCAGGATTGCATATCTAAGACACAAGAGTTTTGGTGAACCGAGAATGCGGGTGCTGTCAGCCTTCTCCCCGCTCACTCACGCTGACTGAACTTTGTTGACAGTGATCTATCGTCTCAGGAAACCCTTTTGCTTTCCTCCTCTGCTGACCTGTGTTGCATCAGATGAATTTGATGGGTCTTGCTGGAACATACAGTAAGCCATCAGGTCAGGTGCTTGTCTTAAGTTCAGATCAGTCTGAGTCTCTTAGTTTTTTTTTTTTTATCGTCCTGCCACAAGTGTTGAGTTTATAATGTGGTGTATTTTGTTACAAAAAGTTAAAAGTTAAGATTTTATAGGAACTGGAATAGTGCAACACTCAAAAAAAAAAAAAATTGTGGCATAGTTGAAGTATTTGCATCTGTTGTATTTATTTAAATTACATTGGTATTTATTCAGAAACCTTAGAATGTGCATAAATCTTTTAATTGTGAAAAAAAATCTGTAAAAAATTTGAATATGGTTCAAATATGGAATATGCAAGATTCAGTTAGTTAAAATATGAGATATGGTTTACAAATAGTACTAATAAAAGATCATTGGATTTATTGATGACATGTATACATATATAAACCTGGTTATTATGTATTTAAATATTTTAAACACATATGGTTTACTTGTAATCTTACATAAATCTCATTCTTGTATAATTTGTGTCTGACTGACAAATATGCATGCAAGTTTATTAGTTTAAAAATTGTACTCCAGTTGGATGGAAATTTAATATGCAATTAAAATGCTGGAACGGTCACAATGTGATGTCACACTCTGCAGTGTCTTTTTTTAAGAGCGTCATTCAATATACAATACATCTAGAATGTAAGAATATTAATCTACTCCACTTTGCTGCAACGGTGCATCCTGCAGGCTTAAAGCTCACATTTTTTTATTCAAATAAAGTCACAACTTGATGTATTGATCTTTTATTGGTTACCTGTCTTCACATGATATGAATTGGCACAAATTTTCAACAAACTTGAACTTTGGAACACAGTGAAATTCGCATAAGCTTGCGTTTTGATCTTCTGCATTTGCATGTTTATGAGTGGAAGTCAGTGGAATGAAAAGTGTAGTATGACTGATTATTTGACTCACTAGACCGTGAATGTTTTTTTTCTCTCTCTAATACCAGGCTTGTGCCTCTTGGCTGTCTTCATTGTGATAAATGTATGCAAAATAAGCTTTTTTTCAATTTCATTCCAGGTTGGTGCCTGTATTGTGAATCAAGAAAACAAGATCGTGGGTATTGGCTACAATGGCATGCCCAACGGTTGTGACGATGACCTGCTGCCCTGGTCTCGCAGTGCTGATAACAAGCTGGACACCAAATACCCCTATGGTGAGTTTTGCATTTGACCCCTGGGTTCTTGGCTTTTGAACTGCAGCAAGCTTTTACCCATAATTATCAGTCACTCTGCCTCTGTTTGACACCGACGGGTCAGTACACACTCACGTTAAACACTCGCCGAAAAGGCTTTTTTGATTTCAGGCTCTGTCAACGCAGCACATGGTGTCTGTTAACGCAGTGTGGCGAGGTGTATGCTCTCTTGAGCACATAGCGGTGGTCATGGATTAGTTTTCACCTGCATGGGGCTGATGGGAGAGATAAAGGCGGAGCTGCTGAGTGAGGGAATGGGCAAGGTCACTTTGTGGCAGCTATTATTGCAGCTGCATTAACAAAAAGTCACCTTTATTTCCATAGCGCTTTATACAATACAGATTGTGTCAAAGCAGCTTCACATTGATAAACAGGAAATAGCAGAATCAGTTACGGAAATTGGGCTGATTCTGTTGTACAGCAGCTCTGAAAGACAATAGCGTTTTTATTTAGCTTAAGTAAGTTTGGTGTTGGTTCTATTCAGATAGGGCTGTAAGATTAATTGTATTTTAATCGTGATCATGGCTTCTGCTTCTCTTGATTTATTAAGCATAATCGTCTGTGATATTTACCCGCTGATTGTTTATCCTGAAAATGTTTCACTACCTTTAAATATTTGACATTCCAGTCAGATTAATATACATGCAGTACATGTTAGAATTGATTTAAGAGCTCAGTCCCTCCCATGATCACACGGTTGATCGTACTCCATCATCATCATCATCGTGCACTCGCTCTCAACTGTGTGTGTGTGCCTGCTTCCAGTTAAAACACACAATGAGTGTGTGTATCTGTGTGAATTATTGACATCTCTCTTCCATCATAACTACATGCCCTCTCTCTCTTTCTCTGCTTTGTGCTGAAGCTCTGCCAAAATAAACGTGTCAGGCTGGTGTTTCGTAGTGCAATGGTAATGTGCCACCGCTGATGGGCCAATTCATTCTCCGTAATTAAGGCGAGCAGAGTGAGTGATTAGACAGGGCTTTTTCTGGGTGATGTTGTGGAGAGCTGACATCTGTTCAGACTCATGCTTTGAAATCTTTTTCCTTTTTAACAGTGAACTGGTGACTGGAGCCTTTTTGTGGTGAAGTGGTACAATGTTGACAAGCCAAGAAAGCTCAATCCAAGTTTGTTGTGAAGCAAAGATATTAATCATAGCTTTGGTGCATCATTCTGTGCTGCACGTATGTGTGTTCGTGAACTCTGAACATTTCTAACAGGTCTTTCATGTTTTGTTGCAGTGTGTCACGCAGAGCTGAACGCCATTATGAATAAGAACTCGGCAGATGTCAAGGGTTGCACCATGTATGTAGCGCTCTTCCCCTGCAACGAGTGCACCAAACTCATTATTCAAGCAGGTGAGAGTGTGTCTGAACTTGTTTCTGACTGTGTGTGTGTGTCTTTCATGATGTTCATGTTGGTTTATCAATCAACACTTTTATTTTCACTGTAGTGCATGAATAAAATTAACTGGTGATGAACCAAAATTTCAGCAATTTATTATTTGGATGAAATAGTTTTGGAGTGCCAAAATCATTGACCAAAACAGTGACCTTTAATTAGCGTTTCTCCATTGTCATGTTTTTACTGTGCCCATGTCTGTTTATGCGTGAATTTCAATAAATATTATTTGACGCGGATCTTCCATCCAATAATTGCAAAACGCTTTTTGCTTTGCTACTTTTAATATAAAACAAAGTCTCAGCGTTCAAATTCTGTAAATTTTATCATTAAATGCAAACAATAAACATGGTTTTGATGCTGTCTAATGTGGTGTGAAGGATCTGCCTCGGTGCAAGCGTCAAGTGAACCAATTATCTCTTCCTAGTTGCTACTAGTTATACAGCACAAAATAAACATGAAATAATATCAGAAGATATGATGAAAGAAACAGAGCAACTTACTGAAATGTATCACGGCTCATGTAAGTGAACAATCAGTGTTTCAACTGCGGAAAGACATCATTAAAACAGCTTGTATACAATGTCACATAACATTAAATTTACCTCAGGAAAACCATTCAGTGTCTATATACTTGGCTAGGGAGGGGAATTTTGCCAAATATATGTACTATATTAAATATTCTATTGTTTTCATTATTTAAAGTGTTTGAATAAATCTGTCATGGAAACAAGTTTGTATTACAGCTACAGCTATTAAAGATTATATTGTCGACTTGGTGCAGATGTACTTTTGCCATTACTAGTTTCATGTTTTTTTTTGTTAGTTGTCACCGTAAAATGCACAATGCTGTTAAATGTACGCTATCGGGAACATATCAACGGTCCTGTTTTCACTGTTAAAATGCTTTGACGCAATAGCAGTGTACACCAGAGACGCATTTAAAGCAAAGAAATTTCAATACTAGCAACAACACTGCTCCAGTGAGAAATAATTTGAATAAAAGATTTGTTTACCTCTTTAAGCTTTTCTTTAATTTAATGAAATGCAATCTCTGAGCTCTTAACTGGCTTTGTCTCGCATGTGACTAAGAATGTACATGTGCTCTCAAACTGTTCCTATTGATTGTTCACACAGTCCGACTGCCGCCTGCTACTTATATGCCTCAAGTATAGTCAGAGATATATTAAATAATTAGTTTTTTGTTCATTGTTACATCTTTTTAGCTTCTTTGTCTTCTTGCTAACAGTACAACGATTTAGTGACACCAAGAATTAATGTAATTATGCTTGAAAGCTATCACTTTCCTTTTCAAAGACGTTTAATATTTTCTGAGAAAGGCACAAAATGAAACGTAGTACAGACCTGAGTGTCAAACGTTTTTTTTTGGCAACCCTTTCACCTCTATTAGATTGCATAGCAAGCATTATGCGTTTTCCGTCTCTGCACTTCACACACATCAGGATCAGCGTTTCTGCTCAGATATTTGAGCCTTTGTGCCAGTGCTGATGTGGCTGCAGATGAAATGACGGATGAGACAGGAGGAAACGGAGGTTCTCGATGGTCACCCTTCCATACTGAGAAACCTGCAGTGGGCGTCACTTTGAGCAGCCGTCGTCTTTGTGAGCCTTCTTGGCTGGTTAGATACAGCCTACATGGTGACAGGTTGTCTTCCTCTTATTTTTCCTTCTCCAAACCCTGCTCTGCTGTTATTTTCAATCTCTTCTTATCTGTTGAACTCTCTTAACACCCCCATCCCCAGTGTCTCTCCTCCCCTCCAAGTCTTTTTGTCCTCATCTTCTCTCTCTCTCTTTCTTTGGTTTGCTTTTCCTGATCCCCCTCCATGTACTCTTGTGGCAAAGCCTACTGAAGCTGTGTGCTGAAGATAGCACGACACACGCTCTGATGCTGTCTGATCTTCAGGATGCTTGGCCTTGTCCTGGCCCATCTCTCAGTGGGGTGTCAGCTTCCTCTCAATGTTCCGGCATCATTAAGGAACACACACAGCACTTTCTTTCCCTTTCGTCTCCTCGCACTCTATAGGATGCAGTAAAACGCGGCTAAAAATGAACGTCCGACCTCATTAAAAACGCCCTCTGATGATGCCAATCAGATGGAGCTGAACAAAGCGGATGTTTAATGTTTGAATGCTGAGTTTAAAAGAATTGAGTCAGGGGTGTCGTCGCTGTTTGTTCATTTTGAAGGTGTTATGACCATGTTTGTTTACTAGAAGTTGTAAAGCCCCATGATATGAGGAAACAGAAAAGCCTCTGCATGGAAAAAACATGAGGATAAAGGGGAATATTAGTAGACTTGAATGCGAATCCACCCTGATTCTCTTATAAAGGCAACCAGGCTGTATCTTGTTTATTTCTGCATGGTAAACCTTTTGATATTGCCAGCCTGTGCTTCTCTAATGGAAAAACTGTAACATCATTTAATTATAACCAGAGGGATTTATTAAAATGAAGGTTTTTCCAGTATTTTGGTGCCATCGGTACGCATTTTTGTGCCAGCGACACTGCTTTCATTTGTCTTAATCCTATTCCTGCTTAAATGTGTGCTGTGTCAGTCATTTGACAACTGTTCTTGTACTAAAATAAGAGCTCTTCCACTGTACTGTCTCCATTTCTTTTTTCTTCGTCTAATTCTTTCACAGTAAATGAGATGGGGGGCATCAAGAAAGTGAAGACCCCAGATATTACGCCCCCCCCCTTCTTTATCTAATTCTGTAGCTATTCCTCTAGCGAGAAAGTGTTACTGCTCTTTTCGAATGCTGTTCAAATGTGTCCGTCCCTCAATCTCACAGAATGAAATGACACCAAATCATTTTCACTTTCTCTGGCTCCCATGTTGATGTCCCCCCTGCACTTTTGCTCCTTGGAGCTGGAGACTTCAGTTTCTGAAGCACTGCTTTAGAGCCTCTCCTCTCTCTGAGGAATTAAAGTGTTCAGTTCCCAAGCAGCTGCCATCTTGTCACTTCCTGTGACTGTTTTTGGAGGGACTGAGGGACTGTACTGTGTCACCTCATCTCCAGAGAGCTTTCTGGAAACGTAGCATCTCCAGAGTTCTGCTCCACCTTCCATCAGAGCCTTCCCTTCTGTTGGACAGCTTGTCGTCTTGGAAGTGTTTTTGAGCAGCTCTGATGCTTATTCTCATGTTCTTTTCATGAAAAGACATGTTTACATGGAAACACTACTGCTATTTCTTCTGACTTCTTCTTTATGTATCACGTCAGACTTTAGTTAGAACATTTTGAACTTTTTTTTTTTTATGGACACGATTGAGTGTTTGCTTTTTATTTTAAATAGCCCGTTGATACTTGGATATACAAAGTCTCCTGCACCATAAAATGTCACCACCAAAATGGTTTTAAGATGGCATAGCCAGGCTATTCCATGGTAATTTCATCTGTTCCCTCTCAAAAATTGTTCAAGTAATACCGTGGAGAGGCCCCATGCTTGTAATGACAGCCTTTAATGACAGGTGGAATTCACTCTGTGCAAGTCATTTTGCCTTCGAACAGAGCACTTCTCTCCTCCTGTGCAGATAAAAGCATGATGGAGACGCTGTGTATTTTGGGGGGTGGGTGTTTTCTCTCCGGTATATTCATCGGTGATTGCAGCAACCGTTGGCAATGTTGGACTTCTCTTTTCACCTCTGAAAGCGTTAAGGGCAAGAGGGAGTCTAAGTGGTTTCACCAGATTCCTCACATTTCTCTGTAAATCTTGGCTATAACGGGGCCCTTTATAGAGCTGCCTCATGTGGGCTGCTTGTGAGTAGTCAGCAGGATGCGTGGGGGTGCTGCCAAATGCACCACGTGTTTTAAAGTTGCCAGCAGGGCAGATTTTGTCTCAATTGGGATTGGTTGATATTGGCTTGAGCCTGCAGCGACAAGTTATCGACTTCCCTTCCTTCTCCCCGAGCACAAGCTCTTGTTCTTTCCTAACAGGCTATTTTGGGTCCCTGTTCTCCTTGGGCCTGTTTGTTTAAATTTCTCTGTTTGTTTGTTTGTGTGTGTGTGTGTGTGTGTGTGTGTGTGTGTGTGCGCACAAGTGTGCTTTTGTCTGACCCACACTATCCTTCTGTTGTTTTTGCCTTACAGGTATAAAAGATGTGATCTATTTGTCAGACAAATACCATGACACTCCAGAAATGACTGCCTCCAGACGGCTTCTTAACTTGGCGGGCATCACGTACAAGTGAGTCTCTCGAGTCTGACCTTAGTAAGGGGTTGGTGTGTGGCTTGGAAACTAAGAAGCTTCATTTGCATTCCTGCCGGTTCTGACTGGCCCGAACGATTGTACAATCAAGGCTGTAACGGAGCCCGGCCCTCAGATGTGTTGTGTGACCTGAAGCCTCAAAAAGCTTCTGTGAGCTTTCGAAAATAGACGCTTGGGGAAGAATGAGTAAGCACTGTGCACAAGTCTGCATATGCCTCATACTCCATATGAAATCAAACCATAACACAACACAAAAGAAGACATTTTGAAGAATGTGGGCGACCGAACAGTTGATGGTACCCATTGACTTCCATAGTTTATTTTGTCCCTGTACTGTGGAAGTCAGTGGGGACTATCAGCTGTTTGGTCACCCACACTTTTGTGTTCAGCAGAAGAAAGAAAAATCCCACTTTATATTAGGTGACTTTAACTACTATGTACTTACATTTAAATTAATCACTTGATACAATGCACTTATTGTGTACATATGTTTTACATTGTACTTATATTTAAAAAAATACCTGCATGTAATTACATCTGTAATTAATTTCTCATTTATAATTATTCTGTTGACCCATCCCTTACACCTTAATCCACCCTTAAAGTGTTAGTTCACCCAAAAATGAAAATTCTGTCAATAATTACTCACCCTCATGTCGTTCCAAACCCGTAAGACCTCCGTTCATCTTCGGAACACAAATTAAGATATTTTTGATGGAATCTAAGAGCTGTCTGACCCTGCATAGACAGCAAGGTAGTACCACGATCAACGTCCAGAAACGTAGCAAGGAGATCGGTAAAATAATCCATGTGACATCAGGGGTTCAACTGCAATATTACGAAGCTACGAGAATACTTTTTGTGCGCAAAAGAAAAAAAACGAATGACTTTATTCAACAATTCATCTCCTAGTAATTAATGACAGAATTTTCATTTTTGGGTGAACTAACCCTTTAAGTTGCACGACATAAATGCAATGTTTAGGTATTATTATTTTTATTACTATTATTTTGATTTATGCCTTAGTTTTAGGCTGTACTATGTTTACCTTTTTTTAAATAATTGAAATTGATTTTTGCGAAAAAGAAAAAAAAAAAAACGACTTTATTCAACAATTCTTCTCCTCCGCGCCACTTCTACGTTGTTTGTGCTTTTGATTTGAACGAAAACAACATATCCGTGTGGTGCGGCTGACACAGAACAACATACGCTGTTTGCGTTCAGTGGATACTCTCCAAAATGGCGCTAGGGTGAAACGGAGGAGATGAATTGTTGAATAAAGTCGTTTTTTTTCTTTCTTTTGGGCACAAAAAGTATTCTCGTAGCTTCGTAATATTACGGTTGAACCCCTGATGTCACATGGATTATTTTACCGATCTCCTTGCTACTATACAACAGTGAAAGCATCTGGACATTTAACTATTCTACTACTATGCTTTGCTACATTTGGACATTCAAGGCTCTATGTAGGCATTTATTTTCATCTATCTGTCTGTTGTTTAGCTGCATAGTCTTGCATATTCATAATCTTTCTATTTTCTTATTTAATGTGCACAGTTTTGACCTGTGGAAAAAAGGTTTCAGTACTGCGTGTGTTTTTCCAATGTAAGATTTTTTAAAATTTTTTCAGTGGCATATGAAGAGGGAATGAAGGATGGACAGAGGTGTTCTTGAAACCTCACCATTGCTGTGCAGAATTCTGCATTCTGAATTCTGAATGAGATGATGAATCGATTTGCTCAGGCATCAGCTGAATCTGGCTTTGCATTAAGGAACATGGGGAGCGAGAGACAAAGCTTTGTGGTTGTTCGTGGACAAAGATTTTGAATACTTTTGCTGTCAGTAGAGATTTTATTTGTATTAGCCTCTGTTGTTATAGAGGTTCGATGATGAGGAATAGATTTTCGCTACATCCAGCTCATCTCACACTGAGAGGGAGGGGTTAATAAAAGAATAAAGAGAAAAGGAGTGGGTTAGAAAGTGAATTAAAAAGAGGGAAAAAATAAAAGGAAAAGCAGGGAGCAGTCGCAGAAGACGAGGCTATAAGTGGGAAAATAGGGAGTTTGCCACCTGCTGGTTTGGTTCTTCTTGGCAGTGTATTTTCTCATGAGATGTTGGGGCGCTTGGTCCCTGCTGGGATTGCCTTATGGAGGGGGGTTACTGCTTGTGTTCTCTCATGAGGTCTAGTATGTAATTGGTTTCCTCAACTCCAGTGTGCTGAGGTGAATTACTGGTGTGACAACTTGGACAATGAGGACAAGGAGTGAATTTTCTTTCTCTCACTTTTGTCAAGGTATTTTAAAAGGAGGCCTCAGATTTGACTAGAGTGACAAACTACTTGCGTTTTATTTGGTTGTGCTTCAGTAATATTTTCTGTTCTTATTTCTGTCCTACAGGCAATTCCAGCCAAAGCAAGGCAGGATTGTCATTGATTTTAATTCAATCAACCACCCCGGATTGAAAACTTCCAGTGGTTTTGGAGGCGTACAGTCACCATAGACTGAGGAACTTGGAACATGACACTAAGTATTCATAAAACAGACTCATTGTTTTTCTCACTTTATGTGCTGGTGAAGGTCATTATGAGTTTGACAGTGATTACTAAATAGATGTATAGTAGTTCACTGTTTTGTTTTAAGTCTTTGTTTTTTCAAATCTTGAAACTTGCGGTTTCTTTTATGTATTTGCTCTAAAGCATGACATAATTTTTTTTTTTTTTTAATCAATTTACATGCAAAATAGCAGCCGGTTTGTGACCTTGGCTGATGTGCCTTTTTTAATTGATTCTTTTAGTTTCAGTATTTATGATGAGTGTGATGACAACGAGGACATTAAAATCAAGCTGGATGCCAACATTAACCAAATCAAATGTTATTTACTTTTTTCTTTTAACCTTTTTGTATTCTCTATGACAAGGCTGATTAGATTTTGATGTTCATTTCACAAATACTAAAACTGCAAATTACCCTTCCCTTTTAAACCATTAACCACTGATGGCTGTTTTGCTCATATTATAAGTTTTTGTAAGCACCACAGTAGATAAACCTCATATTCTGTCAATCCACACTGTTTTGTGCATGTTGTGTCTCTTCAGGTTAGAACCCACAACTTCAGGTTTTAATAAAAAAAAACAAAAACAAAAAGAGGAGACTTGCATTTGGAGGGAACAGTTTTTAAATGTTACTTATCGTTACACCGGGATCACACTCCCAAAATTTTCATTGCCATACTATGAGAGTTAGAATATTGTTTTTTTTTGTTGCATAACACAAAACACAAAATAAATCATAACTGCCCACAGCTGCTGTTAGGTTTTGTTCTGTGGCATGCATACATCATTTAACAGGTCAAAAGTTTGTTGGACTTTCAAATTACTTGATGCATTTCTTAACAATAATTGTTTTCTCTCTCTAGGAGTATCACTTGTCACTGCTGTTCATTCATAATGCAGATATCTTGTCAACAAATCTTAATTTCTTAATCTTATTTTAAGAATGAAACATTGCTCATATTATGGTTGTTTGCCATTGCAATTGAATTTGTCATTTATATCTATATCACTTCTGAGTTATATCAGGCTTAATGAGATGATAATTAATACTAAGCTCTTGAATACTAAAATCATGAGGCTCCTGGAGTGTAATGAGGTAGAGCAGCACACCCTCATATACTGTGAAGTATCCATTGTGAATGCTTGTAGTGTTGCAGTGATAACTTAAAGTGATAGTTTACACCAAAAAATAAATTCTATGATCAATTAGTCATGCTGTTCTGTAAAACATAGAAAGTCGTCGTCATTCAGGTTTGAAACGACATGAGGGTGAGGGAATAATGACGACGTATTTGGGGTGAACGATTCTTTAAAAAAAGTCTGAATAAACTCTGCTGAATGCTTATTAAAGACATCAAGCTGATTAGATCACATTATATTAGAGTGCCTGGATGAATTGCACATTCACTTATGGTTGTGTAGAACGTTGCTGCCTACGCAGACATCACTGGCTGCCGTTACTGAGAGTCATTCAGACTTAACGTCACAATAAACCAAAGCTGTAAATGCTTTGACAAAATTAAGAAAATCATGCCAATTGTTCACAGGCAGTTGAGATTCGAGAACCTTTTAATGATTTTAATGTCAAACAGGATTTAAAAAGCCATATCTTAATTTCTTTTTTTAGTAGCCATAAAGTCATTCTCTTCAAAGCCGCCTTTCAGCTCTTGAAGTGGTCCTTGTTTCGAGTGTCCTTACGTATGCTGGTTATGCATGTTTTATGAAAATAAGAACAAATGTTGTTTCCAATATGTATTTGCGGAGGTCCTTCGTTAATAGATGGTCAGTGAAAATACCACATGCCACGTGATGTTTCTGTGCTAATTGTTTTAAAGATTTTCCAGTACGCTCTTGCTGGAAACATTAAAAGAAAGGTCCTATCACTTAGAGCATGTATTTTTTTGAAAAAAAAATAAAATAATAAAATGGCTCTTAGTCACAATGAAATGTCACTGGTCCCAAAAAAGTGACTATTTAGAACTGTTCACTGAAAGTTTTTTTGGGGAACCAAAAATGGTTCTATAGCATTACTGTGAAAACCCCATTTCGGAACCCACTTTTTGAATGTAAATATACTTTTTTTGGCATGTCTACAATATCATGATTTTTGGTGAAACTCTTTAACCCCTTGCAATGAACATGCTGACTACATCAGAAGTAATTGTAGCTTTGAAAACCATAATGATGTAGACCATTTGTTTGTTGCTATTCTATAACTTTGCACTTTTTTTAGGTAGATGTTGTGGCTGCTTATATTTTTCTCTTTGCGTTTTGATGATGTATTGCATCATTACACCCACCTGATGGGAGTGCTGTCATTGCTGGAACAGTAGAGGCCCACTGAGTTTATACTTCAAGAGAAAAGAAATATTCGTTTGTTCTTCCATTCTTTTACCTGTAACGCAGTATGTTGTTAATAAAGGTCACAAATAAAAAAGACACGAGTTGGTTGATGTATGCAAATTGAATAATGTGTGGAGGTGTTTAGACCTATCATTCTGGGTGGATTTTTTTTTGGATGACGGTTTTCTCTGATGATTTGTTTTGGGTGATGGGTCTGGGGGTGCTGCTAAAAATAATTCTTGAAATGGTCTTTTGCAGGAAAGGAAAGTGTTCTGTGTGAGCAGCAAAGGGGGTTATAAAATGCCTCAAAAAAAAATTTACAGCAAGCAGATGAAAACCTGTTCATGTGTCAGATGGTGTAGCTGATGGAGTGCTGCAGCATAGTCTGTTCGAGAACCAAGTGCAATCATTCTCTGGAACACAGCGCACTGACAGCCAGCCAGCCAGCACTGTCTAAGAGAAGACAGACCAA
The DNA here is from genome assembly GCF_001515605.1 of Sinocyclocheilus anshuiensis. Taxonomy (NCBI): domain Eukaryota; kingdom Metazoa; phylum Chordata; class Actinopteri; order Cypriniformes; family Cyprinidae; genus Sinocyclocheilus; species Sinocyclocheilus anshuiensis. The sequence continues at coordinate 2,107,553 of NW_015537973.1, read as the reverse complement.
ACACAACGGCCCTCTTCACAGGTGAGATACTGATGCCTTAAGCAATGACACCGGTGAAATGCACATCAAATTGGTCACGAGAGCTTAGTTTTACTGTTATAATGCAGATTGTGGGAAGATGTAGCTCTTTAACTGTACATTTGGAAAGTCACCAACACCAGTTTGTTTTAGACTTTTATTGACTGCCGTTTTATTGGGAGTCACAGCCTGAGAGCTGACAGAAATGATGGAGAAGATATGTCTGCATATGAGCACCATAAGGATGACAGACAATATGTCAAGCTCAAAAAATGAAGAATAAAATTAAATATGTATACTGTGTATATATATATATATACACAGTGGTGTGAAAAAGTGTTGGCCCCCTTCCTGATTTCTTATTTTTTTGCATGTTTGTCACACTTTAATGTTTCAGATCAAACAAATTTAAATATTAGTAAAAGATAACACAAGTGAACAACATGCAGTTTTTAAATGAAGGTTTTTATTATTAAGGGAAAACATGGCCCTGTGTGAAAAAGTGTTTGCCCCCTAAACCTAATAACTGGTTGGGCCACCCTTAGCAGCAACAACTGCAATCAAGCGTTTGCGATAACTTGCAATGAGTCTGTTACAGCGCTGTGGAGGAATTTTGGAGTCATGAACACTGACCTTAACTGAGGCAAGTGAGGCCTGCAGTTCTTTGGATGTTGTTGTGGGGTCTTTTGTGACCTCTTGGATGAGTCGTCGCTGTGCTCTTGGGGTAATTTTGGTCGGCCGGCCACTCCTGGGAAGGTTCGCCACTGTTTCATGTTTTTGCCATTTGTGAATAATGGCTCTCACTGTGGTTCGCTGGAGTCCCAAAGCTTTAGAAATGGCTTTATATAACCGTTTCCAGACTGATAGAGCTCAATTACTTTCTTTCTCATTTGTTTCTGAATTTCTTTGGATCTCGGCATGATGTCTAGCTTTTGAGGATCTTTTGGTCTACTTCACTTTGTCAGGCAGGTCCTATTTAAGAGATTTCTTGATTGCGAACAGGTGTGGCAGTAATCAGGCCTGGGTGTGGCTAGAGAAATTGAACTCAGGTGTGATAAACCACAGTTTTAACAGGGGGGCAAACACTTCTTCACACAGGGCCATGTAGTTTTGGATTTTGTTTTCCCTTAATAATAAAAACCTTCATTTAAAAACTGCATGTTGTGTTTACTTGTGTTGTCTTTGACTAATATTTAAATTTATTTGATGATCTGAAACATTAAAGTGTGACAAACATGCAAAAAAGTAAGAATTCAGGAAGGGGGCCAACACTTTTTCCACACCACTGTATATATATATCACTAAATATTTACAAAAAGCAAACTTCACAATAACTATAAGAAAAAAATGCAAAAATATTAAATAGAATAACTTAAAAAGACAGCAGATGCTTTTGATAAAAACGATCTATTTTTATAGATAACATAACCTAATTTTGCGCACTCTGAAAAGTCTTTAAAGCTCTGTCATTCTAGCGATGACCTGTGATGGAATTCAGATGGGTGTCTTCTTGAGTAGTTAAAATACATGTATCTCTGCTAATGTGTGGTTATTTTTTCAGTGATGTAAATTTTAAATGTTCTGTCACTCTTTATGAGAGAAAAGAGCTGGACAACTTTATTTTGGAGCAAAACGGATGAAAAATCCAGTTTCTGTACCATGCTGTACCACTTTGCTCTTTCTCATCCGATGCTTGTGTTGTGTAGACATTCAAATTGATGCTCAGAGTGACAGGTCTTGTACTTTGAGTACTACACAATGTCACTTAGTGTAAGAGGAATATGTATAGAGAGAAGTGTGGTGGCAGATAGAGGCATGCTGACAGGAAGATGTATAAAATGACATCAATGTCATATGCAATGCACCTGACGGACTAAGCACACTGAACCTTTCAGTTTAAACCAACTATTTCTCATTATTAACAACAACATCATCCATATTATGTCAGAAATCAGAGGGAAAACTCTTTCTATAGAAGCAGGTAAGGGGCCAGTTGTGTTAAACATGTAGGCTATTTCTCAACACTTAAATATAAAGGTTCTTAATTGATGATAACATAAGGAAGGTTTAATATCCATAGAACCTTTCAGTTGCAAAAAAGGTTGTAATTATTATAATGTTCTTCACATTAACACTTCACCAAAAGGTTCTTTGGGGAACCAAAAATGGTTATTCTGTGGCAATGCTATGAAAACCCCCTTTTGAAACCTTTAAGAGTGTAGACTATGGTGGGTGTTTGTTCATTTCTTCGGCATCACCCTTATGTGCTTGTGTGTGAGTGTATGTGTATATATAAACATAAGCAGTTTGAAATGCACTGAGGATCAGTTTTTCTCCCACTCAGTAAAGTACATCTGTCCTTGTGTTGCTGCTTGCTGACCTCAAAAGCTAGTTTCCTTTTAAGCTTCATCTTCAAACTGGAAACACAATTTGACACTTCGACAAACAGAAGTCCTCCATGCCAGTATAGAGGCTCTTCAGTGTGAAGGCAAAAGTTTTCAGACCAGAGAGATGCAATCTGTCCGATATGGTGTTTGGCAAATCATGCTCAGCAAGTGTAACAACAGTGACAGGTGATGTGGGTGTTGAATAAACTGAAAATAATTCAATGTGAGCAAAATCATACCTTTTGCGTTCTAGCATTTATTACATTATCCCACTCTGACAGCTACTTCTTGCGTTTCAATATTTCAGGTAACCATAATGTGAGTGTTTGAAGGCAAATTAAATTCAGACAGACAAATAATATGTGCAAAGACAAGTAATCAGGTTTGCCATTGGTGCTTTGTCTGATTTAGCTCAGGTTTATTATACAGGCAATCCTTACATGGGCCTGCAGTGAGCTCCTTCTGTTTCTCTCCATTTCAGCCTTGATAAAGCGCTGGTCATTAGCCAAAAGCTTTGTAAGTTAAGATAAAAACGGTTAGTGGAAGGCGGCTGCATTAAAAACTCTTTTGGCTGCCAAGTGAAAAGACACTTTGATCAGAAATATAAAGGATGCCCTCTAAGTGGAATGAGCTAAAAACATGTCATTTCATTTGGCCCATTGTCTCCATTAATAAACATAAAACCCTCCAATCTGATCTATTGTATGAATTGATGTGCAGCTAGCTAATGAAATGACCTGAATGCAGTATGGCATTTTTAAATGAACCGCAGCAGACTTCACTTACCTTTATGTTTGCTTCAGCATATGGAAAGTGACACCGAGAGCTCCATTTGATATCCATCAAACTTGCTTCCCATATGTTCCAGATGAAAAAATAGCATAAAACAAGGGAACAGTAATAGCCTACAGGTGGCAAATATCCACAAGGTGTTATAGCTGTGTTTATGAAGTAGGCTAAGTGTAAAACACTCTTTATTTGCGTCAAGCTCAGATCTAAACGTGTAATCGCTGATCCATACAGCCATGTCTTCAGTTTAGTAACCAAATTGGTTTTAGACACATTTTGGAATGCAGTAAAATTTGCAGCTGCTTAAGTGATTAGAGCTTTATGGGACATTAACTGTACTTTCATCATGGTTTATAAAACCATTGTATGGGATACCGCATATGTTGTGTTGTTGCATGTTTTGGCTAATTCATATAGTGAAATGAAATATAATATTTAAAACTGGTATTTCTTTTACATTTTATTGTATAGTGGAAATACTACCACTGTCCAGGAGTGAAGTAGGCTATGTAAATTCAGTTATGTTTATGCGTTACCTGTTTATGCCCTCACCATTCTGCACTACATGCGGGATTAAATCACAGTACAAAGATTTCAGTTATAAATGTGCAGTAGTTCATGTGCTTTCTGAGACGGTTATGGTTTTAACACTTCAACACATCATTAGATAAAGTGCATTCTAGTTTTATTTACGTCATAATGCAATGTGTAGAGTAGACCAATTTTTATTTGAATATTCATAAACTGTTACTGTTATAAATAAAATAATTTAAGATGGCAACAAACCTGATCCTGTCTAATATCACTTGAGCAAAATTAAATTAAACGGTTTTAATTTAATGTATGAGCCTGAGCCACAGTTCCACCTCTGGCGTTTGTTTGTTTTGACCAACAGAGGGTGCTGCTCGCTATAAACAGCTTCAGTTCGCCTTATCAAGCGTCTCCCTCTAATAAATATGGGTTGCCGCCGTTTGAAATCGACAAGAAGCATCGTGTCTTCATTATAAACGTAAAGTACATAGTACATATGGTCTTCCTTATGTATCTAACATTATACAGAAATTACATTAACGATTCTAGTGGTTGCTCTCATTGTTTTCCACCGAAACGAACAGAGAAGACGTCCAGAGTGAGTTCACAAAGCAGTTTGCCTTACAACGACTGCATGGGTCATATGCATTAATATGGATTAATATTTTTGAGCTAAACCTTTAGGATTTATAAATGACAGCATACAGATTCCAGTTATTAATTTGCAGTAATTGCGTGCTCTGTGAGGTAGTTTTAACACTTGAAAATATATTTAAATATAGTTATGCTTAACCAATCATTAGATAAAGTGCATTCCGTTATTTATTATAAACGTAATATAATTTAATACCATAACCTATTTATATTTGAATGTACAAAAACTATTGATCTGTAAAACTAGGTCATTTTTGTTAATTGCTCATTATAAGAATGTATTTTGTTCATAAGCCCTCTGTTTTTTAATGCTGCCTGGCAGGTTAATGAAATGTAAGTTTATCAGTTGAATGCATTTAATGTCCTTTGTATTGTAGGTTATTGTATATTAGTTTTATAGTTTTTTTTTTCAATGTCAGTGTGATGAATTGTGACATTTTAACAGGGATTAAAGTTCTTTTAAAGAATTTAAATGCACTCGTGCCACCTCTGAGCCTCATTAAACGTCTGAAAATGTACCTACAACAAGCCACTTTTGTGTTCTTCTGTGCACCCTCTGTTTTTTTGTGTAAAAATTTTTATTAATACTAATTTCATATGATTGGTAACTTATTTGTCTTATTCTACTTCTTATTATATTGTTTTAAATATACATTTTAAAAAGGTTATAAACATACATTTTTGAATTTGACAGATGAAAATGATGCCATTGAAAAGGTGACAGATGAAAATGATGCCATTGCAAAGGTAAAAAGAAAATACCCCTGTAAGTCACTTTAAAGAGTCACATGTCACCTCGTATTAGGAAGGCTAATTTTTGATCAGAAGTTTTTATTATTGATCAGAAGGTGCTCCTAAATTTTTTAAACTAGGAGGACAATTGCTCCTAAAAAGAAAAGTAATCATAGAGCCATGTGTATCAGTATATTAGATCCGTGCATGAAGTCTTAAAGAGACAGCAGCCTAAATAAACTTGCTGCTGTCTTTCATTATACAGTGAAGACTGACCAGTGTTATTTTACAGTTGAGTAGATTATAGTTAGACCTAACTGAATCATTTCTTATTGTTTTTGTTTGTGCTATTGATTGTCGTTAATTAATTTATTCTTATTCTTTTTTAGTTAAAATAATTTCAATTCTGAGTGCACGTGATTCTTGGGTGAGGACGTGGTCCATGAGAAATAGTCCTGCCACCACAGCTGGAAAATAATCCTAGGAAACACTGCATACATTTAATAAAATTAGAAAAATGCATTTACAAAGGTAAAAAGAAAATGCCCCTGAAATCACTTTGAGTCAAATGTCAGCTCGTATTAGGAAGGCTAATTCTTGATCAGAATTTTTTATTATTGATTAGAAGGTGCTCCTAAATTTTTTAAATTAGGAGGACAAGTGCTCCTAATTACAAGAAGAAAAAACTGCTCTTAAACTGGGTGTGTGACAGGTATGGCTGTGGGTTTGGCTGAGGAAAAATTTTCAGTCAAAAGATTTTTTTTTTGGTTTAATCCCTGTTTAAAAGTTATATACAAAGTTATATTTAAGAGTTTGACATAAAGCCTAATGCTGTATTCCAGATGATCCATGCAGTACTATCAACCCTGGACCCGTCTCTGGGCTCTTGGTTAAACTGGCATGTCTCATTGGGTTTCTCTCTTCACATGCTGGAGATCAAATGAGACGTTACTCTGCTAGTGGCTCTGGTGACTGAATAGTGCTTTTTGAATATACCCATGTGTCTATTTGCCATGTAAAAGTTTATAGCATTTGCTATGGCTTCACACAGCTCTGGAAAGGGGGAGCTCCCAGAAGGCTGTGTAATATGTTTACATTTATTCACTTAGCTGATGCTGTTATCCAAAGCAACTTACAAATGAGGAATACAACAAAGAACCAAACATAAAAAACATGTAATATGTTTGAATGTGTCTTGAACATTGGGGGGGACTTTATTTTCTCTTTTTTTTCATGAAGGAAATTCTAGGTCCAATTCTATTTGGGAAATAATTTTGAACTGTTTGCAAGTAATATTTTAATTTAAAATATGCTCACATTCACTCTTATTTGCATGGCCAAAATGTTTGAAAACGCAAAACGTTTCATGTTTCGTCACACTCAGTTAGGAATTACATGAATCATATAAATTAAATATTTTCAATTCAAAACATCAAAATAAAGATAAAAACCATCCTAGTTTTGTAAATTGTAATTTTTTTTTTTACCAATGTTTCAGTTTTACCACTGAACATTTGAGAAACTAAGCCAAAAATAGGCCTGTCGCAATAATCAGTATATCGACTTATCGCGCAATATATGTACATGACCTCAATAATTTTAGGTGACGCAATATATCACCCATTATATTTACTTAAAAATTAATTTCACCATGTTTTGTATATTCCACTTGTGCCTGTGTCTTTTGCAGCTTCTCGTACATAACGTGGTGTAGTCATGAGGTGCTAGTTCAAATTTAAAAAATGCTTCTACAAACAAAGTTTCATCTCCAGATATGGTCTTGTTTAGGGATCTGTGCCTTTATGCACACGGACATCTGACTTTAGCAGTGTTTTTCAGCAATAGTGTGCACCCTTAATTTACAGAGAAAAGAAGGTCAGGGAAAAATCTGTAGATGGAGAAAATGTTTATTTACTATTTATTCTGGTTTTTAAAGTCACCGTGAAATCAAAATGGAAAATTCTTATTTTTTAATGGAATACTGTAGTGTTTATTATAAATAATTTATCCGTGCACTTCATTATTTTTTTTAAATTCATGTGCCCTCCTAATCTATAATCAAAAACGTTAACCTCCCCTCCCTCTCAAAATGACTTCTCTTCTGGTCACGAGCTATGGGGAAAGGGCGGAGCTAGTGACGTGAGGGGTAAACGCAGGGATAAATGACGGGGAAAAGCTGAAGCTAATGCTTCACTTTATAGCACTGACACCAGTCATGAGGGAGTACGTCAGCTGTGAATCCAGTGGAGAGAAATCCCCCACCACTAACTGCAAACTGGCATTCAGATCTGCCTCCATTTTGTTTGCAACGCCCCACCTTCCAACGATCCAATCAATTCCCGAAGGACGAAATCAAGTCCCGCCCTCTCATTTCAGATGCAGTTTCACTTGGATATACAGTCACAGTAGAGAAGAAAAGACAATCGCAAATGCCGACTTTAAGGTATCTAATATTTTGATACTTAATTTCCATGATCTAAATATTCTTAAAAATTTAAAGTTTGTTGTCATTTGGAAGTGTGTAGGCCTTCTTGCATTATTATGCTGTTACGTTATGATTATATATTCAGTGGCATAAAATGGTCTTTAAAATGACAACAATATCGCTTACCGCAATTATTTCTGGGGCAATATATCGCACAACAAAAAGTTGTTATCGTGACAGGCCTAAAAATGCATATAGACGTAGGCTAGATGTTTTGTATCTCATAGACTACTCCTGTGGTCTCATAAGTGTTAAGTTCTTACAGGATATCTAATGTCCCATGTGCCCCCTTAGAGGAACAATATTAAGGTTGAATGTCTTTATATCATGAATACTTTATCTTAACCTAATCACTACCTGGCACCTAAAGCCTATTATCTTATTAAAATTCAGAAAGTGTGAGGAGGTTGTCTGAAGGTACTTAATGAATTATGCTCATGTGGTCCTCTCCACCTGCCTATAAATAAAATAGGTGATGCAGTTTTTGTATAGTCAGAATATACATTGTTGTCTTTAGAAATTCTGTTTGAAGTTCTGGAAGTGAAAACTTGTTTATTCCTGGTTGGATATTTTGAGCTCTCCTTGCTCCAAACAGTGTTTGCAATTAATTGTATTTTCGCATTAGCTCTAGGTTTTGCTCAGTTCACACTATAGATTGGTTCAAATAATAGCACCTTACAAAGCTTTCTGGCAACATGATTTTCATATATGGAAAAGGGTTGATGCTGTTATGATAAAAAGGGCATCTGTGTAAGGTGGGCCATAGGTTTTGGCGGTATTTCTGATGCATGCAAACAGCTGTCCTGCTGTTAAGTTTAAGTAAAAGCCATCTTTTATATGATGTTTTATATTAAGTATCCAGCCATCTGCAGGTTGGTGCCACTTTTGAATTCCCAAAATGAGAAAGACAGAATATTCATGTACTGCTCTAAAAACAAGTCTGGCTGGAGACTTAGAGCAGAATGGTATTATTTCCTGCCAGCTTTTGTTTTTTGTGAGGAACCATCTAAAAGTTTTGTCTATGACTCAAAGTTGGATCAGTCTTATGAGAACAATGTATGAACTCGATACCAAGTCATTGCTCAATCAAAAAAGGGCTGATGGCAGTTTGTGACTGGGCAAGCACAGTTCAGCTTAACCTGTCTGTGCTTTAAAAGAAACATTTTAATCCCTGTCACAAAAAGCCAAAGCTGTCACAAAAAAGGCTTCACATTGGCTTCCATCCAGATTCCAGGAGACACTGCAATGTCAACAAGGTCTGATTACTATGGCTAATTATGATCTCTAAATCTATCTGTCTTTATTGACTCATTCAGCTGAATGGAGGGGGTTAGACTACTGACAGAATGAAGTGACAAAAACAGTTGCAGCTATTGAAAATGTTTTGTTGTGCTATGCAAGTGTTCTTTTATTTAGGCTAAATCAATGATTGTATTCTGATTATCCTTCTTTGTGAAACGTTTTCCACTTTGGAAGCAGATGAGCAACTTTCTCGTCCTGTATCATAGGTTAGTATGACTAGAATTGTTCGTATGCTTAGTATAATTGGGTTCCACTAGAAACTGGTTTTTGCCTTTTAATTGTTAGCTCTGTGAATTGGACCCCTTGGTGCAAATTTATGGAGGTGTTTGAGGGCCCTAACACCCCATGTTAAGTCAGAACAAAAGGTTGGTGGGAGTGGATGAAAAATGTATATAGCCTATCCTTTTTTTGCCGTTGTTGCCCACGGTCATAGCGCCAGTATAGGAAGTGTGACACATACTAATTTACATATATAATTTGTCTGTCACACACATACGGAATAGACTGCACTAGATGTTGAGTTAGGACTGCTCTGAGGTTATAATGGAGCCCCAGTAATGAGAGCAGACAGACACTCCGCACCTGTAAGGCATCTCACCACGTGGCCTGGATCAGCACTTCAGACATTCTCATAAATGGCAAACAAAAGAGATGTGCTTGGCCCCAGAGACATGCAGCAGAAGTGACTGGAAAACCATTACAACCAGTCAGGGTTTTTTTTGTTTTTTTCCACAAGCCTTCCCATATCCCAAAAGTGTGCTTTGTGTCTTCTGTTCGGCAGCTGCAGCTGCTGCAAACTCGACCACATTTGAGATGTGGGGCCTTTTGGATGGAGTCCCACTCTGATTGAGAGCACCATGCCACTGTGAGCCTCAAACACTGTTATGGAAGCACATCTGTCCCGGTGCTCTCAAAACGACAAAGGGGCAGCAAAGCTATTTCTCTGCAGTAAGGAATGGGCCATTGCCCATGAAATCAGAGGCCCAAACCCTTCAGGCTCGCTGCTTCATAAAAATGAAGTCTGACTGGAATGAGGGGCACAGACTGCTATGTGAGGTGGACAAGGCTTGTTAGAGTGTGGATTGGTGAAGTTCAGTTGTCAGGTATACGTGATTGGCTGTAGTAGAGAATCCGACTTACTCATTAATCTTTGGCCCTGAGTTTCTAGGCTGCTTCCAGTAGAGCTATGTAAGATGAAACATGTATTATTGGAATGTGCTGGATCAAATCTGAGACACTTTTCTCTCCATCAGTTCTGAAACATATGGATAATTGATCAATTATACAGAATCACGAAACCGTGAAATGAGTGATTTCCTAAATATTTCACACACACATGCTTTCTATGTAAGATGTAATTTCATATTTATTATCCTGTCAGGCTTTGTTTTGTGATGATATTTCTTTAATTTCTGTTTTATATGTTCTGTTGTGGATATTGAACTTCTATTCAATTAAATTACATTTATGCATTTGGCAGACACTTTTATCTAAGCTTCTTACATTGCTTTTTAAAGCATACATTGTCGAACCTGTGAGATTGGCACTGCTAGCACCATACTCTAAGGTTTGAGCTACAGGAATGTGGATTGTAATTAGAAAAGAAAACAGGTTTTCTGTGTGTTTTTTTCTTTTCTTTTTTTAGCATTATCGTTTCAAACCTGTATGCATCCAATGTAGTTTGTCAGTGTCTTTCGCAGTAAAATATCATAAAGGTTTGGAATGACAAGATGTGAATGTCAGAATTAGGGATAGTAACAACCCTAATGCCACATTTGCTTTAATATTAATATCCCTGCCCCTTTAGTTTCTTTATTGGCCCTTTGCAGATCTGTGAAAATCCCCAGCATCTAAAAAACACAAGCGCCACAATAGTAACAAGACATTATATCGAATTATTTTTTAATAGTGTACATTTCCTGGGTCACACTATGTGCCTCCCACAGTCTGAGAGCCACTGCTCTATTGCTTTTCTCTGCTGAGTTGCTTAATGAGTAAGATATGTGGTCACATTTGTGTAATGTATTAATAAATACACAACTTTGTTGAATATTACATTTTATTTTTATGATTGATCTCTGTGGAGCATTAAACATGTTGAAGATAAAAGGTAATGAATCCAGCAGTGACCTAGTTTAGATTACATCAAAATTGCACTTTAATTGCACTCTAAACAGACGTGTCTATCAAATGGAAATCATGAGCTTTTTTTTTTTTTTTTGAGATGGCTATAAAACAATACAAAAGCAAAACCGAGCAAAAACAAATAACATAACATCAGTAATACAACTTCCTCTAAATCCTCATTACAAATGAGAGATTGTAAGATAAGTTATTGAATTTACAGGTAAAACCACTTCAGTTTGTAGTAATTGTTTGGAACAAGTTTGTAAAACAGATAATACAAAATACACAAAATGTAGAGGCTGCTCAAAAACAAAGTTATTTAACAAAAAACAATGGTTGATTTGTCGCAGTAGCAACAAAGCTAATCACACACTGCATTTTCAAATTCTCAGTACTCCGACAAACTCAGTCACACAATGCACACATTTTAGGTTCATCAGATCTGATATGAGAAAACGTTACTGTTAAGTGACTGTAAACTGTGCGATGATAATGGCATTTTTTCGAAAGCATTAAATTAAATACTGATGATTTTCTGTACAGGCATCTTTCCTTTTAATTTAGGAAAAATAACCAGTTTTTACAATCTCCCTCAGATCAGACCAGAGACGTGACGACTGCAATAATGTAGAGGCATCATCATCTTCAACATATACATTGTAGTGCAAAGAAATATCAAAACAGACCACGTACATATTGGCACTAATATGCTGTAAGGAAAAAAGTGACCTTCCTTTGATTCATTGGGTTTACACTGTATGCATGCAATCGATAGCAAACATATCAGAACGTTTTCAGTTCTCACTTCTCCTCTCACAGACATTTGTATCTTCACTGCTACTCTGTAACATGTTTCCCCCAAATCTACTTTTATGTTTTAATAAGAGTATTTTGACTATGTTGAAAATTGGAATTTGTCCATACACACCAATTGAGTACAGTGGCCACTCCTTACGCCAACAAATAACTTGACTGTATCGCAGAGCAACTCCGAGAATCTGTGTAGACCTTTTAGGGCAAACACTTTAATATTGCAGTGGTTCTTGTTCTGGTTCCAGGGGGAAAAGTTCACCCTAACAACAAGCTCAGATCAGTCCATAACTGAAGAATCCCAAACAAAACCTCACATGCCCACAGGTGGGTAACATCCCCTTCAGACCTCCATTCACTCATGAATAGAAAAATAGGCTCCACCGTACAATTACATGATTGATTTAAAAACTTTTCATAGGAAAACAACAAACTAAAATGGAAACAATATTTTCTCATTCATTAGTCAGAACATTTTATTTTATACAATCTTTAAAAAGCCTTTACAAAAACAGTATCTGAAGGAGGAGGCAGTCCATTTAGGCATACAAATTATTATTATTTTTTTCCCTTTTGGGGTGACTTTTGATCACATTAATGTTTGTGGTGCTCTTAGATGAATACACTTGTTATATATTTTAAAGAAAAAGAAATCCTAAATCAATCTCCTTCATATGGATGATGGTGGAGTTCTCTTTTAAGGTAACTGTTCATTTCATGAGTGCTCAGTAAATTTCTGCTTTAGCACTTATTTCAGTTACATAAATCCAGCCCCATGTAAAACAGTTTTTATTTCTGGCATCATAACATGATCATAGGGCAATGTCTGTGTAGAGTGGGAAAAAGCCACACTATCTCTGCTGTCTAATGACCCTTTTGATTCAAGAGAGTTTGAGTGTTTCTCCTTGTCAAGGGAGTTTTTAGTCATGGTGAAAATGCAGGGGTATAAACTCCATGCAAGTTATTTATCTCCCATGCTGCCAGTGGCAACACACATTAATGTTAGTGTGATAAATCCTTCATCTAAACATTAAAAAGAGCGGAAACTTTTTGGAAAAAAAAAAATCTTATCTCTGGATAGAAAGCGAAGCTAAAGCTTGAACTCATATATCTGGACACAAAGTCTTTAAAAAGCGTTAAGCTTGAAACTCATTCCAATTAAAGACAGAACAATACCATGACATTACTGTAAAGGAATAATTTCTGGCAAATTACTAAACCCTTGTTGGGTTTTTAGTATTTGAGTAGTATTTACTCATCTCACAACTGGAAAACAGCTACTCTAAACCTACTGTTGATTACAGAGGCAGTAACGCCATGAAACCACTGAACGTATTTAGACAATCTGAAAAAGAGAGAAATAAAAATGGCAACAATCAGTTTCAGAGGATGGAAAGAGAAGAAAAACAATGTTGAGGATTCAATGACACAGTACAGCTGATTTTATTTCAGTTAGCATTACCACAAATTTTGATAAGATAAAATATTAAAATTCATGAGTATAAACAGTAATACATGACAAGACGAAAAAGTCTCAATATTTGTAAGATTTTATTTTTATGTATAAACACTGTACATAAATTACTTTCTCTGCGACTAATATTGTTGAACGGATAAGTGGAATTTTTTTACTTTAAAAAAAAAATCCATAAAGATATTCTAACATCTCTTGTCAAAGTACCGGTCAGTTATGAGATATATATTTATATATTTTGTTGTGTCAGTTTCCGCTCTATTCACCACCTGGGTTGGTTCAGGAATGAGATTGTACACTCAGATTTGATTATATGAACCACAACTGTGTCCCTCAAGCAGAAGAGAAACGATCAACTAGCTCACAGTCTGAAACCTCAGTCCTCACTAGTTGAAAAAACATGTTGCTGAGAACAAGGACGGTACGAACCACTGAATTAGTCACTGCCTTGCGAACAAGGCATTGTATTATTTCATTGTTCATTGCAGTGGTCTTCGCATGTAAACACATTTGCCTTTTTTCTCTCAATTTTATCACTGAACAAGTCACCTTTAAGGTTTTATATAAAAAGCCAAAAAAAGAAAAGAAAAAAAAATCATAACAGTTTTTTCTTGGGTTGCTCTCTTAGAGAGTCCATTATCCATTCAATGCAATAATGTGAACAAATATCTAGGATGGGGGTGTGTTCAGTCAATGAGGGGAAGTGCCTCAGGTTTTTTCTGTATAACTGCAGTGTGTGTGGCACTTAGGCACAACTCCTCACTTCTCTAACATAAACCCCTTCCCTTTAGTCTCTGGGATAGGAGCTCTGGGAGTGTGTACACGGGAGAGAGGAGCTTGTGGAGCAGAGGGGCAGTTGTCTTTTGAACAGTCTGTGCTGTGCAGACTGTTACCTCTTCCCAATCTCACTCTGCCTCAGGAACTGGATATTGTTGGCACTGTCGGCCAGTTCAGGGTACTGCTCCACTGATAGTACATAGTAGCCGTCGTAACCCAGCACCTTCCCAGAGCTGAGCAACTGCCTCTTCTCCCCCTCTGTCCAAAGACGCACTCCCTCCTCCCCGTCACGTACGCGCTGCTGCTCCCGTGCCCACGCACTTGACAGTGCTCTCTGGCGGGCCTGCTCTAGGACACGTGCCTTCTCCTCATCCAGTGTCATGCCATAGCGCACATGCAGAGCCAAAGCGCCGTACTGCAACTCCACATCTGCGAAGCGACGTGTCCGTCCATTGACCACAGTGGTGGACTGTGACACTGTTACGTTGACACCGTTTTCTAGACTCTTGCGACCGCTGGTGAGTCGCAGGGCACCCAGGTCACTCTCAGGCAGGCTGGTCTTTATGAAGTAGTGTGTGTCGCGACCTTCCACTGTGAAGTGCAGATCCTCTAGATAGAAGGCATTGTTGAGGACAGTGGCCACTTTAATGCAGTCCTCATTTGCTATGTTCAGTGCGTTGGTGGCCACCTGGCCCTTACTGGTAATGGCAAGCATCACACCTTTACCAATGAGGGATTTGACTGTGGCGAACCACAGCCAAGGTTTTTCACGGCTTGAACATCGTCGACTTAACTGGATCTCTGGCATCCTCTCAAAAGACAGGAAAGCCTTGGCCTGCCTCATAACCTCCTGCTGGACCCCTGAGATTGACTAAAGTGAGCCAAAAAAGACAAAGCACATATTCTAATTATTTATCTGGACATATTTGTAAACACTAAGGGCCTCATTTATAAAATGTTGCGCAGAAACCATCCTAAATTTGATCTTACGATGATCTCTCAAATATGCGTACGTGTGATTCATAGAATGAACATATGCAAAGAAAACGCACGTACGTCTCTCTTTCAGATCTATGAATCTATGAAATCTATGAATCGCAAATAATCTTGAACTTGCACGCAACTGAATGGTTTCAGCTCTCTGCCTTGTAAACGACTCTTAATGTCATTAACATATAAAAGATCACCAGTTATCGTCCAAATCCTTTAATTTACAAAAGTGAGCTGCAGGAACAGCTTACATTTCCAAAAACCTGCAGTACTCCAACAAGGAAAAGTATGTACGTCTGCTCAGACCCTGACGTGACGCTATGCACTTTTCCATGCCAAAGGCAGTTTTCACAAATATGAGTGTTGGTGTGGATTTAAGCGCACGCACACTCTAAGATCAAATCTGTGCGTACGCACGCTTTATAAATGAGGCCCAAAATCTCAACTTGAATGAAAGCAATCAAGGTTACTAGGGCAGTGAATATGATTCAGAATTTTAGAGTCTGAGAGTAATCAAATGGCGTTACATTATTTTAAAATACCGTACGAAAGCAAAATATCCAGCCAAGTAACTTATGCAGGACAGATGACGACATTAGACTGCATACCGGTAGGTCGTCCCATAGTTGACTCTTCCTCATTTCCAGTGAGGGTTGGGTAAGGTCAAATTTAGGGATGGGAAATCCTGGGATAACATTATGCAGGTGAAATCCAAATGTCACCAGCCATATGTTGACATCTATGAATGAAAATGCAGGTGAAATCCAAATGTCCCCAGCCATATGTTGACATCTATGAATGAAAGAACAGACATTGTTAAAAAAAAAAAAAGATCTTCACAGTTTTTTGCCCAACCGTTAAACAGTGAAACTAATTAAAATCATAGTTATACAGTGTGCCATAAGGGCCCTCTCCTCACCTGTGACATACTCCTTGACCTCATGCACCTTGCTGATAGGATTGTTATTGCAGAACATGTACAAATTGAAGGGAGCTGGGTCCTTGCCCACCCTGGTCCAGGTGCTAATATCTGGGGTGGTCCAACGGCCAGCTTGAATGTCATAGTCCCGCTCTCCAAAGTGCAGCAATCTTGTTAAAGGATCATATAGGCCACCATGGAATCCAATAACCAATTGAAAGTCAGGGTTAGAGTCAAAATAGATCTCTCCATAAGCAGTATATTGCACCTGCTTGAGGAGAAGCCCATTGCTGCTGAAGACTGCGAGTGGTGTTCCTGTGTTGTCACAAGCGATGTAAAACTCCTCGCCACTGCTGATCTCCATGGCAAACAAATGGCCTTGTAGGTCATAGTAGAGCGAGGTGATTTCAGAGCTGGAGTGGTTGTAGACATGGGTGATGCGTGTCGGGTAGTTGAGGTCCGCATAGAAGAACTGAAGGTGCTGGCCCAGACTGTTGCGAGAGGCCAGGCGTCTTCCTAGCCCATCGTAGCGGTACTGGATGGTCCAGCCACTGGCTTTACTATGCACCCGTACCAAGTGGCCCTTGGAGTTGTACTCAAAGATCTCTGCACCCCTTTGGCGCAGAAAGCCATCTTCGTCCATCCGATACTGCGCGTCGCCCAGCCGCGTGATGCGGTCTCGTAAGTCATAGCGGAGGGGAGTGAGTCGTGCACTGTTGCCAGGGTTCAGCAGGTGTAGGTTGCCGTTCAGGTCGTAATTATACCGCCACATCATTTTCTCATTCAGGTAGACTGTCTGCAGCTGTCCGTCCACATCATACTCGTAGCCATATTTGGTAGTGTTGGCAAAAGGGCCGATCTTTATTTCTCTTTTGGTGACACGGCCCATGTTGTCATACTGGATAGTGATCCAATACATGAGGGAGCGGAAGATCTCATACTGGATCTCCTTGATGCGGCCATGGACATCAAAGTGCTTTGTATAGGTCATGACAGCTGTTGATATGATCTGGTTAATGTCGTAATAGATGACGCCGAATTTCCCAAACTGCTCAACCTTACCGGAAATGTCGTCGAACTGATAAAGATCTATTGGAAGCGGGGTCTCGTTGATGACTCCTTGCATGCTGGTGACTCGGAAGCTATTGTCATAGGTGTAGTCAAAGCGGGCGTTGACCATGCCGTCCTCACTGAAGCGGAATATCTGCCGGTCCACCAGTGGACCTATCTGTCGATATCTGATAGAACAAATGAAACCCTCACTCTGTAGGTTGACAGTTTTCAGCACACCTGCTGTCTCATCGTAGGTGAAGCTGACCCGTGTGCTGTCATATAGGATCTCGGACAGCTTGTTCTGTCTCCGATACTTATAGAGGACACGCCGGCCAGTGCCCAAGTGTGCCACCCGCAAAAGCTGGCCGTCCTCACTGTAGTCCACCGTAACTGAGGCATTACTTTCAGGCGGATTGTAGATGTTGCGGTAGTAGCCGACAGAGCGGATAGTTTGCATGGTGTGACGGGCCACACTTGGCATAGTGATGGCGGAGAGTCGATCCTGCAGATCGTAATCAAAGATGTACTGCCGCTGGCTGTGTAAAAGCAGCACCATGGACTACAAATCAAAAGGTGGGAGAGAGGAGAAATTAACCTAAACAATTCATTACTCGTTCATGCATTTCTTACATACTATTAAAATGCAAATGGAATGTAAAAGTAGATATTAACGCTCCATTTAGTGATTATTTCTTTGCCTAATTGAGTTCTTCTTGACCCTCAAGCTTCTAAATGCAGGTCTTCTGAATGTGCATGGCTGCATAAATATAAAATGCTCTGCAATTACTGGCTTTAGCCTCTTGATTTGCCCATACTTATCCCAATAAGGTGGGTTGAAAACTGTTTTCGTGCTCTGCATACTGTGGAACCGGAGCATCAATAAAAAGAAGGGGTTTTAAAATCCATCTGTATGCTAAGCTTGAAACTTGAGGTAAACAAAGTCAGCAAGTTGTCTTTGAGTTATGAATGACTGAGGCCTCATGTTTATTCTGTGTCTGTTTTGGGTCTTGTTGGACAATGTGAGAGGTGAGCTGAAGCAAAGGATGATAAATAAGTGTTTTTCGCTGTGGGCTTAAGTACTGACATCCCCAGAGCCTTTCACTGAATGAATCTGAGACTGTGGCATTCAGAGCTGCCGCATCCCTCCACGTATATTCATGTCTTTCCTGGTAAAATACACACACACACTGACTGACGTCTGCAGATTTGGAGGGCTATCCTTAGAGGCCTCTCCATCTTGGGGAATTGCTACAGTGAGTGTCTACCTTTGAGAAGACTTCACCTTGTCATCCATACTTGGACAGACATTATTCTAGTTCCCTAGGCACTGCTGGTGGCATATGTTTGATATCCTCTCACTGGTCACGCTACCTGCGCATGTGGCAGGCGACGGAAAGACAGGCTAGCCATGCATATTTAATCTACACATTTACACAGTGGTTTTTCTTTCCACAAAACTTTTGTGGTTCCAGCTGAGTGCTCTCTTGGAGGAAACTCACTTTATCATCCAACTGATATCACAAACTCTGTAAAAACCTTATATTTGTCATATTTAAATGTCCACAAACAAAACTTTTTAAAGAAGAATTAGAAGAATTACAAGGGTAATCACATACAGCAGCGAAAAAGGTGTGATGCCCTGTAAGTAGGGTTGGAAGTGTAAGTTATTCTTTTCATATCACTCTTTGTCTCTTTCTTTAGGGTATCATTAGGCTGAGCTCAAACCCTGAGTTTTCCCTTTGGTCTCATTCTGAGACTCTAACTTTGTCTATGAGACCTTACTAAGCCATTTCGCTCACAAGAAACATCCACAACATCCAGTTTCTCTCCCTCTCGGCACACACCAGTTTCTGGAGTCTATAAACTTACCCACATAGTTCCACAGAAATTTCTGACCCCTGGATAACTAGGCGTCTTTCTATAGCTATTTCTCCGCTTTCTGTGGACCAACAAGCTTCATATTTGTACTGCTGACAGTTATAATGGTGTGCTTCTGGAGAACCAATTCAAAGGGAGTAACCATCAGTAAATCTCTGTTATGGTGGAGCACTGTGGACACCTTGAACTTTAAGAAACAGTTCACCCAGAAATGGGTTAACACAGCCATAACCCACTCCCATGTTGTTTCTACCCTAGAGTATTCTGGCATGAAACACAACATTTTTAGGTAGAATGTCCAAGCTCCACTTCCATACAAGGAAAGTAGAAGATTTCAATCGCCAAGCACCATAAAAGCATTTACCCTTAGGGCCAATACATTTTTCACCTACATTTGTGGTAGCATATCATGCTATGTTTGACACAAGGAATTTAGTAATTTTCAAATACTGTCAATTAATTTATATTTACATTATTGACAATTTCTGACAATAAAGCAACACATATTCAACACACTCCAGCAAATCTTGTGATATAACAGGACTACCTACTTTAAGAAAAATTCACAATACTCACCTTGTCCAAATAGGTGTAACTCCAGGTTTTGCCATCAGCAAAGGTTCTAGAGACTATGCGTCCCTGGCTGTCGTATTCTACCCTCTCGACTGTGGGGCCTCTCTGAATGCTAGTGACCTGACCAGTGCTGGAATAGGTGAGGTTGATAGACATCAGCTTACTGCTGGGCACCCACAGTGTAGGATAACCAGAGGCATCATACACAATCTTGAGAAGGAACTTTCGATGATCGTCATATATTTTCTCTGTGCGCAGTGAGCGGTCATAATCCACAGACAGCAGGTTTCTACCATTGACCTTTACGATAGGAAAACAGAATATTTATATTGATTATAACATTCATTGCTAACAAGTATAATATTTTTTGGTAGGGTTGATTTCCCCAACTTCAGTTACATTTGAGGACTGAATAGAAAATGCATACAAACTGGTCGCTAACACACTTTCAATCTGTCTCCTAGTCTCATTAAATTAAATTATATTATATTTTTTGCAACTCAGAGGCTTTGAAATGCCAGAGCAGTTTCCCATATAAGAATCAGGGTTACTTTATTGATGCTCTGAGATGACCTGCTTCTTTTGTGGAACAAATGAAAGTGGAGGGAGAACAACAGAGGACAATTCAGCTGCTCTTCATTACAAAAGAATATAGAGAAAAATAAAAGAGAATTTAGAAAAGATATAGTCACCATTGATGACTAGACAAAAGCCTTTTCTAAAGCCATTTTCTAATATGTGTCTGTGGGTTGTGTAATGTCAGAATTAGTTCTAGTTCAAATAGCAATGTGGATATGAGGGTTATGCCAGTTAAGATCAAAGATGAAGCTTCTTTTTCAGTGTTTGTAGAAATAATAACACATTTTAATTTCCCATAATTTACAACTCTCAACTCAGTCAAGGCAGCAGGAGTTTTATGATAAAGTGTTATGAAGAGTATTCTACAGATGTCGTGTATTATTCTGACTACACTAGTAAACACTCTTTACAAAGAGTCTTCTAAATGACATTTTTTACATACCCTGAGTTTCCTGCCGAATACTACGACTTTCCCCCTGTTCTGTTCTTTTCTGAAGCGCCACTCCACCAAGTTCTGTCCATTCTCTCCAGGCAGGGTCATGTTTCTTCTGGCCATTGTCGGGTTGGATGCGCCTGCGAGAATATGAGGCTCGGTCTGGAAGTGAGAGTCCATTCCATTGGCATAGATGACCCTCATAGAGTTATCATAGCCCACCTGATAGCTGTTTCTTAGTTGATCTATGAGGAGGAAAACAAAAAAAGTGAAACGAGAAGTAGTGGGGGAAAAAAGCACAAGAAGAGAGAGTTCATGGGGATTATGTTAAGACTGTGAATTCAGTGTCAGAATCACCACCTTGATTTTTATTCTCAAGTCACATCATATTTGGTTAAGGATGTTAGAAGAGGATTTGTAAAAAGAAAACCCCATGAGAAAGACATTCATTTCTTTGGTTTGTGCTATGATTGCGCTGCAAAACGTATAAATACATAATCTTCTTTAATCTAATTAAATTCCCTTTAATCTAATGACTTTTCCCAAATTCACATTTAGTCACCATATTGCTGCCTGTTACCTCACTCTATAAACCTGAAGTGTGTAATTTCTGCATCATCAAACAAAATTGCAAAAATAACTTCTTAAGCAGGTTTCCCCATCTGAAACTGGTCGGAAAAACAGACAGTCCAGTTCCGAACTCAGGCCACTGGTTGAGATGTTTTGATAATGCCACAATGTTTAAACTTTTAATGGAAATCAACCTACAAAGTAATTACTTGTCGTCTTTGCATATTAAGCTGGGTTAAGGTTATTAAAAGTATTTCAACATCAAAAGAATTATACACTTTAAAGTGTGCTATGCAGATGTATTATTTCAGAGCCCAGCTGCCCAGTGTGTTTTCATTCCCTGTGGTGCTGTGATTATAGTGAAACTATAAATTACCATCTGACAATTTTACCCCTAATGAATGAGTAATGAGTGTTTGGTCATTAATATTGATTTAACCTGTGAGTTACAGCTTGATTAGCAGTGTGGAACATTTCCAAGACTTAAAGCAACAGGTCAGTTTATAGAGCCATCAGGGGTCATTGTTAATAATGATAATACAGCAGAGACTTGCCGCACCTTGAACTAATGTGTAAAAAGAGTCAATGGAAGAAAGGTTGGTGGTGATGCTGACATCGTCATCTCGTCCTGAGGTCTCAATGTCCACTGTTAGGGCTCTGTCCATCTCCCCGATTAGACTGGTGATAACCCCAGTGGGGAATGTCACATTTGTCAGACGTCCCTCACTGTCATAGCTGCAAGGCAAAAATGACATTAGAACACCTTTTGCAATTGGACCTCACTAAAATGTGGTCAGCAGTTCTCATGATGGAATGACATTAAGCAGACTAGCGTGAATGTACGGTTTGGAGTGAGTCCTCTGAAACATTTGTATGTATGCTATCTGACAGAGATCAAATTTGTGTACATGAGTCCAAAAAAGTAGAAAGTGAAGAACAGCTTGAATATAGGTTTACTTTTTAACAAATGCTGGCTAGTTTGAGTTGCCTTGCACACTCACAACTGGCCTGAGGACATTTCTATATAAAATGGGGATCAATCCTTACCCACATAATAATATAACAAAGACTTGTCTCATCGAAGTCACAATCGTTAAGGCTTGTCAATGCCTGCAGTGTCTTTGTGGTTATGGCAGGGTAGGTGAACAGACACTGTGTCCAACATGTTGGCCAGAAGGACCTACCCCAGACTGGCATTATGCAAAACATTTTGGTACACCACCAGCCGGAAAATGTCATACAAATTCATTTAGCATTTTCACCATGCTCTAAATAGCATGTGGTGAAATAAATGGTAGGTTTCGTAACTACAGGCTACACTTTTGCTGAAGGAGAGGACTTAGAAAAGCATTAAATCCTACAGCAGGAATGTGCACTACAACAACAATCTATACAAAATGTCAGAACTGCATAAACCTTTAAAAATATACAAAAAAAAGCTCTAATAATAATAATAATAAGGAAGGTTTAGAGATGTGCTCTGTAAAGGATTGATAGAAGCACTCACTCATAAAATGTGGTCCAGCCAATTTGAATGCTCTTGGTGGCTAGCAGGCCGCTGTTGCCATGGTAGGTGAAGAGCACCAACTCCTGCCCCAGAGCTGTGAGGGTCTTAAGCCCTCCATTTGTACCAATCGTCAGCCAAATAACTTGTTTGTCAGGGGCAACAATACGCACTGGCATTCGATTGGGGTCTCGACGAACCCGAAGTGTATTTCCACTGCTATCTGTTACAGCGGTGATATCATCCTCATTGCTATAGCTGAAGTTGTACTTGTAGTCACCAGTGACCAAGCTCATAGTATACTGATGAGTTCCATTGGAGTCAAACACGTAGAGCTCTTGAGAAGCAGGTGAAGCAACTTCATAAAGACCTGAAGAGCCTTGTGGAGGTCGATTGTGACGTATGGCACGGATTCGAATGTTTCCCAGGTCAGCTACGTAGAGTGTTCCGTCAGGAGAGACCACCAGAGAGGAAGGAGCATTTAGCCTTCCGTCTTTGGCATACCCATCGCCTGTCTGGTAACAGTCACAGTTAGCGTCGTTCTTGCAGTCGCAGTCGGAGGGCGCTCCTGCCAAATGAGAAATCTCGCCATCCGTGCTGACTTGTCTGATGCGGTTGATCTTCTTTTCATCCGTCTCGGCAATATAGAGGACTCCGCTGTAGGACAGAGCGATGGCTGTTGCACCTTCTAGAGTGGTCTGGATGGCACGCTTTCCCATGGTGTACTCGATGCCCGGCACCTGGCAATGCATAGGTCTGCCTGCCACAATGCGCACCTGCCTGTTCTCGGTTATCTGCAGTACAACATTGTTGTCAAGCACATAGATGGAGTTGTCCATAGGGTTGATGGCCAGGTCTGTGGGCCACTCTAAACGCACCTGCAGAGAGGACAAATCAAATAAGGAGGTGGATCACTTACGGAATCTTGCATAGATATACACACAGACAAAAACATGTTATTACATCTCCCGCTTGCTCTCTCACTCAGTGCACAGTTGATGTTTGGGTCTGACACTGATGAAGAAGGATCCGTTACTTTGGAGGCTTAATACATTGGGTGCCTCTAGTTCATTCGATTTGCCTGTCGCTGGGTCATTTATTTTGCAACGGGATGCAATTCCTCAGCGCCTACAGGGAACAACTGTCTGGCAAAGAAAAGCACACCAAGAACAACACTGTCCGCATGGAGGACTGGCCTCAACCAGACTTTTAAAGATGGCTTGGAAGGACAATCTTGTCTGGACGTCTATTAATACAAATAAAATTGTTCCCCAGCACACACTTTCTTTCAGACATCGTTTATACTGAGAAAGCATAAGAATTCTTCTCTTGATCATGCATTGTCTTGTCTGTCTGAATTATCCGGTTTCAGTATTTCTTCACAGTCTCGACAACTTCAATAACGCTGCCAAGTTCCAGTGAGGGAAAGTTATGCAATGGCATAATCTATAACTCGCTCTTGCAAAGATATGCTGACAATATAATTGTCAGCCTGTTCCTAAAGCTTTGAGTGGATTCATTGAGACTTATTCTCAATGAAATCAACTTATATGGCATGACTGGGACATTCCTAGACCAGGTTCTCTTCCTGCTCTGAACCTGCACCCTGGCCACACAGGCAGGTTAAGCGTCTTTAAAGAGCACCATATTAAAGCGTAATGGTTCTGAACTACAGCAGCTCCTGTGGATAAAAGCTTTCTCTGCTCAGCCATGGCCCGTCTGTGATTCCACCTTCTGCATAATGCATGAACTCAAGACCAGATTTTACTCAGGGCAAACGGATTTTACTTGGGTGCTCCACAACATGCCACCTAAAATGTTTTATCAACTCTCAGGTCACCACCTGATATGCAAAAGGCCAACTTGGTAGCCTCAGAAGCAGACAGAGTACTTTTATATGCTCTGGGGATGAACTTGATTTAGACTGAACATTTTAAAACCCTGAGTGAACCCAAGATTTCCTTGAAGAGCACTTTAGTTATTTTCTGCTGTCCCTATTGGCCTTACTGAGGTAGGTGACAGTTGTGTAGGTTGAGCTGTATATATCCTTAATGATGCACATCGATGACTCGCAAGAGCAAACGTTTGGGTAATTGTGAGGCTGACACCAACTGTCTGGGTCTGTCCATACCTCATTGAGCTTCACTGAGCCTGGACCCAAGGGTATGTCAGACAACAGCCTTATGTCTCATCCCCAGCCTCCATCACTTAGACAGAGACAAATGGGGTTGGTGGGGAGACCAGAAAACAGAAAGTGTGGGGAGGATGGATTCTGCCTAAGAATGTGGATGAGAAAGTTTACTAAACACTGCATATCAGCCCTTTTCAAGCAAAAGACCCTCTTCATAATAAAGCTGCAGGTAAAAAAAAAAAAAGAGTCCTACTCACACACCCACAATAGAGATGTGTTTCCAAAGAACATCATTTCTTTTTTGTTGCACTGGCTACTATGGCAATCACCTTGGACTTGCTCTGAGACCCAACAACATTAATGTAGCATCACGTATATGTTTTCAGCTATTACCATTGAAGACATATTCTATTTGCAGTCAACCATGATTAATTTATTCCAGAAGGTGCTCTATAATAGTGGGGTACTTATATAAAACTAGGAGTATTCAGCTGATTATGTGATCTCAGCATGGTCCCCATGAAGCAAACCAGTCCATGTACAATAAAAGAGCTTTTATTAGCCTACTGATTTGGCTGCAGTCTTCATCTCATGTTCATCAGGTTTTGTACTATTACTTTCTTTGTGTCTAACAGAGGAAATTATAATGGATGATATGTTTTCTCTCTGAGCTCAGGTGATTAGATGCATTTAGCACCAGAGGGAGAGCAGCCAGAGGGGGGAGCTCCAGGTCTTCAAGGAAGTTTCTCTGGCTTTCGTTTGGGTGAAGGCTACCACAGAGGGCTGAGCTCAGTCTTTTTGTTTCTGATTTGGGCCTTAAAGTATGTCTTGAGGTTAGTGGATAGATAGTAGGTCATAGTGCAGTCTACTATAAGTGGTTGGCTGGAAAAACAAACTAATTCAGCTTGAAGTCTGCAAGCTCTAGAGCTCTGTGTTGTGGTCTTTTGAATAATAAACTGTTACTTATAGGGCTCCTCTGGTAGTAAAATCGTTTAATAATTATCATAAAACAAATACAAAGTAATATTAAAATGTAAAAAGAACAATCCTGAATTTTTAAATAATTAATCTCACAAATCTCATTTGAAAAACTCTATTAGGGACAACATGAAACCTTCCAGTTCAAATGAGGCAATAGTTTCAATTGCTTCCAGCCTTTGCTTTTATCTTTGAAACGAGGCCACTCATCCTAACACCACTTCAGTGATAAAGCCAGAGGATCAGGCTTGAATAGCTGAATCTTTGTACTGAGAAACATAGATTTCATTCTGAAATAAATCGAAGTTTGGCCTTTCTGCCCTCTAATATTTTGTTTTAGCCCAGTGGCATAACTGGACTGAATTTAACCCCATAAATCATACTACATTCAGGTTAGCAGTGCTGCAGCTTTTCGTTTGTGGCAGCAAAAATAGACAAATTAATATTTAAGATTGAAGTGCATTAAACAGTGACATAGAGCAGGTGAGTATGCATGTATACCTGTCCGATATGCATGCTGGTATCACAGGTCAGAGGACGAGCAGATGTGAGGTCATTAGACCCCAGCAGTGTTGAGATGATGCCATTCCGGTCTACTTTCCTGATCATGGTACCATCCACAAAGTAGATGAACCCATTCTTATCCACAGCAATGCCTGTAATGTAGAGAGGGGGCAGATGTGACAGCTGCAAATAGACACACACTGCACCTGCAAACAGGCGAAACACAACTGGTACACATGTCACGCTTGCCCCTGTGGTTTCCAGGTCACTGAAGACGCGGCACTTAGTGAATAATTCACAATGTGCTTTTGGGTGGTGAATTATTCCTGAGCTAAGAGTGATGTTGAGTGCAAGTAATATTCAGGAAGCAGTTTTTTTTTATCTAGTCAGAGCTAAAACCAAGAGGAAAGGAACTGAACCCTCTGGCGCTCTGATCCAGTGAGGATCACAGGCCTCTCTGGTTCTTTCACAGAAATGTATGTGTCTGTGTGAACTACTTAATAGCTGGCTGTTGCTGTGTTGATAAGTTTAACTAAACCAATATTACTTTAATAGCAAAAAGAGTTTTTATGCTATTTGTGTGTGAGAGAGAGAACAGAAGTGTGTTGTGTTCAGCTAGTGTCCATATTGATTAGCGGGCGTTCAGTCTCTTTACCTTTGGGTCCCAGCAGTAGTGCCTCAGTGGCCTTGCCTCCATCCCCACATCGAGCCTCGTCAAACGGCAAACACTGCTCTCCGGTCCCTGCCACAACCTCTGCGTTCTGCAGCAGCTCTTTGGTTCCCGTCAGGGCTTTAGGCCTGAAGATCCGTCGTGAGTTGGTGTCCGAAACATACAGCTGACCTGTCATTGGGTCTGTTGCTAGGTAGTATCTATGTGCAGGATTGTTGCTAACAGGACAAAGGTAGAAATTTCACAATTACAAAAAGAGCAGTATAATATACTAGCACACAAAAACAGTCATGATTTATAAACAAACAGATACAGCAACAAATGAATGGGTGAATAAGCAATGCTTAAAGCAATGAATAACTGAACAGATTTAAGTTGGTGCAAGTTGACCGTAAACTATTATAGTCAGAAGTTAAAGGCCTACAGATGTATAGAACCGTGATCACTGATCACTAGCCATTGTGTTTATTGCTGAAGTGAATGTACTTGTTTGGCCCGGCCAGTTAGAGGGGAAAGGAGTTGAGCACTCTGTCAGAGTGAACCTAATGCATTATGACTGGAAATCACTATCGTATGACACAACCATAATGATGCCCACCAAACTGTCACATCCTTTCAATCATTTGCACTTCCCACCCGCACCCCTACGACAGAGGAAAAAGCCAGCAAGCAACATGAAGTGATGTATATGTTGAAAAAAATCAACAGCTCGTCGCACTGTTTCAATTAGAAGCGACTAAGGTCTAAGAATAGTACGCAGACACCTTGCAAGAGGGTTGGCTGACGGGCAGACCATTTTCGATATATATGTTTTGAAACAGATGCGGGCTGCTGTAGCTGAAGCGTCTGCTTTGTACAGTAACAATCTGCTAACTTTTATTTATATTTTAAAAAAGTTCTTGCTGTGTGATGCGGGGCTCCATGCTTAAACTGATCCTTTTTTTTTAGTTATTAGTTATTTGCTAAAATATTTGCTATTTGCCAAGACCTAGTGAGCTGTCTACGGAGGTAGGATTTTAAGGCATCATAGGCATGCTCCTGATGTGAAGGTCACCTAAGGTTCCTCAGCAAAGAAGCTCATTATGTTTTAGAGCAGATTTTAAGTGTTTACAGAAAAGAAATGAAAAGCAATATAAAGTAGATCTATAAAGCTTTCACATGTGCTAATTACACCGTTCATAATTTGAATCAGCATGCTTCCACCAACACAGACAAAGGGCTAAGAAGGTCTCAGGATGATGTTAGTTACTGTTGCTATGTGGCAGAGACACCACATCACACTTAGAGTAAATAAAGATCAAACAGGCTAAAACTAATATAGCATAAAACATTTCGCTGTGCCAAATGGAAACAAATGTGAGTTCTGGGAGTGAAGCGGCTTAGAGTTGGCTTGGTTTAAGGACACTGAGGTTTGGGGTCAATAATTTCCTAAGTTTATGAGGCTCTGTGGAGCATTAGGGTATATGGGCGTGCCTTGATGACACATACAGATGGGCCGAGACATCTGGGACAAGATGAAGACGAAGGCTAGCCATTAGGTGGCTTGTAATGTTCACCAGCCAGCAACAGTGGTTGTGAATTAATAACTCTTAGCACTTATTAATTCAGAGTCATTAATGCTTAATGGGCCATTTTTGTTTCTCAGAAACATTGAGAAATGTTGGCGGAAAAATTGACGTGTCTAAAAATACGCCTATTTAATTACTTTAACTCAACCATTTTGCCCACACACGGTGCAACCATATAGCGAAGTTGGCCTCTAATTCCATTTTAAATTATTTGGTAGGAGACAGAGAGGAATGGTTAGGATGTCCATGGGATTCCTAAATTTATCCCTGGTTGCAAATTTATTCAACAGGCTCTAATGGCTTTGGCTCACCCACTTCAAATTACTCGCATTTATTTCCATTCATGAGCTCCATACGTCTGCGATTAAACCCTACAGAGGTTTCGAAAAGAACTTAATGTAGGATATCAACATCTACTGCGCTCTGTACATCGCCCCTCAACTGGAACTATTCAAACATGTGTGGGATGATGAGGGCCTATTTGCAGTGTTTATCAGGAACTCCTGCTTGTCCAGGGCGGAGACATTTGGAGCAGTTAACTTAAGCATTGGAGACCTGTCAGGAGAGGTTTTTGTCCTGAATCCTTCCTGAGAAAACAGGTCTACACTAGTGTCAGCTAAAATGGACGTCTGTGTATTTTACTTAAGTCTTTTCTGACTGATTTGGCCACAGAATCAAAGCACAGACGAAATTCTAAAAACAAACTAGTTCTCTCTAAGCTACATGAGGTATCTTTTGTCTTTCTGGTTTATGCAGTATGCCACATTAAAATAAAATATTTTATTTGAGTTCTACATAAATGCCTCAGCTATGCTACCCTTATATCCACAAAAGTGGAGAAAGAGATTTCACAGAGCCAGACAAAAGAGCTGAAAGGAATTCTCATTGTGTTGGGAACTTCCCCATGGGATTTGTGATGTTGATATATAAACCACTGACATACTAAGATTGTGTTTGAAGACAAATTATAGCCATTATGTTGAATTATTCTAACGATTTTGTCAGGAATTCAGATCTGTTGTCATAACCTGTACAGTAGTGTTTCCAAGGGATCTACTGCATTCCTGCACCATCAACAAAAACATCTGAAGATCTCCTAAATATATAATGAAGCCCAAAGTCTAAGACCACATTGAAAACCTTGGCTATAAAAGGCAATTTAAAAACTGACCATCTGAGTTATTTGTATAAAAGTTCAGATTTCCTTCCATTGTACACATGGAATGCTTTTTGGAAGCTTTTAAAATTATGCTGGTTCACCTGATCAGGTTTGACACAAACATGTGGAAATCATGCAGCTAGTGTATGACAAATTTTTAGGTTTCACTTAAACTTAAATTGTTATGCTGATAATATATATATATATATATATATATATATATAACTAGTGGTCTTAGACTTTCAGACCTCAATGTATTAGAGATTCGGGCAATGAGCTTTAAAGCAAATTAATTATGTGACTTAAATAATACCAAGAAAATCAAACAAACTTTAAGAATTATCACAAAATGTCACTGATACGCCAATAAACATCTGAAGCAGATGACACATTTACGTTTACTTCTGATAGCATGCCACAACACTTATGGGGAGACAAACACTTGTATAAAGAATGGCCTGCAACCAGACTGAAAGGGGCTGTGCATCTGTGAGAGAGTTGGAATGGCTTACCTATGTCTGAAATCTTTATTTCTTAGGGTAGCAGAGGAAAAAAAGAGCAGAAATAAGAGAGATAAGAAAAGGAAGAGAGAGAGTAAAACAGCAGAAGCACATAAATCTTGTCAAGAAAGGGAAAAAAACAGGTGTGCATATATTAATCTCTCCTTCTCGCACATAGATGGGAAATAATGCAGCAAGACGGGCCTGTTAGCTGTACTTTGTCTTGTTTCTTAAACGGAGTTGGATATGTGAATATTCCACCTGGGAACTGAAGAGCAGTATGAGCTCACAGCACACGCTGAGGTTAACTGGCCCATAATAGCAAATTGATTGTGTCCCAGACAATGAAAAGCAATTCCTTAAACATTGCCTTTAGCCGCACAGAAGCCACGCTGTGAATATGTCCCACAGAGGACCACCATTTCATTTGCTTCATCCATGTGTTTTACGGCTTTAATGAAGGAATTTAATTTACAGGAGCAGCAGACGCACAAAGATGATACTGAAACCTGTTAAGTGCTGGGCCATTTATAGAGACCTCGTGTGAGCGCACATATGAGAGATTTTTGCGCGGGTATCAAGTTGGGGGCAGATGGAAGGAACGGAAGATGATAAGATAAGGTTAAAAATACAGTAAGTGTCAATGATAGAAAGACACAGGCAGGGAAAACATGAGATGGAAAATGAGAGGTGGCTAAAAGGACGAGACAGACGATTTAGGCCAAAAGAGAAAGGAACAAGAGATAAAGCAAGAGAGGAGATACGGTCATGTATCACCGCAATGGCTAAATGAGGTGCTGCAGGAGAGTGGAGAGTGACATGGAGGGCCCTCTAGGCCCCACCGAGTGTGAGGGAAGAATTTATGATCATTTCAGTGAGAGTCAATAAAAGACCCGAGACACGGCTCTGATTTCATATAGAGGAACCCTGAGAGCACTTTGAAAGAATATCTACGTGTCTCTTTCTCTGTGGATGTGTGAGCCCACTCTAGATCTAAGGAAAGGAAATGACAGGTCTCGACGTTTGAAAGAAAAGGGCACATGTGTTCACCTCATGCTTGTAATGTATCAGCTCTGCACTTCATGGTGTTTAGATTAGATCACACTGTGATCACAGTCAGGAGGGAATATACTTTGAATATTTCAGATAGTTTAGATTATTAAATCACTATCACCAGTTTCTTTTTTTAAACACATACTGAACAATCAAAACTATTATAGAGATGGAACATTTGACAGCTTTTTGGAGATATTTTCCTGTTAAAGAGAAAATGTCATCATTTACTAACCCTCATGTCACTCCAAATCTGAATGTGTTTGTATCCTCTGTGGAACGTAAAAGGAATTAATTGAATATTATGTGCAGACTTCTATTTTCCATACACTGAAAGTGAGTGGAGACTGGGGCTGTTGAGTTTAATTTGCCCAAAAAGAACAACTAGGGCATACAAAATAACTCCTTTCCATATATTTACATTTTAGCTTGCATTTAGAGATTCAAACATTTTAATACTAAAAATGCATTTTTTTTTTAATATTCACTTTGTGCTGCCAACAGTTGTATGCAAACTCCTAAATTATGAGATTTGAGTTTTTGAATGTCAACTGAAATTGAAATTAAACTAAGCCACAATAGATTTGGTGGCATATAAAATGCCCTGCAACCAACAAAATACAATTACATTTCAATGAAAGAACAAACATACTTAGAATCAACAGCTTCTTTAAATTATAAGCTTTACGGCTATATTATAAATCTCTGATTAATCTCTTTGAAGAAACAAAAACAACTTTGTTTAGTTGGCAGAAAAACTCTGAGAGATAAACACTGTTATTTCTCTGAGCTCAGTAAATAAACACAGACGCGCGCGCACACACAGCCTTTGATGTGGGCTGGACGAGCTCAATAGAAGGCTTGTGGTAGATGGGAATATGCATTTCTTCTTGGCTTAAGGGGGCAAGCGCACCAGTAATGAGTCACCCTTTACAGATGAGAACCCTGTAACTGTCAGCATGTTCCTCTCAGACCACATGAGCCTTACACTGGGCTGAGTGCCCCATATTACAGTCTAACGACACGCAGTGTTCATATCATTAGCACAAAGGCTACATTATATTGTTTTTTAATGTACTAGCTTGCGTTTCTTACCTCAACTCCATAACACTGGTAACGTTTCCAGAGGGAAAGATGCGTCTGATGTAGTTGAAGTCACCGACGAACAGGCTGCCATCAGATCCACAGGCGAGGGCCACTGGAGCCAACAGTTTGTTGCCATCAGCCTGGCCATTACAGCTGGGGCAGGAGATACTGCGCCTGCGCCCATTACCCATAATGGTGCTGATCACTGGAGGCTGCTGGGAGATGAAGACGTTCTCACCGTTGCCTTTGTACAGGATGCCTGCGGGACAGGAAGAGAGGGTTGTGAGGGTGAGCAACTGTATAGTATATCATCACGGAGCTGAATTTGGAAAGATGAAGAGGCAATTAAAAATGGCATGATCTAATGAATAGCCATAACAGTGATTCTGATGATGTAATGTTCATTTATGTGTTTGATATACAATAATCAACAGTTAGATCCAGTACTCTAATATGATTGGATACGTAAGTTCAAAAGGCTATGTTTGGAACATTACAGCTAGACTGCAAGTCTGTGTTGCTCTGTATATATGCATTATTATGTATACAGACCAACACAGACAAAACATTCACTGACAGCCTGTCTGGAAAATTGCAAACACAGACATGATGGTTTGTGTGTGTGTACCTGACAATCCCCCCTTCAGCAACCTGAGGATAGGCTGCGCTCAAGGCCAGAAATGCGATTGAACCTACAACCTTTCAGTTATCAGCCTGAATCTCAAACCATTAGACCACACCAAACCAATCAAACAATAATCAAAGAAAAAGAATGAGCCATAAAAATGTAATCAGTGATACCCATTTAGTGAATGAGAGGACAGTTTATCTATGCAGCATCTCATTACTGCTATAATAACCTATAAATTCCATGCACAACAAGAGATCTGTTTAGTTCATTTAGTATTCTACCTCTTTATCTATATCTTTGGCTAAATAGGATATTAAATTACTATTTTTATCTTTTTAATTAAATAAATTAGGCAGAAATAAACAAGGAAACCTATCAAATTGATATTACGAACAATTAGGAAAAAAGAACTGCTTCATATCTTACATATTAGCATTTCTTAAACAGTAATTAATTGTTGCTTTTGAATATTTTATTCTCAGATGTTTTTCACCTTAATGTAATGCTATCAAAGGGTGTTGCCGTTTTCAAACTGGTTCACAGAACCGTCTGGCATATAGTAATGTAGCATTCTGATAATTCACGTGCTAATATATTCAGCAGTGAGAAAAGGGAGCAATCTGGCAGAAGTTCAGAATCAATAAACAGCCCAAACACATGCTGCCAGAATGATTATATGGCACTGGCAACTTAAGTGAATCGATTAATCGAATCACATGATGAAATGACTGTTGGGTGCATCACAGTAAGTTTTAAAATATAAAAACTACATCAATATATATTTTTGTTTTTGTTCCCTCGTATTAGTTCCAAATGAAAAACGAATACTCATCCTCTCACACACTGTTAAAATGATTTCACAAACTGCTGTGGACTCTTCAGACTTTTGTAAACTTGTTTTAAGCTTTTGTTCTAAGAACATTTGCCTGTGAAAGCAGGTATAGCATTATTAATGTTAAATAAAAGCCAGTTAAGACTAACTGTCACCAAACTGTGCGTGAACAAGTCACTACCCATCGTGACTAAAGTTATTTCCTGTTTTTCTATCTGTGACTGCACCTCTTCAATTCTGAATCCAGGTAATACACCCCGGTTAATCCTATAACCACAGCAATTGTGAATT
The DNA here is from genome assembly GCF_001515605.1 of Sinocyclocheilus anshuiensis. Taxonomy (NCBI): domain Eukaryota; kingdom Metazoa; phylum Chordata; class Actinopteri; order Cypriniformes; family Cyprinidae; genus Sinocyclocheilus; species Sinocyclocheilus anshuiensis. The sequence goes on along the minus strand of NW_015537973.1, from coordinate 2,073,565 downwards.
TGCGTGCCTGCAAGGTTGAGTATATGTGGGGGAAAAGCATGCATGAGAGTGTTTCTGATAGTTTCACTGTATATTTGTGTGTGTGCGTGCATGTTAAACACTGTGGAAATGCCACAGGGTGTGGGTTTGGGCTGTGTGATGAGCTCACTTGGCCCCAGGTTTGAATTTGATCGTCGATGTTGTGCTTTAATATTGTCCCTCAGGACATATTTTAATGGTGCACTAATAGCAACACCAGATTGACTAAAACCCACCAGACTCCACTGCTGCCCCATCATTTCCCTTATGCCCTTACCTTGTTCCTCCGACAGCAGCATTACTAGTACTGTTCACAGATTTTTCTTTTGTTTTATGAGAGGCTGGAATCGTATACTTACACCAGATACAAATGTGTAAATTGGTAAACGACAATAAGCAATGACAGTAACAATAAATTATGAAGTTAAAAGAGGAGAAAACATGCCCTCAAACATTTCGACAACTGTTACACGCTCTGGGAAATCTGAAAATTACTAACAGAAAAAGCTTACAAAAGTTCTTGTCAAATTTTTGAGAAACACGGTGACTGAAGCCTGTAACGGGCACGAAAGATCAAGCCTCAGGTTAGCAATAAGTAGAACACGGGGTCTTTTATCAGGCCCTAGAGTGGAAAAAAAAGGTATGAAGAGTTTTTTGATCTTTTTTTAATGCTGGTTAGGATCAAGGGGGCACCAGGAGAGGAGGGTCAGCAGGAACCATCACTAAAGCGTGCATTTATAGACAGAAATATCTTCATGATTTATGAAAGGGAACTGCAAAATGTTGGAGGAGGGAAGACAAGCATCAGCGCCGATGTGCTCACTGGCACATTCACATTTGGTAAATGAGCATGTCTGTTTGTTGACGTCTAACTCTCCACTAATAGGTTCTAATAAAAATACCTTCCAAATAGTTAAGTCTATGTAACATTATCATATTTTAAAAATATGAGTCAGCAAGCCTTTGAAATTGTAATAAATGTGCAGCTATGGTCAATAAGGAATTTACAAGCTATTGAATAGCTACCTGCTTTCACGATGAAAGAAACATTAAATTTTAACAACCAGTTTTGAAATGTAAAGTGTGTTGAAAGAGCATGTTGCTTCAGCATGTTTTCTCCATTCATCTGAGCAGGTCAATACTGCATAAATGTAACACAGCACTACAGTAAAACTGTTCATTTAGCAAACAGAAACCAGGGAATCCTTAAATACAAGATGCACTACCCCACAAGAAACTCAAAATATCTGGCCTGACACTTATGAAAGCCCAATTTGAAAATGTTAAAAGGAAAAAGATAAAATATTCTATACTCCCATTGTCAGGCAGAGTTTACATTCACATTCATATTCTTAGCAGATGCACACAAATCACATTAAATGGCAAGAACCAGCACAGAGAGCTGAGGATACATGACACCTGCTAAGCTAGGCCTCAGAATTTCATACAGCGTGCTGAATTTAATGGTGTTGCTGGCTCTCAGTTCCCATAGAGAAAGCAAACAAGACAGAGAGAGAGAATGGAGACAGAGGGCATCAGGGAGAGACCAGCGATTCGTAGACGGAGCAGAAATAACGTGCCACCACAAACCGCTGTCATCCACTGTGAGTGCTCAAATTAGAGTCCACCACAAGTCTCCTGTCAACTGTGAACTCCACTAACTTCCTACTGCCTTCTCAGCACAAGCCCTCCACCCAGAAGGAGAGAGAGAAGTTGTGTTGCAAAACCTAGCTGCTACGCTGCCTACATCAGAACCGTCACGGAACCTCAGAAGTGTCCGATTCGGAATGCTCTACATCGGCAGCAACTTGTATGCCACACAAATAGCACTACGCACTGGAGAGACTCGACTCAACTGGTTCCAATATAGTGCGAAGCATGAAAATACACAACTCGCACAAAGATTGTCGCATTACAGTAATGAAACCCACACCGCACCTGTTTGATCTGCCGTATGAGGGCTTGGAAATGCAAGCGGATGTAGTACACCCACATGCACAACAATGAATGTCTTCAATTAGACATATACAGATCATGTCGGGCCCCAAATTGAGAACGGCTCACGATGTGGGATGTGCTGGATTATTCATGGACATCAGCAGGAACTTGTGTGACAAATAAATAGCACTATGCACTGCAGAGACTTGACTCAACTGGTTTTAGTATAGTCTGTAGCATGAAAATACACAGCTCATTTGAAAAAACAGGTAACTCCATTTTTATTGTGAATTCTACGTAAAATCAATCAAAGTGCAGTTGGGTTGTTTTGATTAAGAAATAATAACTCAAATACAGGTAACTTACAAAATAAAAATTAATTGAAAATATGTTTTTATATATTAAAAGTTTGTTAGCAAAAGCTGATAACTCCAACAGTGTTTTTTTGGCAAAAGCAGGTTACTCCACATTTCATGTTTCACAGTTTAACAAAAACACTTGTTTAATCTTTGTAATCTGCTCAGCTGACAATGTAGAGTTCGTAATCTCCTCAGCTGACAATGTAGATGCCTGACAAACTTTGTTGTTGTGATTACACGCAATACAGGGAGCAGCTTTTCCCTCACCATTGTAACGTGCTGCTTTTGCAAGGTATAGTGAAAAGGTTTCAGCTTTTGTTTCCTTTTATGCCTTGAAGAAGAAATCACAGGCTCATCAAGTTTGTCAAAATTATCCATCCTCGATAACTTTTAGTCAGCTTTGACAAAACTCCTCTCAGCTAGCACTTCTTTTTGAACTGACTTGCAGCCTTGTCATCTGACGTGAATACGCTTGTTGGCTTATGCTGTAAAACGTGACCTCGGGATGCCTTGAAAGTCTCAGATCGCGCTATATGTGGAGAATAAGGCAGTCAGTTCATTTTTTAAAGATGCCGTTTATCGGTTTTTGCAAATGAACTCATTTTAATTACACCGAGCAATTTTTATCAATGTGAATGAAATATACATTTACTTCTAATTAATAATTCCCTTGCCTTCTTCTGTGTAGTCAGCTCACTGTTTTGGAACAGCGCAAGACTGTGCGTCCAAAACACAGAAAATGTGAGCATCTGTGTGCGATTTTTGGAGAGGAAGACTGTTTGCTTTGCGCACATGCGTTATAAGACTGGACAGAACCAAAGACATTTAAGAGAGTAAGAGGATGTGTTCTTACACACACCAAGTCAAAGTGTGCAGGTGAACTCAAAGTGTCCAAGTCAATAGAATGTTTTCTGAAAGCGTCCTTGCGAACACAGTTAGCTGCTTTTTGGGAGTTGCTTTGAAAACGGCGGGGTGTTCGAGACTGGGGTTGGGGGGGGGGGTCTTCAAAGCTGCACTTCAGAGGATGACTTCATGCGGTGCGCGCTAAATTATTCACATCGGGCAGCGTGCTGGAATTCTGCATCTAGCTCCTCTGTGCGCTAATTATGAGTGATATCAATGACGCCATCTTAAGCCCCCTCTCGGGTGTGCTTGGGCACCGGTCCACACAGCAGCCGCATCGTGGTCTAAACGTCCCCATAAATCTCAATATACCTCCTCCTCTGATCAACCACCCACCATCGATTAAGCCATTGAGCGAGGGATTGGCCGGAAGAGTGAGAGGGATGGAGGTACGTAGACGGAAGGCTGCTTTCTGAAGTACTTTTAGGCTACTCTGTAGCGATGCTCCACTAACAAAGACAAATTGGACAAGGAAGGCTCGTTGGCCCTGGGAGAGACCCACGACCTTGACTTCAAACTGAGCTTCTCCGAGGGAGGTCGCTTCAGATATACACACACACGAAAACACATTTTCAATGGCCAATCGGAGCCATGCGCACTGGTCACTCTTTCACGCAAATTACTTGCGGTCGCATTACAGTAATGAAACCCACTCCACACCTGTTTGATCTGCCGTATGTGGGCTTGGAAATAATAGTGCGAGCGGATGTACATACACCCACACGCACAACAACGAATGTCTTCAATTACACACACACAGATTATGACTAGCCCCAGATTGTTAACGGCTCTTGACGTGGGACGTGCTGGATTATTCATTCAGGCATGCAGAGAGACAGCCCTCAGCTCATAATGATTTTGTGTACTTGTTCCTTTGATATGCGTGATGTGTGTTTATATAAAAATCTGACAAAAGGGGACAGGTTATGAGGAAAGCAGTGATTTGTCAATAAAAGGCTGAATTGGAGTTTATAGCTGCTGTGTTTATGCTGGGTCAGAAACTGGATGAGATAGAGCTGAAGCTGTAGCCTACTCAATTTTCTTCCATTTACGCCTCACAAACCATCTGTCACTGCCTCCTTTTCTTTCTCTCAGTGTACCATTTAATGTCTTGTGTTCTACTCCACTTCTTTTGTCTCAACAACTCTCCTTCAATCTCTCCGTCTTAAGACAATGCTTATTTTTTCCTCTCTTTTGTTAGAATCTGATAACTCTGCAAATATTTGCGAGATATATTTAAATAAGAATTGTATCAGACTGAAAACTGTGTCGCTTTATATATATATATATATATATATATATATATAAAAAGTCCTTTATGTATTGGTTTTCTAAACTTTTGATTCCAGGCTTTTGGTATTTTAAAGCAATACATCATATCTCAAAGGATTTGTTTATCTTCGCAGTCATAGCCACTGTGTCAGCTAATTTGAAAAATACATAAAAACTGTATGGAAAAGCAACCATAAATCTTTGTGGAGCCGCGTGAAGTGCGTGTGGGTGTGTGTGTGTAGAGAGAGTGCGATCAGTGGTCATCGAGTATTACCAAAATCAATTTAATTTAATCATTTTGCGTCTCCTGTGTGTTCATTTCTCACATCTCTCTGCCATTTTTTTGTCATTAATATTTCATGAACTTCTTCCCGACAGGTCCAAAGTCAATTTGAATAATGGGAAAACAGTGTGTTTAGAGTCAGGACAAAACTAGTAATAAGCAGGTGATGCTCTTTATTTTTTTTATTTTTTGGTCCAGAGTGTCTGTACCACACATGCAGCACAGCAGAAAAAAACAAGGAGCAAATCTGCGAACATGCTTTCCATCAATCACACACTCTGTCTTTGAAGATTTCCTGACTGGAAGTAATTGCAGTCCCAAAGAGAGGTGTCTGAATCTCTCTCCCTGACCTCCTGCTGTTAGGTGGAAGGAGGGGAGGTACAGTGGCTGAGCACTGACAGAGGCTGATAAGGGCAGATGAAAGGAATCAGAGGCTGAGATGGCGAGAGAGAACGAGAGAGGATGCAGGTAAGCCCCGCAGGCTGTGGTGGTCCACATCAGAGAGCGAGGTGCGCTTGGCTCATGTAGCCAGATTCAAAGTTGCATTACATGCCTGCACATGACTAAAGCTGAACTCAATGGGATTTAGAAAGGGCAGTAAAGTCTAGCGTGGCTGAATTTGCGGTGTCGGAGTGTGTGAGCGCTTGTGTGTGTGTGAGGTGAGAGGCAAACGTGGGTGCAGCGGCCTTCAGGTGAAAAAGAGACAGAGGGATGGAAAGATGTCAAAATGCGATTACACCACTTTCATGTGTATGTGTGTACGCGTGTGGTAAAGAAGGTTAGAGTGGAACACATATAAATACATATATATATATATATGTATATATATATATGTGCACATTAAGGCAGCAGGTGGTAGTGGAAGTGGGAGGGCTCTCCATAAGCAAGGGGATTCTGTGAATGAACTCTTTAAGATAGCATGCCTGACTGGAGCCTGTACTAGCTGTGGCATGTGAACATCCAAAGATGAACACAAACACAGACTTCCCAAGCCTTATCAGAGCCCACAGGTCAAGACAGAGAGGGGGAGAAAAGGAGGGGACTTGGCATTACTGTAAAAGAAAAAATTCTCTGAAAGATTCTCTGCCTGCTTGAGAATCTTCATAGATGATGACTAATAAATGAAAGACTAACTAACCACTATGATGCATGCACAGTAAGTTCGGAGAACTCACGTACATTCTCTGGGTAAAAGAAGATATACAAATTTTAGTATGGGGATTTTTTATATCTTACCAATGTATATGTGCTTAGATTAATAATGTCTTTATGATGATTTTTACATAGTATTATATGTAGCAACCATATATACAAAAATCTGTATGTTTATATATGTTTCTGTAATAAATGTTTTAAATGCATGTCTATTGTTGGAGCAGCATATCGACATGTAACGCGATTGAGCTTCTGATGACCAGAGTTCGACTCCTTAACTTAAGGACCTTTCCCAATCCCACCCCACTCTCTCCACCACTTCACTTGCTGTCTGTCTATACTGTCCTATCATGTTAATATATGAAGTTGTTCCAAATTCTAATAGGTCATATATACTTACATATGGCAATATATTTCACATATGGAAATCTAATAAATGTACATATATTTCATCTGCTGTATGGGGGATCCTGCAGTCCTCCTCCACACTGAGCATATAATAGCCGCTATGGGGATGAACACCTTTCTGAAGTCGAAAAAGCAAATGGGATATCTTAAAATCTTGTGGATTTCATGGACACGAGTTGACCATTGCAAATGCACATCAAGTGAGGCATTGGGACAAGGCGTTTGACTTGCCAGTTGTGGCAATATAAAATCAGCCCCGGTAGATGCCAGTGCAAATACTTTATTAATATTTATTACACTGCACTTTGGAATACTTGATTCTGATTATTCAATCACCGAATTGTGCGGTCAAATACTTTTGTATAGTGATCGATAAACTGTATAATTGGCAAAGTTTCCTACACAGCTGTGCTAGTCTCATATTTCCAGTTCCTGTTGGGTCCTGATTAGTCTCGGCCTCAGACGTCACGCCCACGGACCGTTGGCTAAACGTCTGATGCATATGGGACACAAAAGTGGAAACACTTCAGGAGTGTCGAAGTCGTCATCGGATTGGTTGAATTCTACAGGATTTCCGGGAGACGTGCGTGTCACGTTCTTTAACGTTCCGTCTGGAAACAAAGATGCCGTGACGCCAAACCCCCTCACGAAAGAAGAAAGCCATAGTGTTTACAACTGTGACGACGAGCGCTTATCAGGATCAGCTAAACGCTGGAGTTTCAAAAGTATGTGAAAAATTAAAAGTTCGCAGCATAGAATCTTTAAAATACGTCTGAGAGTTTTACACACCGGTCTGTTATTGTGGTGACATTTCCACGCCCCGAAACGTAACGCTGAACGAAACGAACTGTGATTGGTTGGTTGACATGTCGGTCAAACGGCCTCATGGGTGGGGCCTTGGCCAATGAAAGCTGCCATGGATTCACGACTACACGAGATTAGGTCCTGATCAACCTGTCTTGGTTTATTTAGCGATAATGACCGGCTGACTGTAGATTTACTTAGTTCCTTTAGAAAAGGCTGTGAATGTGAACAGATGGAGGACGCTAAAATAGTGCGAGTGTGTGTTTTAGTTTGTGGCTGGGCGTTGTCTGGATGTAAGCATGCATGTGTTTTCCCCGTGAGACAGCATGAAAAGTGTGGTGACAGGGTGAGGTCACCAGAGACGGGAAGCTAATGCAAACAAACACTCCTACACTTAACCAAACCCCAGAGGATATTACTGTAGGTCTTATTACTCTGTACCTTTCATTATAACTAGACAAGAATATAGATACACTGAAAGACTCTCAGGCCTAAAGCTTGGAGCTACACACATTTCAGATGGACACTTACAATTACATACGTTGTAGCTCCCTCGCCGCACACACTAAACGTTCAACATTTATGGACCTGGATAGCTACTATTAATTTCTATTAGACTATTGCAGCCATTTTGAGACTACTGACAGTAATAAGTGCTCTCAAATGACATTGTGTTGCTCTGAAAGGGTGATGGGAGACAGAGCCTCCTTCCACTAAATATTGTACAGGGTAAGAGTTACCTAAAATGTTATAACGGCAACAACAACATTATTATTATTTTATATAATAATTAATATGACAATATTATAATTACTATTTATAGATTAAAATGCATTAATATTTTTAATTATCTTTTATTTTCAAATAAAAAATAATTTTATATAATTTTCATGTTTTATTTTAGTTTTAATTTTTTACTTTTGTCATGTGCTTTTGTAATTTTTTTATGTTTTTATTTAGATAATTTTTTCAGATTTAATTTGACATTTTTTAAAAATGAAAATGTATTTTCAGTTAGTTGCAAATGTATGTAAATTGCAAATGTTTATGTAATATTTATATATGGTATTTTGTTTCAGCATCTCAAATAACACTGATTTTTAATAGTTAACAATACAGCAGCACATTTATTATTATTATTAAGAAGCCTTAGAAATCTAACTGGCTTGAACTGTGGAACTAAGGATCCACAATCATGAATCAATGACATCCAACAGAGCTTGAATGACCTGCAGCAGTGCATTCTGGGATGCTCTAGGTGGGACAGGTGCTTTACTAATCAGACAGTTGGATATGCTAGGGATCAGGAGGTATAGGGGCTGGTGGGTAGAGGGGGGGAAGCAAGGGCAGCAGGCATGGAGAGGAGATGAAAGAACGCTGGAATTTGTATGGACAGATGGCTCTCAGCCAGTGAAGTAAAAGAGGGCTTAGTGTCACTCAAGATGCCAACAACAACAAAAAGAGAGTCTGGACAACTAGTGGCTCATTTTTCCCCCCTGTGAATGCTATAGAAAGTGCAGCATTTACGTTACAAAGAAACAAAGCTGCATCAGAGTTAGAACCTATAAATAAACAAAGTAAACATTCAAAAAACAACATGCCTGTGCACTCATAAAATAGAGAAGCTATCCAAATCATTGCACAAAAGTTAAATGAAGTTAAACTCTCTGCTTTAAGATGGTGCCGAGTATGGCTGTCGTGGTGTGGAACGCTCCCATTCTTTTACTGTTTTCGTTTGTTTGTTCTGTGTTTAGTCATTCTCTTAGTTTTACCAGAGACGAACTACTGGACATAAGGCAACACACACCAGACAATTTTTTCTTGGTTTTTGATTATTCAGACGCTTTGTTGGATGTTTTGGTCGGAGGGGCAGCGGTCCTAGTCAAACGCGCGCTCAGACGGAAAAGAGGGAAATGCGCCTGACACGCTGGTTAAGCTCCGCAAACTGCGCTCCCTAGTATCCATCTAGCAAATCTCCATTCCCTTCCTAACAAAATGGGTGAACAACATCTCCTCACCCGCACAAACAAGGACTTTTCAAAATCTGCTGCATTGTGCTTCACTGAAACCTGGCTGAGTGAAGCCATTCCGGACAACGCACTTCATCTGCCGGGCTACCAGCTGTTCAGAGCGGATCGCATCGCGGAGTTAACGGGGAAAACGAGAGGTGGTGGACTATGTTTTTACATAAATGAAGGTTGGTTTTCAGACGTAACAACTCTGAAGAAGATGTGCTCTTCTAATTTAGAGGCGCTCTTCATAAACTGTAAACTGTTCTATTCTCCCCGGGAGTTTTCCTTTTTCATTCTCATGAATGTGTACGTGCCTTCAGACGCGTGCGTGAGCGCCGCGATGCAACAGCTGGCCAAACAAATAACTGAAATGGAACAAAGGTACCTGGACTCTCTTTTAATTATTGGAAATTTTAACAAAGCAAATCTCTCCCGTGAACTGCCAAAATACAGAGAGCACGTTACATGTCCCACCAGAGACAGTAATATATTGGATCACTGTTACACAACAATTAAGGATGCATATCACTCTGTTCCACGGGCAGCTTTGGGGCTCTCTGATCACTGTTTGGTTCATCTTATACCGACCTACAGCCAGAAACTGAAATCAGCCAAACCTGTATTAAGGACTGTTAAAAGATGGACTAATGAAGCAGAGCGGGATTTACATGCCTGTTTTGACCTCGCTGATTGGAGTGTTTTTGAAGCTGCTGCCACCGATCTGGACAAGCTCATGGACACTGTAACTTAATATATCAGTTTCTGTGAGGATATGTGCATCCCCACCAGGACATTCTTATCATTCAATAATGATAAACCGTGGTTTACAGGGAAACTCAAACAGCTTTGTCACGTCAAAGAGAATGCTTACAGAAGTGGGGATAAAGTCTTGTATAACCAGGCCAGGAACAGACTAACAAAGCAGATCAGAGTGGCTAAAAAGAACTACTCTGAAAAGCTGAGAAAACAGTTTTCAGCCAACGATCCGGCGTCAGTATGGACCGGTCTGAAAAACATCACCTTGTACAAGACACCACCCCCACAGTCTGTGGAGAATCAACAACTGGCTGATGATCTGAATGTGTTTTACTGTCGATTTGAAAAGGCTAGACTGACACCCAGCACCCGCTCTGATCTGCACTTCACACATTCACCTACCCTCCCTGCAACCCCCCTCCCTCCCTCCCCCACCATTCAACCTGCGCCTAAGGTCTGTGTAGAGGATGTGAACCGGGTCTTCAGGAAGCAGAAATCTAAGAAAACTTCAGGCCCAGACAGTGTTTCACCTGCCTGTCTTAAAGTCTGTGCTGACCAACTGGCCCCCGTCTTCACACAGATCTTCAACAAATCACTGGCGCTGAGTGAATTTCCCTGCTGCTTCAAACACTCCACCATCATTCCGGGTCCCCAAAAAACTCAAAATCACTGGACTTAATGACTACAGACCTGTCGCTCTCACGTCTGTGGTCATAAAGACATTTGAGCGACTGGTCCTGGCCTACCTGAAGGACATCACTGGACCCTTGCTGGACCCATCCTGCAACACCTTGACAAAACTGGGAATTACGCAAGGATCTTATTTGTGTACTTCAGTTCGGCCTTCAATACCATCATGCCTGACCTTCTCTCAGACAATCTGACCCAGCTCTCCGTGCCCACCTCCATCTGTCAGTGGATCACCAGCTTCCTGACAGACAGGCAGCAGCTAGTGAGGCTGGGCAAACTCACATCCAGGACTCTCACGATCAGCACTGGTGCCCCTCAGGGATGTGTGCTCTCCCCACTGCTCCTCTCCCTGTATACAAATGACTGCACTTCAAAGGTCTGCACCCCTCTGTCAAGCTCCTGAAGTTTGCAGACGACACTACAGTCATCGGCCTCATCAAGGACGGAGACGAGTCTGCTTACAGACAGGAGGATGAGCAGCTGGCTGTCTGGTGCAGTCTTAACAACCTGGAGCTAAACACTCTCAAAACTTTGGAGATGATGGACTTCAGGAGGAACCCCCCTGCACTCTCCCCACTCACCATCATGAACAGCACTTTGACTGCAGTGGAGTCATTCAGGTTCCTGGGCAACACCATCTCTCAGGACCTGAGGTGGGACAATCACATTGACTCTATTGTGAAAAAGGCCCAGCATAGGCTGTATTTCCTCCGCCAGCTGAGGAAGTTCAACCTGCCACAGGAACTGCTGAAACAGTTATACTCGGCCATCACTGAGTCTGTCCTGTGTTCATCTATAACTGTTTGGTTTGGTTCAGCAACCAAAACAGACATCAGAAGACTACAACAGACGTTGCCCTCCGGCCGGCGCTACAGAGCGCTGTGCACCAAAACAACGTTTTTTCCCCCAGGCCATATCGCACCTGAACAACACATAACACACCTCAGTACCGCACATCTGTAAATAACTCATTAAACCTTCATATAGCACATATGCACATTCACAGTTCTGTCTATGGACATTTTTCCTTCTTCTGTATATTTTTATTACTATTGTTATTTATAATTTATTGTCCATTCTCTCATTTTATGTATGTCTGCACTTTGTTTGTATTTTCTGTACCGGAAGCTCCTAACACCAAGACAAATTGGCAATAAAGCTCTTTCTGATTCTGAAAGTTAATTGTTTCTAACAGAATAAAGACTATTTACCATTTCCTACCAGTCACTGCAAATTAATTTGAATCAGTGTATGAAAATATTACTGGCATCTCATCATGCCATATTGCCTGTGGGATGTGTTCTCCCACACAGACAGACAGGTCAGATTATTCTGACATGTGATGAGCGCTTGATGACTGCTCAAATCATTATTTATTTTCGTTGATTATTTTGTCTCAGTTAGCTTCTGAACCTTTGTTTTTAGTTTTATTTGTTTAGTTTGTTTCAGTTCATTCCAGTTTACGCTGTTTTTAATCCATCAGTTTTCATTTTTGTTTTAGATTCTGATAACCCTGACAGAAGAAATGGAGGAGAACAATGCCTTAAGTTGATTTATTAATGATTGTATCTATGTTAAACACATACTGTATCTATAATGTATATTACACTCACTCTCGGATTTAGTTAAACTGACTAGTACAATTTCTCAATGCCCTCTGTCTCGCTCCGGAGATTTCATTTCCACAATCATTATGTTGGACTGGGCATGCTCACATACCTCCATCAGAGGCTCACTTCATTGGGTAATTTATGGCCTGCCCGCATGGATTCACCAGCTCCCAGCTGTCCACCACTGTCTGCTGCTGTCCCAGAGAGGAACAGATTTTTTGCTTCTCTTACTTTTTTTATGAGTGACTAAAATCAGCTCTTTTTCTATGTCAGATCTCACATAATGCTGTGAAAAGACTGTGCTCTCTCTCTCTTTATATATATTTTCCAGGACACGTGAAGAAATACCATATAAGACTAGGGCTGGGTAAAAAATATCGATATCTCGATATTAATCGATTCTCATTTTTATGGAATGATATCGATTCTTAAATCCCAAGAATCGATTAGTCTTGCCCAGGGTTCCTCAATTAGTTTTCGCCGAGGGCCGAATTCTGCCAACAATATCAAGCCAAGGGCTAAAATAATCACAAGATGGTCACAAGATGAATATTTTTTCCCCAGCAGTATGTTTTATTCAAACAATTACAAACATTTTTGCATTTAGATACAGAAGAACTTTGAATATTAAAAACAAATGAACAAACAAAAAATCTGGATCTCCATGTCTACCATGCAAATCAACTGTTCCTGCTCATTCCCAGACTGGATCTCTTCTCTCCAATTTCCCTAATTGCAGTTTCAATTATTACATTTGTCAGTATTAATCTTTTTATACTTAGATTTTTTTGGGATCAAACTGCAACACCGTGTGTCCCAACCAGGCGCAACGCGATAAAAAGTATATTTTACATGT
>NW_015537973.1:2060111-2060440 GCF_001515605.1 Sinocyclocheilus anshuiensis | reverse complement strand
GACTGGATCTCTTCTCTCCACTTTCCCTAATTGCAGATTCAATTATTAGATTTGTCAGTATTAATATTTTTATGTTTTGATTTTTTTTGGCAGGGATCAAACTGTAACACCGTGTGTCCCAACCAGACATGACGTGATAAAAAGTATCTTTTCCTTGTACTTTTTGTCCTAACCACCCACGACAGCATTCTATTTTAGGAACGGTTTTTATTTTCTGCGTCGTCACGACATGACGGAGTTTGAATATTATTTTACGTTATCTTTATAGCCATAGTGAAAGCAACAATAGATATTTTACCTCAGATCTTGAAAATAAATTAAAGCAAACT
>NW_015537973.1:2057423-2058503 GCF_001515605.1 Sinocyclocheilus anshuiensis | reverse complement strand
TTATTATTATTACAATTATTATATTATTGTTGCTTTTGTTAAAATAATCACAAGATGGTCACAAGATGAATATTCAGATTTTTTTCCCCAGTAGTCTGTTTTATTCAAACAATTATGAACATGTTTTGCATTTAGATACAGAGGAACTTTGCCTTTTGAATATTAAAAACACAAACAAAAAACAAAAAATCAGGATCTCCATGTCTACCATGCAAATCAACTGTTCCTGCTCATTCCCATCTCTTCTCTAATTCTATTTTTGAAACAGTTTCTATTTTCTTCAATGTCGCAGCTGGAACAACATACAAACTATGACAGTGATGATTACTCAGTACATCATTACTCGGGTAATGATTATATGATTTATTCAATGTTTAATAATCTGAGTTTGAATATTATTTTGCGTGATCTTTATAGCCATACTGAAAGCAACAATAGATATTTTACCTCAGATCTTGAAAATAAATTAAAGCAAACTTGTACGTTAAAACTGTGAACTCGCTGCGAACCAACACGTGTAGCCTATTCCATAACAAAGATATCAGTCACTCACTCGTTCACTCAAAACTGTTCAGTCCATTTACTTTTCTACACACTCGCCATGTTTTGCTGTCATATCGTATCAACACTGGATGCCACAAAGCATTGCAAATCATTTGAACGTTGTGTCAGTACGTTATAAATAGAACGAGTCAGCATGACTGTCGGGGATTTGTCGTGTCATGCCACATCCAAGACAGCATCACTGATTATAACGAGTTCTTGTATTTTATTGCGTCGCGCCGCTCGCGTCCGGTGTAGACACGATGTAAGTTAATGTAGTTTTCTGATGCTGCGTTTGAATTTTCATGCCACATTATTTGAAATTAGCGTGGGCCAAACATTTTTCTCTCGCGGGCCGTCTATTGAGGAACCCTGAAATACACCGTGCACACATTTTTTGAAATCACTATGAAGAAAATTAATTCCTGGAAGCAATCCTGCAGAAAGTGTGTGGTCTCTGTTGTAATCTACTAGAGTCAGTGGGCGGAAAAGCAGAAATAAAGCCGTCATGAAATGAAGATAAAGAAGATAGCAACC
>NW_015537973.1:1934754-2057288 GCF_001515605.1 Sinocyclocheilus anshuiensis | reverse complement strand
TCCCATCCAATATATCGCAATAAGCATTGTGCTTTGGTACTTTTAATATGAAACAAAGTCTCAGATTTCAAATTCTATCCATTGTATTGCAGTATTCAAACAATAAATGCCGTTTTGGCGCTGTTTAATGTGAAGTGATAGATCGCTGTAGCGTCTCAGTTCAACAGACGCAGCAGCGCGAGGCGCACGTTAACTAATCATCTCCTCCACATTAATACCAGTTTCAGCACAAAATAAACATGAAAGAGTATAACTTTACAATCCGTATCCTGTCTCATGTAATCGCTCAATCAGTGCTTCAGCTGTGCAAAGATGTCAATATAACGGCTTGTAAACAATGTCACGTATCGTAACATTTACCTCAGAAAAACATATTCGGTAACCATAAACTCATTAGTCAGATAGAAAAATAAACTGTAGAGAGGGGCATTTTGCTAAATATATGCACCATTTAACATTAAATTTTACTGTTCTTCAATGTTTAATTTATATTTGAATAAATCCATCAAGTTTTTATGACAGCCACCATTATGTTTATATTTAAAAAAAAAATCGAATTGAAGTAGAAATATTATTATGTAACTGTAACTATTATTTTAAAAACTTCATTAAGTGTAATTTTAACAAATTAGTCAATTTTAACCTTCAATATTATAGTAATGTAGTACCAACTGACTCTCATGTATATTTTACAGCATTAGTTGAGAGATTTTTTTTCCTTGAGAAACTTTGGTATGTACTGTACCTGATATATATCCAAAATAATCGATATCGAATCGATTCTAATCAAATTGAAAGCTTGTGAATGAGAATCGAATTGTGAAATTTGTGTCAAAACCCAGCCCTATATAAGACCAAAATTTAAGCTACTATTTACTGATAATCTTCCCCTCTGCTGAAGCTCTGAAATAAACTAAAGGTCATCGATCAAACGTGTCATATTATATTTAAGAGCAGTGGAGGGGAAGATTTTTAGTCAATAACAAATGTTGGTCTGTTCATCTTTATCCTATTATCTCCTGGAAGAAAGAACTGGGTTGGAACAACATGAAGATAAGTAATGTTAATTTTTTGGTGAACAACTGCCTTAAGAATGACTAGCCATTTCAAAATGGTAGCAAAACGGTAGACATTTCAGTTTCACACTGCAAAAAAAGAAGAAGACTTATCTTACTTAGTTCTAGTACTTAGTATTAGTATTTTGTCTTGTTTCTAGTCAAAATATCAAAAAATTCTTAAATTAAGATGCATTTACTAGATAAGCAACTAAATTAAGTGCATTTTGCTTAAAAAAAGTAAAATTATCTGCCAGTGGGGTGAGAAAATACTAGTTTTAAGCAAAATGCACTTAATTTAGTTTTTTCACCTGGAAACAAGACTAAATAACTTGTGTCATTTTGCTCAACTAGTAAATGCATCTTAATTTAAGTATTTTTTAGATATTTTGACTAGAAAAAGGATAAAAATACTAAGCAAGATAAGTCTCTTTTTGCAGTGCAGAAGGAGCTCACAACAAAAATGTACCATTGGAAAGGTGATGAGAACTATATTTAGAAGGCTATGGAAACTGATCTAAGAGCAGCTCATCATGTCCCCATGAAAGGGCTCAAGGATAAACAGGTTCATCCTTTAAGCAAGGTACATGAGGACAACCTCTGCTGATCACCCTTTTAAAGCCAAGATGAGAGATGAGAGACTCCTTAAGAATTCATCAAGGCAGTCTCTCCCCAATGACACGTGGCCATAAATGTTTGCTGCAGAGAGCACTCCAGACTGCTTCATCTGGGTGAAGGTCACTCACATGGAAATGTCAAATGTCTCTTCATTGGCATGACTGAGACAATAACGCTGTGCCGCGATAGCTCCACTTCATCAACGTCATTTAACAGCAATGCCACTAATGAGCACTCATTTACTCCTTATTAAAGGTTTTATACCCATGTCATGTTAATAACTTTTAACAGGCAGATAATGGGCTGCTTTTAGATGGGGAAGGAGAGGTAACGCAAGTGTATTTTAATAGATTTTTGCTGATATTTAGGAGTGTGTGGGTAAACACATGATTTCAGCTGATTGCCAAGATCAATGTGACTTATGGTGCTGTGCATATTAAAACTATAGTTTAGGAGTGCATTATTTTTGTGTTATTCGTTAGAGAAGTCAGAGGTGGGCTTACCATTCTGAACATCTAAAATGTGGTGTTTGTCTAGGGTCCATCCTCCCATGTTTGAGGCATCGAGTTCGTAACCTTGGAGGATGGCTGTTCTTTTCTCCCACAAGATCAGATCCAAACAGGACTCATACTCGAATCCCACAGACACTGGAGAGAGACAGATTGGTGTTATTCATGTATGCAAATACATCCTATAAACATCCTATCAAATACAGACTTCTTGAGAACTGCTTGAGAAAGTAATCAATACAGACTAAGTCTAAACACCACATTAAGAGGCATGCAGATAAATCATCATATAAACATTGGGCTGATAAACCGCACTCGTTCCCAGGGCCTAATCAGATGTCCTACACAATATCAATTCATCTTTACTGTAGCCTGCCTGAACACTGCAGTGTCTCTATCATAACTTCGGTAAATCTCATAACAGATCTGTGCTTCACCAGGTGCAAATAGTTTTAAATTTATAACTGTTTTCAGCCGATCATATCAAGAAAGCGACCTTATGTCCCCCAGAGAGAATCAATAAGTGCACTGCTATTCGTTGGGCAAAAAATTACCTGCTTAATGCAATTGACAAAGCAAAGCCTGATGAGAAGGTGAAAGCCAATCAATATTCATGAGACCTAGCTAGCCTGTTTACAATTTTACACAGTCAGTCCCTCCAGGATTTTGCAATTCTGCGATAGCTGAATTTATCGCAAAATCAAGCAAACCCACAAGAGCTCGCAGATTTTCGGAATTGCCGCAGATTTTCCGCAGATTTTGGGCTTAGACGCGTCTCGTGACGTCATTGCAAAGCGCATTCAGTTAAAGAAAGGTTGTTTCTCAGTTCCAAAAATGGAATGAACAGCCATGCGTTCTCATCATGACCGATTTAGAGCTACATTGGACAAACAAACCGAAAGCGGAACAAATCTGCGCTTCTCGTTTGGGCTACGCAGCACAGAGCCTCGGGCCGGAGCCGTGGGCTGATCTCGATCACGCGACACTGTTATACACAGCGCTGGGAGATACAGTGAAGAAAGCAGTCGAATTTGCCGCAGAAACAATAACATCTCTGTGAAATCTTGTGAGAAGCATCAGATATCAGAACAAACACCACTGATGTGGAAACCAGGAAAAACATTGTTCAATAAACACAAATCACCACCATTCACCACGGATTTAACATAGTAAAACTACAGGAACAACTTGTGGCAGAAATGATCTAATGTTTTCGAGTGATTTTAAATGCTACACACAACTTTTCCCAGCACGTCAAAGCTTTAAGGATGACATATCATGAAAATCTAACTTTTCCAGGTTTTAAGTGCTATAATCAGGTCTCCGGTGCATCGTGCTCAACACAAAAGTTGATATTTTAAATGGTGACATATCATGAAAATCTGACTTTTCCAGGTTTTAAGTGCTATAATCAGGTCCCCAGTGCATCTACCAACCAAGAAAACGTGAAAAAGATTAACCCAGTAACTTTGTTTTGGTAAACCTTTTTCTGCAAGCGTCTGAAAAAACGAGCGTATCTGATTTCGCTCCCCTAGTGACGTTGCAAACCCAGACAGCAACATAGTGTTGGCCCAGATCCGGCCCACATCTGGCCCATGTGAAATCCATGCGGGCCAGATGTGGGCCGGATCTGGGCCGAAACGGTCTGCTGTCTGGGAAGGGATCTCATTATAATATTACCGCCCCTTCATCTGTAAGTTTCCACCCACGGCGCCGTCATTTTGATTTCGCAAGCGACAACAGTGTACCAGCTCTAATGCCATGGCGAAAGTTTGAGCAAAACAGCTAACTGTTCTGTCTTTGGCTGCACTGACGAGCACAGAACACTTTAGAGTCCCAGCCTCAGAGGAGACAAGAGAGCAGAGGATTTATTGATTTATTTACTGTGTATTGCTGCTGCCACACAGATATAAAATAAACAAGCTATTTATTTCCCAGCTGTGTGCCTTCACAGACATAACCGACTGTTTTTGTAACTCGTGTGTGTTTTTACATAAACTTGTGTGTGAAAGAGAACTTAGTTTAGTACTCACATGCCTGTGACAAGCCGCTTTCTGTCCATGTGCTTCTGATGTGTGCACTCAGAAAACCATATATCAGAAGTTTAAACTAATGCCTGTGACAAGCCGCTTTCTGTCCATGTGCTTCTGATGTGTGCACTCAGAAAACCGTATATCAGAAGTTTAAACTAATATGGTTTAAAACGCATGATTTCAGCACGATAAACATGATAATCAGAACCAAAACAGACGTTTTTAGCAGGTATGAGCTGTAACGGTGCAGCTCTATTCTGGAAAAGGGGGTGGGGAGCAGTAGGTCATTTGCATTGAAAGAGCCAGGCAAGAAAAACAATGTGTTTCTGCTTCCACTCAAAATAGGCATTTTCAAAATGATATAATAAATTATCTGTGGGGTATTTTGAGCTGAAACTTCACAGACGCATTCTGGGTACACCAGAGACTCATATTACATATTGTAAAAAGGGGCATAATATGTCTCCTTTAAGTATTACCGAATTTGAAAGTTATTTTTAGTGTGATGACTATTTGCTCATCCTATTTAAAAATAAAAAAGACATTAAATGACCACAAGTAGATGGCTGCAGAGAAGTACGTATAGACTTATTAGCCATTTCCACTCCCTAATATATATTTTTTGTATTGATTAAATTATATTTAGACATTATGAATGACAGTAAAAGTTCATTTTATCTGCATCTCAACTACCCAGACAACACAAGTACATATGTAAGACGTCTGCTAAAGATCTGGGAAGCATCTGCTGTGTAATCTGATAAACGTCTCTGAAGCAGTTTTACATGCATTCTAATAAATGTCTATTTGACATCTTACAGGAAACGTCTTGGAGACGTATTGCAGATGAGCAAACACTCTAAAAAATACATCTTGCATATGTAAATGCAGAAATCAAATAGACATCTCTGAGATGTACATGTGCGATTAGGGTGAGTGCTTTACTGTCAGGTGCTGGTGCCACCTTCTGTAGAATTTAATGGCACTGGTACTGGTGTCCTCAAATGTTAGTCTGGAGCCCTACAATGGTTCTCGAAGTCAGAAAAGTCTTAACAATGTTAGAAGAATGTTGTCTGTGGTATATTTTCACTGCAAAACAATAAGAAATGGCGCAAATATCACCAGCAAATTTTGAGAAAAGCCGCAGCAAAATCAGCAATTTTAGGCCACAAAAATCAGAAAAAAGTCCTGCGAAATCCTGGAGGGAATGCACAGTTCACTTTGTAAAGGAAGAATGCACTCCTGATTTTGTGAAAAAACATGTCTTTTGTGGTTCAACATCTTGTGAGTTTATGTAAGACGCTGAAAAGCATGTCTTGTTTAGTCTGGCCTACTGCCTGCCACATCATCAGCTGAAAATAAACTGAGGCACTGTCATCAGCAGCTGGCCGTCTTTCTCAAGGCTTAAGTGATAAACAAAGCCAGAGATTCGCCTTGACCTTCCTCAGAACATAAAGAGGCATGTTGTTCTCTGTGGTTTTGCTGATGGGTAATCATACAAGCTACAGAATACAGTCAGCAATAAAAATGCCACTGTGAAAAAATCTTGCTTCCTGTGCTATTGTTGGCCTTAATCATAACTGCTTTGTTTTCCATTTACAGTTCCTATTTGCATAGGCATATTTAAGGCGACATCCCATAATGCAACTGTCACAGTGGCACAGGCCATTAAGCACATCTACATTCTTGCATGTAACAAATTCAGGCTTTCTACAGAGGGTAATTATATTATTCCTCGACTCTGTGCATCTAGAAAAACAGTATATGATAGTGAGGTGGTTGTTTATAAGCTCAACAACACCAGCTGATTTAATATTAACTATTAGTAAAGACGTAGAAAATGCTGTTAATTGTGAGGCTTTTTGGGAAAGTTTTTCAGCAGAGGTGTGATGCTGCATCAATTAACACTCAATTAACAGAATCTTACGAAAAAATATAATTGGATGAAAGTGAAAAACTTTTCACATTTAATTGTGCTTTCAATATTGAAAAGTCAAAAAAACAAAAACAAAACTGTGTTCTGATCTCTGTGTTTACTCACCCACAGCCTCTGACAGGCCGTAGACTCTTTGGTTGTATGCATCTGTTTTGTCCCAGATGAAGGTGTAGGACAGGTTGGGTTCTGCAGGGAACCACTTCTGAAAGAGGCGTCCCACCACTGCCACCATCAGATGCACCTTCATGAGGTTAAAGGGGATGGTGGCTTGGGTCATGGTCACCTTGAGCACTGGCCGGTAGCCAGCCGCCCGTGAACTCAGATACATCAGGTTTAGGTCGCTACCCGGAATCGCCGTCTCCTCCTGAAGAACCTGCACATCAAAGAAAGAAAGAGGTGAAGATAAATAAAGATGGGGGAGAGAAGGAGTGATTCGGGAGCATCTGGAAGAAGCATTAGAGCCGAGGATGAGGCCTCCGATTTTTCTCTCCGCAGGATTAAAGCACATCTGTGCCTGTGTTTGCTCTGACCGCCATTTACTTGACATCTTGGATCTAATGAGGGAGATTTTCACAGGCGGAACATGCTTATATTTGCATCACTGTCGGAGGCTATTACTGTGCCGCATTCCACATGCTCAACCACGAGAAATAGTCAACAGATAGAGCAGTGTGGACCACAATTTGCAGTAGAAGAGTTCAAACTGGATTGATTTCAGACTTTCAGACAGCTGGCCCGTCGTGCCGGATGAAACACAAGCGTGCAGTTAGCAGCATTTAAAGGTGCCCCTGGTGAGGAGTCACCAAAGTTCAGAGCATTAGTGCTAATTTCTCTCCCTCTTTGAGATGCACAAAAGGAGCACAAGAGATGAGGAGCAGCTTGGATCAACAGAGAGATTCTGCATCACAGCTTTCTCCTCAAGTGCTTAATGAAAAGCCAGTCGAGCCACTGTGGAAAGACTGTTATCCCCCTGTCTTCCAGCTCATGGCATTGTCAAGTGTCCTACTGGGAGGGGACATTTGCTTTTCTCTAACACAGGACAAAGGGAGCCAGAGGGAATTTCTTTTCTTCTCTTTTTTTTTTGGTTTGGATGCCACTGCCCTTTGCCAGGGATCAGTAGAGGGGGCTAGATGGCTTTGGGAGAACCTTTGATATGCTATAAACTGGATATAAACAGGAAACTAATAATACGTGGGGGATAAAATAAAAGGACAGCAAGTTAAGATGAAGTTTTGGTGGTTTTAACTCTCATTATTCTCATTATTCTCTCAATTTGAAGAGCTAACGCTGCCTCCCTTACACTAGCTGATGCCATCCCGCATGTGTTTGTGCATACCCTACGCTCATAGCTTTACTTAAGGGCGTCTATAAGCCACAATGCATTCATGCTATGCACCTGGCCTCCCCTCTGTGAACTTTGATTACAGAGTCTGAACTAATAACATGCTTTACTCCGCCTGCTATAAGCTCTTAATAAATGGCACCGCATGCACTGCTGTGTCTCTACGTGTGCAGCCGTGTTATTCTTAGCCACGGGGGCAAGGGCCATACGTGCATATGGCTGCATTAAAGCAAAATATTTTCTCATTTGCCAAATGAAAGGGAAGATGAAAAAGGCTTTGAAAGTTCATTTGATACAGCCCATTAAATACACAGTAATAAAGATCAGATTGAGTTTTATCATCAAGCATTTTTTCACTAGTGTTTCTGCGAAAAGCCGAATCAATGCGCTCTCATTACATTTAGAGGTGTTGTGCTTTAAAGGACATAGTAGTTATTGAAGCAAACACGCAAAGCATGATGGGAAATCATATATATCTTTCATTCACTAAATGTCTCATCTGATTTTCCACTGTCGCATGGAGGTTTTCTCTGGACGTGAAAACGTTCCGTTCTCCTCCAGCCAAATAACATTTTTTCCAGGCCTGCATGACGGCCAAGTGGAAGCAATATGCCTGCCCGTTCGGTGTCACGGCCGCTAAGCGTTACGAGTGCTGGATGAGGGGGGCTGAGGGATGTCTGTTTGCCATTTATGTGTGACGCTCTGGGTAAAAAAAGACCTTGAAGGCCATTACAGCTGAGGTCCAAAAGCCCTATATTAAATGCTAACTTGGTTGGGTCTGATTACCCCTGTTTAGAGTTCCTCTCAAAGCACGCTGTAATTCAAATCAGGGCCCATCTACTTTGATGAGTGGGGTTCCACAGAGGGGACAGACGCCCCTGTTGGGACCGAGGAGAAACATGGGAACAGTAGTGTGGCCTGTTACATATGCTGCCGACAATAAGGAAACAATTTTTCTCCTTCGTGTCTCAGAGCAAACTCGTAAGACAGCATATGTGTTGGCCCTGAGTGCTCGCATTACAGGGGATGTTCCCCCCGCCACATGCCACAGAAAGGTAAGAATGGAAAAGCTGGGTTATAGAGGAAGGGATCAAAAACACATCTGGACACAAGGTAGGGTGGAAGAGAAAATACAGACAGGACAGAGCCAAGTTTTGGGAACCTCTCAATCAACAACAGCACTCACTTCACGTGGCACAGAAAAACGTGACTGAGGAATTCAATCTCGACTTTTATTTTGCCTTTCTTTTTATCATAACAGTTAGTTTTAAAGGATCAGTTCACTCAAAAATGAGAATTCTGTCATTTACGAAAGCCATACGAAAGCTATTTAAGTCGTTACTCCTCATCTGTTGTTAACCGCATGAGTGAATCATTCATTCGATTCATTAAAAGAAGTAAGATTGACTCATTTACAAATGAAACATGGCTAATTCTCATTTATTTTCATTATATTTAAAAGAGTGGCCAAGATCTTTTTTTAATATACCTCTTGTGATTCACAAATAACGAAAGTCACATGGGTTTTGAACAAGACGGTGAGAATAATAGAGGAATTTTCATTTTTGAGTGAACTATTCCTTTAAGACCTTAAAATTGTTTTGTGCAAGACACAAACTAAGCATGCTTTTATATTTATCTCCCCAAAGACCCAGTGATTTATTTGCTCTGTTGTGGGTCCAGTTTTCATTTTTACAGACAGGCAGCAAGAGGCTTGAGTCATTTTAACAGATTATGTAGGGGATAGCGTGTGCGGATTTGCACTATAAAAGGAACAAAAGGAGGGTGTGCAAAAGGATATAAAATGCTGACCAATATCTCCTCAATATGTGGGGTTGCGCTGAAGGCTGTAGTGATTTCTAGCTCTTGCCAGCACCCCAATAAGATTCAAAACTATTTTTCCTGTACTGCATGTACTGCATGCTGGGTGCAGGTTGAAGGCAAAGAACAGACTGTTTCCTCACGTTTTCTTAGCACCATCACTGTTCTCAAAGCCTCCTTCTTTTGTGACTGACTGAACAGTGTGCAGAGCACGTCTAGACTCATTGCACATTCATACTGGCTGCTGCCGTATGATACCCTCTTCTGTGCATGTAAATAAATGACTATTCAGTGTCCAGCTGACCAACTGTTCTATTTACAATGGTGAATTAGCACTTTGGTGGGAATAAAAAATCTGGACTGTTTTAGTTTTAGGGATCTGCATCACCTACATTGTGGCTTGTAATTTTGAAATCTCATATGCACCTGGGCTTAAGGAGTCCAACTGAGCCTTACCTGTGTCTCTGGAATGATGGGGCCATTCTCGGGTGAGGATCGGAAGAAGGTGGAAAGTGGTGTGGCCACGATGAGAGGGCTGGGTCGAATGAAGCCACTCAGGTCGCAGCTGGGGATGTCGTTTTCCTCTTTCTTCATAACCAGCATGTCCATTACATAGAAGACATTCCACGGGATCCATACTGTACGGAACTGAGTGAGAAACGGCGCCCGCTCGAAGCTCAATGTCAGTGATGCTCCACCATTGGCCAGAATGTCAAACCTGCAAAGATGAAACAGGAGTGTACTTATAAATTCCAGTTTATATTGTTTAAAAAATTTACACAAATTCATATGCACATAAAAAAAAAACGGTCATACGGTCCTCATTAGGTATGCATAATATGCAGGTAATGTACTGCGGAGGTGATAGAGTGAGTGACTGAGATGAATTAGACATGAGAGCTGATGGCTAGACCTGGTTTAATTGTCTCTTGCAGGTCTCCTCTGAGCCAAGTGTTTCTAAGAAGGCCCTTTCCTTCCTGACACAGGGCATTGCCACGGTGAAAAATGCATGATAATGTGGCTTAGCCTTTTTATCATTGCATTTGTGTAAAAGCCAAAACTCTCCCTCGACTCTCTCTCTCCCTCTGTTGCCATGAGAGACTTATTAGAAAGGAAATGAGTCAGGAACTGAGCATACTGTCCTATATTCCAATATTTTGCAAAGGCTGCAGGGGGGAAAGCAAGATAGGGCAGAAAATATGCATGTAGAAGCGTAAGAATTCGCTCACGTGTGTGCACACATACACAGACACAAAAGCAGCTCTGAAGGAGAGGCTGCTGGTGATTGGTCTCCAACAGGGAATCAGAGTACCAGCTATGCAGCTGTTAGAGTAAGTGGATGTGGAAGAGGTGTGGGCATGATTATCCACTGCCATTTTACGGTCTGCCCTGCTGTGGTGTTCAAGTGCTGCAACAGCTGGCTGAGTGGGCTAATCTCGGACACACTGCCCCTATATATAGCCTCCCCCCGCACTCTCTCTCTTTCAGTCTGGGTCTCCTCCCTCCAGTCCAAGCACTTCTATCATCACGTTTTCTATTAAACATATCTCTCTGGCAGCCTCTTTCTGACTCCTTTCTCCATCTATCTCTGTGATGCACTGTCAGGGTCAAACTTATCTCTCCTCAGTCCTACGTGTGCTCATGTGCTCTCTTTCGCACTTAAAAGAAAACAACTGTAGAAAAAAAAAAATCACTCCAAAATTATGGAATTATGTAATTTCAAGCCATTAAGATGTTTGTTGTTCTGTAAAACATAAAAGAGAATTTTTCAAGAATATCCTGGCCACTCTTTTCCAGATAATGAAAGTGAATGAGAACGGCTGCTGTCAGGTTCCAAAGGCCCTGTTTACACCTGGTATTAAGATGTGTTTTGGTCTATCTGATCACAAGTGAACAATGCTGAATACAGGTATTTGTGACTCTTTAAAAATATATGTTTTTCTTTTCAGTGGTTTAGTTTTGTATGCGCATAAACAACAGGAGAAAACAGAGATAAACAGAATAAAATGGCATATGATAGGAATAAAATTAATGTGCTTCAGTGAATAATTAACAAGTTAACAAAACAAAAGGATCAAAAGAAAAAAAAAAAACAAGCCTGTTTAATTTCATTTTTATGGCCATACCAGAAGGAAACAGAGACAGCTGAAAACGCATCCTCTTTGTTTTCTTGATTTAACAAAGGCACAGTTTTGTTCTTATTCTGAAACCTTTACAGTTTCAAATTGTCTTTATGACCAAACTGCACCGGAGATTCTCGCACTCACACAACATATCATTTACAGCATTGCTAGATGTTTATAAGCCTATGTTGTTTATAACAAATGTCATTATAATTTGTTTTATTTTATAATTGTATATATAATATTGTATTATGATTTTATAGCTACTTATATTTTCTGATTTATATCTTACTCTGTTCTGAAAAAAACTAAAATTTAAAGGATTTGCAGACAACTTATAAGTGACTGTTTTTTTCTCTCTTTCTCTCTTAACCATGCAGTAAATGTTTTAGAAATAGCATTGCGGGGAAAAAAAAAGAACAAACAAACAAACGGACAAAAAACCCCCAGAGCATTTGGCTCATATACTCATATATTAAATACATGGAGAATTATAAAAATGACAAAAACATTTAAAAAATAATTATAATATAAAATATAAATAACGTTAAAATAACACTGGTTTCAAAATGACACAGAAGTACTATAAAAGCAGTCTTGTGAGCTGCATTTCAAATCTTCTGGAGCTATCATAGATTTTTGTGATAAACAGAATCGAAATTTAAGTCTGCACTAAAAATGTAATGCTCAAATCAAATATGGCACCTTTTGATGTGTTGCATCATGTCTGACGTCAATGACACCTTTTGTGTGCCACAGAAGAAAGTAAGTCATACCAGGTAGGACCGACATGCTGGTGAGTTAATAATGACAGAATTTTCATTTTTCATTCAGCCGTTCCTTTAAAGACTTGAACTGACCCCATTCAGTCCACCAGCTGCACCTAAAACACCTCTTCAGTGATTCTATCTTTAATTACACTGAATTCAATTAAATTGCAAACCTTATTTAATTTCCTCTCTGCTTGATTGCTGCCTTTCAGCCATTCAGCACTGACACATGACAGTACATGATGGCAGGTCCTAACAAACCACTCTCCTTGAACAAAGATGTCTGCTTAAAGATCTTGCTGGTTACAGTTGTGAGGCCTTCATGATTGCGGTGCTGCTGCTCCTTAATAACACTGGGAATGGTTTAACAGTATGGGAGAGTGCGGCCCACTGGCTGATTGATTCCACTCTTGTAAATCCAATGCATTTTAAACAGGCCGTTTGCTAAAGCACTGCTTCCTGAAGCAATGCCTGACATTTTCATGAGATGATCTTGGTAGATAAGACAGCACGATATAAAACACATGCACGCACACACAAACTGTTGTGGAGCCATAAGAGTTTGTGTATTCAATCAAAGTTTTCACACATTTATGTATGTTTTATGCATAAGTACTAAACATAACTAAACAGATGGTTTTGGTGACATCTGTACTCTGTGCTGTATTATGACATTCAGTCATTCAAGGACAGAAACACTATGGAATTGTGTATAGTATGTGTGTCCGCTTATGTTTTCAACCTACATGCCATCCTGCCGTGTGATGGTGAATCCGTGGTCTGGGTAGTGCACAAAGGACACGTTGACTCCAATCAGGGGCGTACCATCTGCAGTGAGCACCTGCCCTCTGATAATGGACACCAGGCTGCAAAACAAACACACATGGTTGGTAAGAAACCCACACACACACACACACACACACACTATTAATATGATTTACAGCATGACTGAACATGGATTCCCTAAGCTTTAAAATGTCTAATCCACTGTAAATAACTAGAAAGCACACAAAGTCTGTCTCTCTCACACATGCACACACACACACACACACACACACACACACACTCACTCTATGCTTATTTATGTGACTCTTGTGCCCCCGTCTCTATAGACAGTCATAATTCAGTCCCCTAAAGGCTGCAGTGGGATTCTTATGTCCTCAATTCCCAAGGCAGATTCTCTTCCGAGGAGCTTCATAAGGATCGATGTGGGCAAAGCTTTTGTTTGAAGAACTGTAACTTTCCCACAGGGGAATAAATAGCTAAAATACTTAGAAATCCTGCATTGTCAATTACTTTTTTTGAATAAGCGCTTCTCTTTCAAATAACACACACACACACAAAAAACAAAACAAAACAAAATCAAAGGGTGCAACAGAACTGAACTGAACGAAGGGGGTCACAGGATATATTCATATATTAAAAATATATGCAAATATTCAGCAAATATTCATATATTAAATCAATTAAAATTAATTTAATATTAATTGGCATACCTAATTCATTTGCATTTTTTTTAAAATCAACTGACAGTCCTAACAAAATAACAAAGCCACCAAGAGAATTAGAGCTTGGGTTGTTTTGGGCAGAAAGTGGCTTCACCGCAG
Organism: Sinocyclocheilus anshuiensis; assembly: GCF_001515605.1. NCBI lineage: Eukaryota > Metazoa > Chordata > Actinopteri > Cypriniformes > Cyprinidae > Sinocyclocheilus > Sinocyclocheilus anshuiensis. The sequence goes on along the minus strand of NW_015537973.1, from coordinate 2,043,474 downwards.
TGTTGAGGACACCTCGCTCCAATTATTGGCGGATTTTTTCAGGTCATTACTGTTTTTCTGGGGGCCTAATCAGCAGTGCAGCAGAGAATCAAAGTGTGGCGTCACCCCTCACTTGGAGCTGGGATAAAGGAAGTGTGGAAATGTCCCTAGGGTAACACGCACAGGTAAACATTCCATAAATAAGCTGCCGTTTCTCATGATGTGACCGTAACTCAGAAATCCCATTTGCTTTGTGTGAGATAATAAAACAATAGTGTCCAGTGTTAGCTGCCACAGCCCGAGTGTCCTAAAAGCATGCTGTAATTCACCCTCCTAAGCGCTGTATTTCTGTCTCGTTTGCCCTGAACACCACACGTCACACTCGCTACTCGCTCTGCATGTTTTCCTCATGCTCTGAGGGCACCCTGACCACAAAACCAAGGTTAATATTGCTTACTCACTGCTATGAAGATAAAAGCAAGAAGGAAAAAACTATATTTTTGTCAACTAAAAATGAAAAAGAAAAAAAAAAAACTACAAATTTGTACTCTAATACACTAAAAAAAAAAAATAGATACAACAAAAAATAAGTGAAATATATAAATACGTAACCATTAATTAAGGCAGCGGCTATTTGCACTGTGTAAATAGCAATAGAGGCTATTTACACTAAGTGAAAATAGCATATTTTCTTAGCGATAGATGCTATTTACATTAAGTGCAAATAGTGATGGATGCTATTTACACTAAGTGCAAATAGCAATGGATTCTATTTACACTACGTTAAAATAGCAGGATTTTCTGCTATTTATACTACTTATTGCAAATAGTGGCAATTATCTGCACCTCAGTATTATAGTACATTATAAAACAGTATGCAGTAATAACGTATTGAGTGTAAATTATCATTTTAATTCAAATTATTAAATGGATGCCACCTTATTGGGACAATAAAGCCCTCCCTATACCTATCCTAACCCTACCCGATACTTTATTTGCAACTGTTTGATTATTTTTTCATTTTTATTGAAAATAAATGCCTTTCCGATGTGATATGAGATTTGAAAAGGGAGAAAAAAAAGTTGAGTAAAAGGCGGATTCGAACCCGGGTCGATCACGTCAAAAAGACTATAGAACGCGCTTTGCCATCTATGCTACTGAAGCTGCTGGTTGTCTGCCATAATTTATAGTGTTGACCATCCCTATCACACGTTTGTGGGTGGAGCTAGTGTAAATAGCCTCTGCCAACAAGGCGGGCTATTTGCACTTAGTGTAAATAGACACTCCGATTAATTAAACTGAAAAAAAAAAAAATAATAATTTGATGTATTTCAAATACACAACCAATTTTACAACCTATTTTTTTAAGATCATACACAGCCTCTGAAAGCTTTCCCTTTCTGCCCTTTCCTCTCTCTAAGAATAACCTTCACGATGTTGCCATCACAAGGATTACGGCTGGATCCAGGTGGACATCTACCAAGGTGCCCAAGGTTATTCACTTCATTCTTAAAGGGATCACACAGATGCGCTCTTCTCTGGACCGCTGACCCTCTCAATGCTCCAGTTGTTTTCCATCCAAACCTCGCTGCTTAAAACACCTTCCATTTTGCCAACATGCACCACGCAGAAGCTTAATCTGCTTAAAAGGCCCCTTAGTGCTGGGATGCATGTAGCAAAATGAAAACAAGACATTTTCATGTACACAGGCAGGGGTTTGCTGAGCCAGGCGTTCAAGTGAACGGACGGCTGAAGATGTCATAGAAGAAACATCTGGAGAGAGGCTGCTGGGATATACAGTGTATGTGACAGATACTTAATTCTGGAAAATTGAGGAGTTGGCAGTTTTGCTCCAGTGGCGTGTTGTTTTACAATTTTTATGCTGCGAATCAATAGGTAGTTACCCTGAGGAAACACACAAACAGCAACTGTTTCTTAGCAGGATTTTCTTTGAAACCGGTTTGACCCAGAAGGCAGAATGTGGAGATATATATAACCAGATTCACAATATCGGCCTTTTTTCAGTCAGCCAAAATATATATCTGTGCATTGTCCTTTTATCACCATCTGTCGTTTTCAGTCCAGGATAAAAACCTACAAATGAAACGGAACTTTAAAATATACAAAAATAAAACAAAAATACAAAAACCAGAGCCTGTAATGTTTACTCAAACATTTATATTATTTAGCGAGCGATTATTCTATTTTATCATGAGCTGGGAGGATGAGGGAGTCTAGCACACATGGTTTGCGTTACATTTGATGGCTGCCAAACGAACTATTCAGTGCAGATGTCCCCCGCGTGGGTTTGTGCATTTATTTTTAAATCACATTAGTCTACCTCCCTTTATCAGATCAGTCTTTATCTTGCCACAGAGGTACTTAAAGGTTTAATGTCCTCACATATGGGCACCGGCATTGGGCCTATTAAACTCTTTGTTGTAGCTAATCGTGTTATCTGTCATGACCAAATCACAGTTGCCAAGCAATTTTTGAGAGTAATCAAGCTAACTTCAATGTGCATTGAGTTATGCATAGGAGGCAGGGGAAGAGATAAACAAACTGATCGTTATTGCATTATTATCACGTATCAGTCAAATTGAAACGTGACTGTGAGCATTTGTGGTGTGATCAGTCAACCTCCTTTGTGTTTTTAATTCCAGGTTTCCATAGATATTAGTTTACTCACTCACTGAATATTCGTCAGACACAATAAAAAGGAAATTCAATTAAAAGCACAATAAAGCAAAGAGGGACTTGAAATACCAACAGGTGCTTAATTGACAGAGCAAAAGGAATGAGCAAGGTAAACCGGAGCCATGAAGGCAGCTGACCATGACAACTAAGAAATGATTATATCCATTCAAGCAAACAGAGAGAAGATACTTCGGACCAACCCACGCTCTGGATGTGACAACATAATTAATAGCACTGCTTATTCAAGCGGGCTATTATCAGATCTAACATCTCTTTCCAATAACTGTTATGGTGCTCTCACATACACAATGCAAATCGAGGCGCATAATTTGTAAATTACACTTTAATGCAACTTCAGAAAATCTTTCTCTCTGTAACCCGGGTCACACGGTTCTTATGAGGTTTTGTCAGCAAATCTGTTTCCATGGCAACTGTATGAAGTTTTTAAGAGGGCTGTTAGGAGCAATTGTGGGGAGTCTTTTTTTTAAATGGTGGTAATATGGTCTCTGGAAAGCAGAATATGCTTATCATCTGACATCAGGTCAGCCAATCAATTGTAGTTAATGAAATAATTAGACATGTGCAATCCATAAAATTTACATCCCAAGCTGTCATGAACAAGTGCTGCTCTTCAGTATTTAAAAAAAAAATATATATTTATTTAAGTTTCAGCTAGGCCAGTCAGGTCAGTAGATCAGATCTTCATTTGCTCTGCCAAAGTTTCCACTGGCCTTAACACAAATATGGTTTAAATATAAACATATTTAAATAATTTAAATAAATACAGTTTCTATAAATATATATTTTAATCTTATAAATATATTTTTAAATTAGTGCTGTCAAATGATTAATTGCAATTAATCGCATCCAAAATAAAAGTTTTTGTTTACATTATATATGTATGTGTACTGTCTATATTTATTATGTATATATAAATATACACATACAGTATATATATATATATAGAAAATATTTACACGTTTATACATTTATATATTCATAGTCTTATATTTTATATTATATGTAAATATATTTAATATATAAATATATTTTTCTTAAATATATACATGCATGTGTTTGTATTTATATATACATAATAAATATACACAGTATACACACATACATTATGTAAACAAAAACTTAATTTGCATGCGATTAATCACAATTAATCGTTTGACAGCACTATTTAAAAAAAATATATATATACACTACCATTCAAACGTTTGGGATCAGTAAGATTTTTAAATATTTTTTACCGAAGTTTCTTGTGCGCATCAAGACTGTATTTATTTGATCAAAAATACTAAAAAAAACCCTGTTATTTTCTGAAATATTATTGCAATTTAAAATAACAGTTTCTATTTTAATATACTTTAAAATATAATTTATTCCTGTGATGCAAAGCTGAATTTTCAGCATAATTTCTCCAGTCTTCAGTGTCACATGATCCTTCAGAAATCATTCTAATATGCTGATTTATTACCAATGTTGGAAACAGTTGTGCTGCTTCATGTTTTTTGGAACCTGTGATACTTTTTTTTCAGGATTCTTTTATGAATATATATATATTATATATATAAAACAGCATTTATTCAAAATGGAAATCGTGTGTTACAATATACACTACCGTTCAAAAGTCTGGAGTCAGTACATTTTTTTCTTTCTTTTTTTGAAAGTAATGAATTTAAAACAGAAAACCAATATTAGAAATTGAAATAATATCTCACAATATTACAGTTTTTTTCAGTATTTTTGATCAAATAAATACAGCCTTGATGAGCACAAGAGACTCCATTAAAAAAAATCTTACTGATCCCAAACTTTTGAACGGCAGTGTATATATAAAAAAAAAAAACTCCTATTTGGGATTTTATGACAGCTATATTAAACTTTTGCTGGAAATGAAACGGCATATGGTGTGAACCATGACTGATTTGTTTATAATCTTCTTCTATTCCAAGTGATCTAAGAAGAATCACAATGATTCTTATAATCTGTCATCTAGATGGATAACTTCATTGACTTTTTGAACTCTGCACAATAACATTCAATACATCACAAAAAACCCAGTGGACTGGTATTAATTACGTTGACATGATCAATGTAAGATGAAGTTCATCACTTGCCTTATAAAACCCGGGCCTCTGGGGCATTCTTATTGTTAAGCACTGATACACTCCTCACTATTTGAGGTTTAATTTGCTCATTGCAGCAGACACAGCATACAGTCCTACCTTCTGTTAAAGGGGTTGTCTCCGTTAATGACATGCGTGCTCTCTGGGCCAATGAGGAAGCTGATTTGCTGATAGAACGACTGGGCGGCTTGCTGTGGGCTTGCGGGTTGGTTCTGGCTGATGATGTCGATGGGGTCAGGAGAGCCGCGGCAGAAGGGCTGAGTCTGACACGAGCTCTGCAGGCAGCAGTCCGGATCCATACAGTCCACCAGGCCATCTGCACACAATGCACATCAAAAATATGAGGTGCTATGTGTTAAAGAGACTTATAGTATATCCTGTGTCCTGTCTCACCACTTACAGTGTGAGAGAAGTAAAACGTCTTTTGGGTCTATGCTTCATACACCATCCACCCATTTGTTCTCTCACCTTTAGGGTCAAAGACATGACTGCAATATCCTCTCTTGCTTCTTTCACATTGTCAAGCCTCGCTCTCTCACCTCTATCAGTAAACACCTGGTTAATGCTTTGTGTGGAAATGCGATCTGATCTCCCGCAGGTAAGTGCCATAAACCTCTGCCATCCGTCTCAGCTAGTTTATAAAAAGCCCTGTGTACATCTGGCACACTGTCACAGGGGAGTTGTAAAAGAACACATGTGCAAACACACACACACGCAAACATGCGCTTTTGTTGCGCTAATCAGTGTGAGACCAATTATTTTTTTACTGCACCCTGAGCTGACACTGCTCTGGTGAGATCGAGACAGAGTGTCTGACTGTTTGTTTTGCCTTACGAGTGTCCCGGCACCCCCTGCCAAAAGCACCATGCAACTTCATGTGAGATCTGGACCTCTCGTAACTCTCACACTGCTTTAAATCCGGTCCACTATGGCCAAAGTCAACACGCACATGAAAAAATATCTCCAGAGAGCGCAGAATCGGTTAACATAGCTTGCTCAGGTCACACAAAACAGAGGTCACGTAATGGGATCTTTGGACATGCATATGTATTTAAGGAGAAATGTATTCATTTTTTATGTTTGTTTATATTAAGACCTTTATGTTCTCATCTTTTTACAGTACCTCTAGTCAAAGGAAGCCAAATTCAAAGAAATCTGCAATACCTGGCACGATTACTGTACGACTGAGAATATATCATAACCTTACTGTATATTTTTCTTTCCGCTTTGGAAAAACTTCAAAGCCTCTTGTCAGGCTTCCAGAGGACTGTAAATCCTTCAGATTTATGCTGTTACAGACCGCATTATCTCCAACTAGAAAAATAATCTCCTCAAATACTTTGGAATTGCGCTGTGTTTAAAGGTTCATTCATTCACCTCAGTGGAGAAGATTTCTAGACATTTTTGTGTGGACCAAACCTCATACTGGACCTCAAGCATGCACGGAACCACACATGTACCAAAAAGTTCTGTATCCAAACACACACGACCTGAATGCAGGATCTGTGGAGAAGGATTTACAGCCGCTCGCCCCTTGAGCAGGCCTGTCATTTTTGTTAACTGTAAGCAAAGAGAGATGCTCTGTTATTCATAGAGTCGGTCTCCCCTGATGTCTGTCAAGACAAGAAGTGTAACCTCCAGACTCTAAGCTAACCTCTAGTTTTGAGATTTACTTGTCTTTGGTCTTAGGGTCATGTCTTAGTTTGCTATATTCTGATGGGCTGAAGGCTATGGGATACCACAGTGAAAAACAGAGTGACTCTTAGAAATCAAGATATGCTTAACTTTTCTGTATGAGTGAACTGTAAAAAAAAATCATTTTTCGAAGTAAAACAAAGGTTATTGAAGTATGTTTTACAAGAAAATACATTTAATACATTTCAGTTTTTCTACTTGAAAATTTTACATTTCATTCAATGTGTTACTTGCCATTTCTTTGTAATTGTTCATAAAATTGACAGTTTCTGAGTTGAGTGAAAAACACAATTTTTTTTCAGTGTAAAAGCCCCAAGCTGAATTGAAGGTGTTGTTGTTGTTTTTTTATTTAGAATGGCCATAACAAGACGAGACGGTGCGAGTTTGGTGTGTTTAAAACCTGCCTAAAAACTTTATCATGACTTTTATCAAGGGAGAAGAAATTACAATGTCAGTTGTTTCATAAACATTTAAATATGCACATTTTACCGTTTCCACCAGGGTTATATCTTCGACCTGATTATCATTGACAAATACTTATCTGATATTTACATAAACCTTTCCATATGCATATATGTGTGATGCATCCCATTTAAATTTTATAACGCTCATCCGTTCAGTCACCGGTGACCTCACCTCCTTCATTGTCCTTGCCGTCTGCGCAGAGAGTCTCCATGGCAACGTCACAGCCGGCCCCTCTCCAGCCTGGTTGGCAGACACAATGCCAGCCATTCTGATCCAGCGTGCAGCGTCCATTACTGTTGCACAGACCTGGGCATCCCTCTACGGAGACAGACAGAGCCGTCATACACTAGTACGGACATGTGTGTGTTCAAATGTGTTTGAGACTAAGTCAAGTATGTGTGTGTTTTTATATTTATGTGACCATATTCCCTTTGCAAGTTGTTCTGTTGTCATTAAAAATCATCAAACGTGGCCACAGTGTGTCTTCGACTTGTGAAACACAAATGGTAACCCAAACAGAGATATACTGAGATCGTCGTGAATGAAAGTAAAGGTTTAAAGGTGAACACAGACTGACGCTGGACTTCAAACAGGCCTAGTGAGGCTGTAGATTCACATGGATGTAACGGATGCTCTCTCTACACAACCAATCAATTCAAAAGGGATGGCAGAAATTTGTGAGGAAATCAAGGTGAGACCCGAAAGGAAAAATAACCGATTGAGGAATCCAAATGACAACCCATAAAAATGAATTTAAAGAAAATTAATTAAAAGAAAGAAAATTGAATTTAGAAGGAGAGATCAAAGGAAGAGGGTGAAGGAATAATAAATCAGCAGCGGCATCCATGTGAAGCTACGGCACACAGAGAATCCCAGTGGCATAAAGTATAGGGTGGACGTCTGAACTGGTGAGAGAGTGTGCGGTTCCAGCGCTATACTTTCTGCCCAGGTCACATTCCGCCGGACGGAATCAGAGGAAAGCAAGAGAGGCCAGGGGGAGGGAAGGGGAGGATTGTGGGAGAAGCTAGGCTAACAAACACCAGGGGTCAGGCTGCGGGATGCATGGAGACAGGACCCACAGGTTTCCCAAACAAAACTCAAGGACCACGGGTGTGTTTTGTGTGTGAGTGCATGTCAGTAATTGTGTGTGTATGTGTGGCTTGTTCAAGACAAACAATGATGAATTTGGCAGATATAAAGAACAACAATAAATACAGTGAGGAAACTAGAACATAGACACGCTGACATCGTGCTTCAAGACAAAAAAATTGAAAGGAGGGAGAAAGGAAGGAAAGAAAGACACAGAGAGACAGCGGAGTGATTGCTTAAACATCTTAATGTTTAAAAAAAAGCCTTGTGAGAGTTCTTGGCGGTCTGATGCACCATATGCCAGTTTGTGAGTCTGGAATCACACTTGGCTTAGCACTGATTTAGCCCTGTGAAATCATTTCCAAAAACACCTCAGTAACAGTAAACAAGAATCTGCTAGTATCTCTTCTCTTGATCACCATTTACATAGCCAGCTCGTAGTTCATTATAAAATAAACATGGCTGATCGTCATTTGCGTGCAGGTTCCTATTGTTTTAAAAATTAACTCGAGTGCGACTCTGGGACACGGAGGAGATGCTAAACTGCAGATGTGGAGCTGTGGTGATTTAGTTGGGGCGGGGGATGGTTCTGCTGAAGTTGGAACATTAGCCAAGGAGAGCGCTGAGGACATTGGATTGGATTTCTGACAGTCCAAAAAAAGAAGCCAATGAAGAATCACAATAATAGCAGACACGCAGAGGAAAGAGAGAGAGAAGAGGTTATTAATGCGCCATAAAAATGTCATAAAGACCTCAATCCGGGACACAAGAGCTCAAGGGAGAGAGAATGAGAGAGAGAAGAAGAAAAGACACAGTACCTTGGACATACGTCTCCGGGTGAGCTTTACAGGGAGCAAGAAGAAGAAGAAAAAAGGAGGAGAAAGAGGATGTTAAAAAGGTGTGAAAAGACACCATACCTGAAACACGCATACAGAAACTAAGAGCCTTTTAGCACTGCTGGTTTAAAAAAAAGCATCTTTCTTCACTGCACAGACATTAAAAATGAGTAGAAATGCTGACTGACTTCTGCTTTCCCAAAGAAATGTGTGAAAAATTATTGTTCAAAGTTGTAAATAAAACAAAAGATTACTTGAGCTCAAAAACAAAGAAACAAACAAAAACGGTTTCAGCCTTTCTACTTCAAAATGTAATGTTTAATTCAATGCGCCTTTTCTTTGAAATCATTTGTGAAATTTACTGGAAATTCCTGATAAACTTGAAAATTGTTTCAAAGTAAATCTAACACCAAACATACAAACACTGGAGTAAATAAAGCAAAAACACATCCACCGAGCAGTCTTGGCATGGCCTTCCATGGCTCTCAAAGCCCACTGGCACAAACCTCTGCGACACCATTTATGGAATAAAATGAAAAACAACACCAGTAGAAAATGACTCACTCTTCCTGTTCAGTATTCACTGAGCGCTCCCCTAAATCACTTCTAAAAATGTGTGACACTATCACTCATAATGCATAAAGTAAATAACATGGGCATCATGGGATTTACAGTACCGTTAGAAAAGGGGGCCTCGTATGCTAATTGGAAATTGCATCCTGATGATTGACATGTGGTCCAGGAATCCTGCTGTATGTTTGCTATTTCACGTTTCACATTGTCATCACATCAGGTCTATTATCCTTGAGCCCCTCAGTATGTGAGTGAAATATTATATGGCCCCGAGTGAGGGGGAAAAAAAAAAGTGTGTGTTGTATGGATAAGCTCTGAATCATCCGCATGTGTGTACGCAAGCAATCATCTCCTTCCTGTGGCTAAATGGAATGATTTCTGACAAGGCTTTGGGAGAAACCCTGTGTGGCGTGTCATAACATTACATATGCTAAGTCAGATCAAATCATCCTAAATAAAAGGTCACCTTTTAATACAAGCATAACAACGCTGTTATGCCGAGGCTTCATTAGTTGGATTATGTTCTTAAGGAAGATACTCTTACGTGTGAATGGAAGACGAGTGTGTGTGGTTGAGACTGATTGAGAGGTTTTGCGTGTGTGTGTATGTGTGTGAGAGCGTACTGATTAAATTCCTCGGAGTCTCGTTTCCATACACTCGCTGTTATGTCTGGGAGATCCAGAACTTAGACAGTTGTGGAAGACTGAGTGGCGGATCTACTCCACAATACACAGCGGGTTATGAAAACACAAGCTAACGCATGCTCCGAACTGGAAACTTGCCAGTGAGGGCAGCCAATTACTGGCTAATTACAACAAACTTTTGTTCATTTACATTGATGGTCCTGAGGGGAGATATAGAGAGAGAGTAAGTGAAGGAGAGACGGAGGGGAAGGAAAAAAGGCAATCATCCCTTTATGGACATCAATGCTTCATTATTTACATGCACATTCAAAGAGCTCTGATTAAAGTGACATTAATCTGGAAACAATTACACATCACGTCCAGTGTGGTTAAATCACTGTTCCTCCAAAGAGAAAAAGAGAGAGAGACTATATTAATTTCCATTATCCTAATTGCGTTGCACAGCCACATGGTGGTAAACATGCCCCCACAGCTGTGGGTATAGCTAGTGTGACATAGAGGCCAAACATGTGTTTTAATCACGTGCGTGGGCACCTCAAGCCATCCCCCAGAACCAATCAAACGTTAGCAATGTGTCAGCCTTCTACCTGCCCGCCACAATAATGACAGGATAGTGCTCGCCGCTGCCACCAGCACCATTCAGCAGACTGTGTGCCTAATTCCCATTCCCATTTCAGAGCCTGCCTGGATTAATGTGCCGTGAAAGGGTTTTTCATTAATTAGTGATTGAGATGATAAAGCGTGGAGAATGATTTGTAGATGTAAAGTGCGTGCTGTGTTTTTGCTTTAACCCTCCATCTATCTGACATTGTTTGACACGAGGGGAGAATTGAGGGCATTGGAGATCAGGATGATTTAGTTGTGTGTTGGCGTGCTTGTGTGGCTGTAGTGTGCGCTATTGATTTCTTTCTCTGTACGCACGTGTGCATGTGTGATAATAAATGGGAGGTTTTGAAGGACAGGCGCTTCAATATTGCGTAAATGGAAGCTGTTTGTTTTCAACTGCATGTGAGGTACTCTATCAGTCAAAGTTTGGAATAATTTGTTTTTTAAAGAACTCTCTTTTTATTAACAAGTGAATCTTTTTTTGGGTCAAGAATAGGGTAAAAACAGTAATAATGTGAATTATTATTTAAATTTAAAATAAATTCTTTCCATTTTAAAATGTTTTAAAATGTAATTTAAATAGTGAATTTTCAGCAGCTATTACTCCAATCTTCAGTGTCAGGTTCTTTAGAAATCATTCTATTATGCTACTCATTTACCATTTGTGTAATTACTAATGATGGTTAATCGATGTTGAAAACAGTTTTTGCTGCTTTTTTTGCTGCTTTTTGTGGAAACAGTACTAAATTTTTTTTCCAGATTCTTTGATAAATAGAAAGTTCACAAAACAACATTTATTTGAAATAGAAATCTTTTGTTCAATTTAATGCATCCTTGCTGAATAAAAGTGTATTTTTAAAAAATTGTATCACAGTTTTAACTAAAATGTTAAGCAGCAAAAACTTTTTTTTTTTTATCCCTGATCAGATTTTTTTTTTTTGAGCACTAAATGAGCATATTAGAATGATTTCTGATTGATCTTGTATCACTGTTCCTGAAATAAATGGGATATATCACAATGCTCAATCTGGCAAAAATTTGGGGGGGGGGTGTCCTGCCTTTAAATTAAAACAGCCAGTGACCAATACTTTTTTGACATGCATGTCTATCAGCTGGACATATCTAAAAACTATAGTTTTGTTGTCAGACTTTAGCTATAAAAGTAAATTTGTGATACTAGGGTTGTCAGATTTTATTTGTGATTTGACATGAAACCCAACCTTGGCAAGTAGTTTGGAGATTTCGGTCTCTCCTCATTCAGCTTGCATGACTAAAAAATAGCTGCCTGGGGGCCTTACCAAAATGGCTGCTGAGTGAGCGATCTGCTCCAATAAGGATTTTAGAGTCTTCACACAATAGTTCAATTTGTGCACTTTTACAGCATATAAGTTTGACAAAATTATTTTGGATGCATTATGCGGGCACACACACACACACACACACACACACACACACACACACACACACACACACACACACACACACACACACACACACACACACACACACACACACACACACACACACACACACACACACACACACACACACACACACACACACACACACACACACACACACAGAAGGGGCTCCTGCAGGGTTGATTGATGTGTGTGCACAGCTTGCCATGGTTTTCTCACAGTAAGAGTTGTGCTTCTGATGAATGATCTGGAAGGGCCCAAGACCTAATGAAGCATACAAGTCTTAATAAAAAAATCTCAAATGTCTGGCAGTGGAAGCTTCTGACAAGCCACACTTCACAAAAAAAAAAACTTTTCTTTAGTCATGAAGAGTTTTTAAAGAGCTATTACCAAGTAAATCTCCTAAGAAAATGGGCTCAAATGAGTATTTTCTTGTCCCAGAATATGCACCATTTATTCACATTATACATGCCAGCACTTTAATTCATCATATTCCTAAACTTGTTTACTAAAGTGAATGCATGGGCTCAGAGGATGTAGAGAGAGAAATATACATCTTAGTAACAGGCTTTCATTTAGTGAGTGTTGCTGAACTAGCTAACTTAAACTAGTGTCACACAATTTCACTCAGTAGTTATTTTCAGTGATGCAACAACTAATAGGGGTCTATATTTAAAATGTGATTGGCTCTATTATCTGAAAGGTGGACTTCCATTCCTATAGATGCAATTTTATGTATGATTACTGCATGATCTGCTAGTGGACTCATACTGCCACTGATTACTGTCTCACAAAATTTAGCTAGTGCAAGTAGCTAGTGCTAAGATACACAAAAAGTACTAAATGTAGCCCAACCCACTAAATGGAGCATGCTCTGAGAAGTCCTGTTAACAACTTACAATAAGTCCTGAAATAACCAGTAATCTAAAAAGAGCATCTCAGCCTCCGACAAGAGAAAGTGCAGTTGGCAGAAAGTGTGTTTTGGGTGTCTGTGTCGTGAGAAATATTTCACACTTCTGCTCTCCTTCTCCCCATCTCATGAAGCTCCCCAATCATTTCCAAATGAATAAACAGATCTGTGTCACACTAAGCTAAATCAAACAGCCGTCTTTTAAAAATCTGCTGTACTGTCTGGATAAGTTCACATTACAGATTCTAATATTCAGTTAGGATTAGGGCTAGGTGATATATTGAATATTCTAGATTTTGCTGAAGATATACAATTAAGGAACACTGCAAATATCACAGTATAAATGAGCTTTTTATATGGGCATTAAGTTTCCTAAAGAGCATGTAATTAGATTAGTTTTACGATCTTTCCTTGTCTTGTAGTTGGCGTGGATGAGAGATGTTTTAAAAGATTTATACTTCAGTGAAAAAAACAGTGTAAGAGTATGATTCATTTCCTATATATTTCAATGAATCACATCTAGAATGCCCTCCTTTGCTTATGATATTTCGTTTATATGATCTTTCTGCTTTGATTGTTTACATTCATGGTTTTAGGTGTTGCACAACACACTCTATCACAATATTTCAAACCTAATATTCTAAACCTAACTCTCTTTAAGGTTTCCAGAATTTTATTTAATATAAGGCACCACTGGGTGCTGAATGATAACAACATATACTGTATATATGCGGCTCTAATTTTAGGTGAAGATTGGTCCCAATTATATTTAAAAAAAAAGTCTCCATACAGCTCAGAAAAATTGTCATATTTTACCAAAAATGAATTGAGGCTACTATCACCATGTAGTGTGTAACTTATGATTTTAAACGACCCTTAAATTTGAAATGCTTAAGAAAGATTTCACGTTATAACAATAGTGAGAATGTCTGGATGCTGCTGGTCAGTGTGAGAGCTGTCTTACAGTACCTGTGTCTGGTGTCTTTGTGTGAAAGAATGATGATGCAAGTATGTTGTAATGCAGGGGTGTTTGTGTGTGGACTCACTGTGAAGAGGTCTAATGAGAGTGAGTGTGTGTAGAGGGACAGGGAAGGTCACACACACACACACACACACACACACACGCACGCACGCACACATGCACACACGCACACACGCACACACACACACACACACACACACACACCCCTATGTGCAACCATGAGGCCCCTTATCTCAGCCTGACACATATGATGTATGAGGTACCATCATTCTTTTAGCTCCCTCTTGTGCTCTCTCTCAAACACACACACCTCCACCTCCTGCAATGCATGCACTCAGCAAAGAGGGACAAAGTATCGACCTTGGCCTAAAGATATATATTCAGTCATTCAATTTCTAGAAGGCCACACACAAAGTAAACAAACCTGGAAAGTGTTTTGCACAAAAATGCATTATACTGCATAAACACTTTAAACTTAAAGTGTGTCGTTTTTTTATGTTAAAATACTTATCACATCTCAACATATAGTGACAACTATAAGTGTGCCATATGTAGGATAAGTTCTCTGAAAAGTATCAACACATTGCTCTTTTTGTTTGAGCAATTGGCTTGTTTGGCTCAACCAATGGTGTGAGTTTAGGGCAGGACAATTTGTTTGGCTGACCAATGACAAACGAGGTGAGTGTTCAGCAAACGTGTTTGATAACAGTCATTATGTTTGCAATTCCATTTGGTGATGCTAGCCGCACAGAAATTACATATACACTTTAGCTTTAATGAAACTGTCAAATTGACCAATCCATTAAAACAACTGACGTGTAATTTAAAATATGGTCTTCTAAAGGCTTATGGCCATTTATAATGTTTAAACTTAGAGCAACAAGGTCATTAAGTGATCAAACTCAGCAAGCATTTCTGCTCGGTAAAGTTTGGAGTCAGGGTGAGAGTGTGGTGTGTGGGTGGCTGGCTTGAACAGAAGAGCATGACAGAATTACGTGCTAACCGTGCTAATTTGGAAGATGAATAGCAAAATGCTGGCCAGATTCTCATAAAGCTGCCCGGCGAAACAGGCCTGCTTGCTAACGAGGCCGCGTACTTCGATCGCTCGTGTTGAGTAATGGAGCAGCTGACGTACCCTGCTGAGAGTTGAGCTGGTGGAGGATGTAGCCAGCACGCTAACAACATGAACAGATTTAGTGACTGACGGTTAAGCAACTGCCCGGCAACATGTAGATTTTGAGTTTAAGAAGATACAAAAAGAGAAATTTTATATTATATACCAATATACCATGACTTTTTTGCTTTGAGATTTAACTAATACAAAGAGTTTAGTGCTTGTGAGGAGACACTGCTGTTGTTTAGAATAGTTGCTACCCTGTGGAAGCCTGCATCAACGGCAATGAAAATGTCATTGCTTTGATAGCAAGCAAAGGTCAGGGGGAAAGTACAAAACAGAACAAACACTCATAGTCCACTTCCTGTTGAGGTGGAAGAGCCAAAACAGGTGGAGGAAAGGCAGAAAGACAAAGGGAATATGCAATCAAAACAAGTTCAAAGATGTGAGGTAAACCTTCATAAAAATAGCAAATAGCTTCAATACAAAAGCATCAAAACCATCTGGAAATAATCAGAGCAAATACTGTGTACACATTATCCAAGTATGGCAAAAAAGTATGTGGACACCCAAACTCTATCCATGTGTGCTTGTTGAGCGTTTAATTTCAAAACCTTTGGCATAAAGTTTTAACTCCTATTTCTTCAAATCATCTGAGAAGCCTTTCCACTAGATGTTGCAATATGACTGTGGGATTTGCTCCCATTCACACACAAGAGAAATCAGCGAGGTCAGATGCCGATGTTAGGCAATGGGCGCTTCCAAATTCATCCCCAAGGTCTAAAGTGGAGTTCAGGTCTGGGTTTTGTGCAGGCAAGTCGAGTTCTTCCACACCAGACTTAATCTTTTATTGAATTTGCTTTATACACAGGAGCATGTTATGCTGGATCAGAAATTCACATAAATTAAGAAGCCAAACTTGTTAAAAACAGGGTATCCACATTCTTTTGGCCATGTAGTGTGTTAATACGGACATACTGATGATTATGTGTCTTACCAACGGTGCAATGTTCTCCGGTCCAGCCCTGGTGACATTCGCATTTGCCGTCCTTGCAGGTACCGTGTTCAGTGCAGCGTGGGTGACAAGCTTTCAGATCACATACTGAACCGGTCCAGCCCTCTTCACAGCGACAGCTTCCTCCTATACACACACCGTGAGAGCCACAGTCCACTGCACACACCTCTGCAAACACAAACAAAGGCGAAAAAAATTAAAATCACTTTTTGGTATGGGCTGCAGCATAGCCAAGGACTATAAAAGGTCATGTGTACTACAACGCGGAAGCGCAAATCTCCTTTACTCAAAACAATAAGAGCAGAGGTTACATTCCTGAGAACAGTCATGTCTAAGTTATTGACTTTAAGTGTGAAAAACTTATGACAGGAAATAGATAACTGCGGACCCCTGCTGTGTCAAGCAGCCTGTGTGGTGGAGAGGAGACTGTCTGCCCCACCTCAATCGACACCCCATAACAGTGACATATCTCGACCTTGTCTGACCCACTGGAGTGCGTGCATGCCTCATGGAGACTTTGGCAGAGGGGTGCTGGCTAAAGGTGTGTGACTGGGGGAAGGGAAAAAGACATCAGAGCGTGCAGACACGGATGAGAATTGACACGCTGAACTTTCCACCCGGACCCAGAAGACAGGCCTCCCACATAGATTGAAGAAAACACATCAAGCCAAAATAAATCAATTTATACACACTCCACGGTCTGCCAAACATCAGGAGTGCGTTTGAATGGCTATCATGGAAGTGCTTTATTAGCATTTCTCTTCGCAGGTTTGTACTCTTTTTCTTTTTTTGCCATGTTTACAGAAAAAGATTCTCTATTGACAAAAGCTTCCATAGAGATATTGCACATTTTTGTCAATAGAAACTAGTTTCGTGTTTGTCATACCTGGACGTGAATGCAATTGGCAACAAAAGCTGATGAGGGAAAATTGGGTGCATTTTGAATGATATCCTGTGAAAAGTGTCTGATAGCGATTTGGAATCGGTTTATGAGTTTGTGTGCGTGCGTGTGTAGACGTGTGTGGGTTTGGCAGAATAGTAGATGAAGACAGACTGGCGCAAAGCAAGCTGTAGTTTAACAGCCCACACACCATTCCACCAGAGCCTCGCAGCCTGACACACCCTGTCATAGAAGAAACAAAGCACTAGAAAGACATTTCTTGATAAAGACAAATCATGGGATGGGGCATTGTTAAGCCTCCTCTCTGACTCTTTCTGTGGTGCTTCCTGACAAGGTGTGAAACCATGACATGACACTCAGCCAGAACTGCTGAAAGTGTATTGAGACAAGGAAACAGAAGTGAAGAAATGAAGAGAGACTTTCCCAGCAGCCCTTGGGTCAGGTGAGTGCCAGTTTGTGGTTGGCTTCCCCGCTGCGTGCTGTTATTATGCTGCCTGCAGGTGGGCCGGAGTGACGCACCCCTTCAGTGTGTGTGTGGGCGCTTGTGTGTTTTATCGTTCATCAGACGAAACTCTGCTGAAGTTCACCTCAGTTTCCTCAGAGCGGGAGCGTGATTGAAAGAGAGAGAGAGACTGCGTACAAGGAAAAAGTTCACACAGACAGATGGAGAGCAGCGGCTGGGAAGTGCTTCTGGAAAACTGACGGCTCGAGCCGTAAGTCGGCTGCAACTGTACTATATCAATCTGGATTACTGTCTTTGCAGGAGTTGCTGCCAGAGTGTGCGGACCGAGTGCCTAAATGTGTCCCTGTTGCACATGGTGTCATGCACCTAATTTTTTGAGAGGCCATTCCTGGCTTATTTGCTGTCCTAGGCAAGACGTGACGTGAAGTTTTTTAACAAACCTAGTTCTTTATAGAATTAGAAGAAGAGATAGTTTATTATATTGATTCTCAATGTGCTTTGTTAAATCTATAAAATATTAATATTATGATTTGGTAACACTTTCATATTCAGTTCTTTAAAAAAAGTCAATGCATTAGGCATCATGAACTACCAATAAACATTTTTACAGCATGTATTAATAGTCTGTAAATTGATAAATACACTAGAGTTCATTGTTCATTTATATTTTGTTCATTATACATTAAATACTTTTTATTTAAACCTTAGTTTATTATAACTAAAATTATAACTTGAAATGTTTGTTCATGATACATGAACCAAATGTTAAATTCTATTTAACATGTTATATTCTATTTATTTATTAATTCATTAATTTAATTAATTCATTCATTTATTAAGTTAAATTATACATTCATTTATGAAGTTAAACTGTTAAAAGATGTATCAATGATCAAAACTAACAAATGCTGTTAAGCAGTGTTATTATATATTTTATGGTCTCCATTTTATTAACAACAAGACCCTTACAGTAAAGTGTTACCCATGAATTTTTCCAGGAAAGAAAAACATATTAATTTGTTATGAATGTGTTTATATGCAGTATGTTGTTTTTTTGTTTCAGTATTTTTTAAAAATCATTTTAAGATGCAATAATAGTAATGATAATGCTAAATTATATCTAATATGTATAATTTAAATAAAAAAGAACACATTTCTGATTTTTTGGCTCGAAAAAAAAATCTTGAGGGGGCACATGCAATGACACTTTTGTAGACATGTGCCCTCCTCTCGCCCTCTGTATTTAATTTCTCTCACCCTATCATTATCTAAGACAAAAGGGGCATTATTAATTTTATCAGCACTTTTGGGAGTGTTGTCGTTGATTCGATCAAAACCTGTCCCCACGCAATAGGCGTTTATCAGCATTTACCACAGCACAGCACTGCAGCAGTCAACGTGACAGAGGGGGAGCATGCACTAATTGAAGATGTAAGGCTAATTAATGAAAGGGAGGGAAGTGATGGTTTACAAAGGCATCAGGTAGTTCTTCCTCAATCGAAATGGGATGGGAAAGAAAAGGACTGAGAGAAAAAGCAAGAGTGAGAGAGAGATTGCCGTGTGGGGCTCTTGGGTGAAATAGTATTTTCATTAGACACAGATTGCTGCTGGGAAAATAGCATTGTATAACTAAAAGGCCGATCATGGGTGAGTCCTAAAACAGCAGGAGTCCAATACTGCTCTTATTACAGAGATCAGTATCGTCACTCGCACAAACACAAGACGTGCACACGCATCCCACACTAGCTGCGGCTGAGCTTTTGATGGACTGAGAGATATTTCATAATGATAGTGTATTTAAGGTTGACGCAAATGCGCCTTTGAGAAGGTCTGCTAACAGATTAAACAGAGAGGAGGACAGAAAATCTGAAATAACAGCCTGTTAA
This sequence comes from Sinocyclocheilus anshuiensis, assembly GCF_001515605.1. NCBI lineage: Eukaryota > Metazoa > Chordata > Actinopteri > Cypriniformes > Cyprinidae > Sinocyclocheilus > Sinocyclocheilus anshuiensis. The sequence continues at coordinate 2,024,063 of NW_015537973.1, read as the reverse complement.
TGCCCTTAACAACAATAAGCAGCTATTCAGTGTATAAAACAAAGCATGATAAAAAATAATAAAGTGGGAAGAACGTCATATTAAAGAGGTGAGTGCAGAAGTGTAGAAAAGATACCGATGGAGCAGTCGGGTCCAGTCCAGTTGGTGTCACAGGTGCAGGTGCCGCTCTCCGTCTGGTAGGTTCCATGTCCCGAGCATTGGTCTGGACACATAGTCTTCAGGATCTCGCAGTTGTTGCCGCCCCATCCTGGATTGCAGTGGCACTCTCCGTGAATACACACTCCGTGAGATGAACAGGAGGGGTCCAGGCAGTCCACTGTGTGTGTTTGGGGAAAAATGCAAAAACTCTTAGTTAGCAGGTTAGCAAAACCATGCATAATAAAGTAGTATAACCTTGAAATGTGCAATGCTGACCCTACATTGTATGCATTATGTTTTAATTAATTTTCTTGCATAAAGACTTCATTGCTAAAAACAAAAATAGACTTTGAAATACTATTTAGAGGAGCCTTTTCAGGTCATTTTGTATGAAGGGCAACACTATGCAGTAATGGATTTCTGCTACATTAAAGTCTAAGAAGTGACTCCTAGCTTAAATTAATTTGACTTAAAATGTTAACACTAATGTTCAACATGCTTATAAAATGTTAATAGTTTTACTAAAAGGTAAGTAAACGGTACTTGTAAATTTGAGCATTTTGGTAAAATAAATATTAAAATACTTTAATACTAAATAGCTACTTTAATAATAGAAAAGACAAAAACAAAGACAAAAAAGTTTGTTGTATCCATATCTATTCTACTATTGCACCATGTTGCTTCTAGACAAAATTTAAACAACTACTCATAACATATAAATAATTTATACCATTCTAAATGATTTTTTTTAATGCGCTAACAAATGTGAAAAAAACAAAAACTTAAAATGACTGACAGGATGTACTGTGCGTTTATTCTTCTCTTCATTATTGCCTTCTGCATAAATGCATTTGTGTGTTTGCAAAGAAAATAAAACAGGTTTATTAACCTGAGGGAACGTTGTGCAATAGAAGGTTAATGTGAAAAATATGTGGTGTTTTAAAGTAATACATTCTTTTTGAAATTCTCTCATTTCAATGGAATCCATCATTTGCTAAATGTCAAAGTGTGCATAGCATAAGTTTCCCATTATACGGCTCTCAAAACCCCCCTGTTCCAGTGCACACACATTATAAGCAGATTCAGACAGTACATGTAGCAAAGCATGATCTATGTGCTGTTCAATGAGCTCTCAAAGAATGTGCTAGAGATCTTTTATTCTCCTTGGGAGAAGTCCACTGCTACAGATGGGAAAGCAGTTTTTAAGGGACCAAGGAGCAAGCGGGGCTGAATTTGTGAATTGGAACAGTGCTATGCATTCCTTCTCAAAAGCCATGAGGGGCTACTGTGCAGGTGTGTTTGTGTGTGCGTTTATGTTTAATAGCCCTTGGGAGAATGCTGCAGTTCAGTAACCCTTAATTCCTCTGATTGTGCGGTAGTTGATGGGGCTTAATCATGCCATTGATTGACAAAAGGCCAATTCATGACCAGAAAATAAAGTTCCCTCCATAAATTGCATTAGCCGGTCTCTCTCCAGGTATAGAGATGTATGCGTTTTGTTGCTCGTGCCAAATCTTTACAATCGAGCTGCAGGAATGGAATCTTTCTGGCTTACAGGAAAAAAAAAATAAACACAGCACACCACGTGCTCTACATGCTACGTGCCGAGTCACGGTAACATAAACACTATGCACAAAGCTAATTTTCTTAATTAAGAAAAATCAATTGTAATCTAGCATTTTTCCCACTCACGAGGCTGATGGGTAAGAGACCTGCGCATCAGTGGGGACATCAATGTAATTATTTGCTCTGTGAAGTGGAGAATGGCAATTGTTTCTGCAATATTGAACTATTAACTCATGGGTAATGATTATTGCAGGGACAGTAAATTATCAAAGAAGGTCACAGGCAGAAGAGTCCCTTTGATGGCTACAGACAAGGCGTTAGGCTCCTCATTAAGCAAAGTGATGCTGAAAGGCGATATGAACTGGACAGATTTTTCTCTCTCTCAAACACTCCAACAAGCCCTTCTATCTTGCGCTTGCTCTCTTTCTCTCTTTTTATCAGGTCTGGTGAAAAGCCTGTCCGTGTCCGCAGAAACAGAGCTTTCAAACACTTCTAGAGGAAAAAAAAAAATCAATCCCCCTCAAACCAATGGGTAATCAGCGATCGCGTTGATAACACATTATCTTGCAGATCTTTGATGGTGTAATGCAGTGGGGTTTAATGGCAAGAACGCTGGAAATAGCAGTGTTAGATAAATGCTTCCATTAGGGCTTCTGATGGGTCTCTTATGAACTGAGACTTGAGATGCTGGAGATGTCTGTAAGGAGGGAAACAGCTCTGACCTCTGCATGACAAATAAACTGTTTTCTAACATCAGACCACTGAATGGAGGGTTTGCTGTAAAATCATGGTTTCTTGAGAGACATAACAATCCATTTTTGACTGAAGCAGAGATACTGAAATAAGCAAATTAGTTTGCTAGACAAAACCACTGGTGTTTGATTTGTAGCCCTGACCTTCTTCACAGTTGTCTCCTTTGTAGCCTGTGTTGCAGTCGCAGGTGCCCATAATGCAGATTCCGTGTCCGCTGCAGTGAATATCGATGCACTGGTTGCTAGGAACGTCACACTCTGTCCCCTTCCAGCCGCTGTAACAAAGACAGCGCCCCCTGGAGTACTGCCCATTGCCACTGCACAGCACTGGACAAGCGGCTTTGAATAGAAAAACAAAAGGCAATTGGGGAAAGAAGATAAAAGATGAAAGTAGTTTATGACATTCATATCATTCAACATGTGAAGTTTTCTTTATGGATCTTCTACTGTGTTAGCTCTAAACCAGACAGACACACTAGCCGCATTTCCATTACCCTTCAATTTTGCAAAAACTCCCATGTATCACAAAAAGTTTTTACGCTTGCATTAGGTGGATTTTCAGGTAATTCAAAAGAGAATGTATTGCAAAACTGCAATGGAAATAGATTTTTTCCGCATTTACAGGTCACCTGGCGTACGTAAAAGTTACATGATCATCTTTAATGTACTATAACCTCCAAGAAACACCTCACATGTGGCAGCTCTCAAGTATAAAGGGCTTTCCTTGCCATTAATGTTTGGATAACCCCTTATTTACACTGCACACGTTTGTGGTGCATTACAGCTCTGACACGGCCACTCTAATCAATGCTTGTGTTTATACCAGCTGTGCCGCGGCACATTTCAGAAAACGTGGCTCTCTGCGCTGCTTCACTAAAGATACTCGGATATGTCTCCTTTGACTAAAAATAATGGCTAATGCAGTGGCTGCGATATTCGTAAACCTACCAACATCTGCCACCATGACTTATCGCAAGAGGAAAAAAATATGTTTTAGTCACATAACATCGGTTAATGGAAACGCCGTCAATTCACAATAGGTTTTTTATCGACATTTATAAAATATTGCACAAGTTTGCACAAATCTGTAATGGAAACCCGGCTACTGACAAAGCAAGCAAACAGATAATGAGAAAAAAGAAAAGAAAAACACCACCACCAAATACATAAACAAAATAAATACACCATGGAAATAAAACTAATTGTTGCTTCCTCCTGGTAATAAGAAGCCGTTCAGGCTTGGGAATTGAGTCCCACCAAAAGCCTACTAGCCAGCCGTATTTGCTCAAATGACAATCTGAAACCAATTATGAATAGCGACATTGGTTGTTTATTTCTCTTGAGAGACGTGTGTGACCGTGTGTGTGCGCACGTGAGTAAGAGAGCATACCTCGTGAGCAATCAGGCCCAAGGAACCCTGGGAAACAATGGCATGTTCCCGAGCGACAGTCTCCGTTACCATGGCAATTGTGTGGACACTCTGTGAGGGTATCTGGGGGGAAGAATGAAAGCGTGTGAGAGGGAGCCACAGAAAAAAAGGAGGCGAGAGAGGAAAGGAGAGTGAGAAAAGCACTAATTGAGGAGACAGTCTGTGGAAATTAGCAGACATTCAGACCCCCCCATCTTTAATTAAAGGAGTGCCAGATGCGTGATTAACAAAAACCTGCATCTAAGCTTACTCTGCCTTAATGAACCAATCACAGCATTATTACCACCAATTAGCAGCCAGACGCTCTGTTCAGAGCTTTCTTTACACTGCTGGATGGCCATTAAAACACACATACACACATGTTTGCTTTTGTTTTTTTTTGTAATAGTGGGGACTTTCCATTGAATTTAGTTTTTATAGTAAAATAATGATTGAACCCTAGTTAATGAACCCTAAATCGAAAACTCACAGGAACCTTTCTGAATTTTTCAAGTTCATAAAGTAATTTAGTGTGTTTAATTAGCCTCATGACAAACACAGCTGGTCCCACAATGTAAACAAAACTTGACACATCTATATACTAAAAAACACTGTGTTAAAACAGAAGGTGAAAAACATTTAACATTAGTATGCTATTTCTTATAAACAGTAATACATGTTGCTTTGACAGCAGCACATTAAGGTAATATTGTTAATGTTCAGTAACATACATTTGCTTCTTCAACAAGCTCTAAACAAAGCTCTCTCTCTGTGCAATGCGTAGTTGTTGATTCATTCCTGAATGAACAAGCATTTTTGAGCGATTCAATGGCTCACTCTTAAAGAGAGTCACGAAATGATGCAACCTGCAGGAAGAGTGAATCATAAATCCTCACTACTACTAATACAAGCATTTCAAGCATTTTTCATTTTGTCATTTTTCATCTTTAATTTAAAATTGACTGATTTGCGGCACAGCACGCGTTTGCAAGCGTCATTACAATGTAAATTGATGGAAATACAGTACCATACCTGAAACAGAAAACTAATAAATACAGTAATACTCCCTCCGCACTTCAGAAACTGTGGACTTCCACAAAGACACATGCACACATCAGTCTTTCTCCTGTATGAGAAGAGTTTCTTTGATGGGTGAAGGGTGTGGTCTTACTAAAGGTGAATGACGCAACATAACGCCAACAATTTTGCTGAACTACATAATACATGAAACAGTACATAGTACATGTGCAACGCTATATTCAGGGCTCGCAAAATCGCTAGCCCGACGTCCCGGAGCTATTGTGTTTTCCAGTCGGGCTACCAAAATGTATCACCACTCTGCCCGACGGGCTATCTTAAATACAGATCTCCCGCTGGTACTTAAAAACTCCTAAAGTGAGTTGTATCAAACTTAAGGCCATAAAAAGTTTTAAATATGTTAAATGGTATAAGAAATGTCTTAATTATAATTTCAAGAGGCCTTACAGTTGGGGACGGAAAGACAAGAGTCGCGATACGGCTGGATTAAACTTCAAAAGGCAATGATGTGATTGAATAAATATGAGCGCTGCACGTTTCAAGTCAAAACACGGAGCGGATGTCTTTATTTGAATGTATCTGAAGGGAACCGACGGTCCTCAGAAACGTGTCATTGGCATTTTAATTTAATTTGACCTACAATACTTGATAAAGCAGCATTTATGAGCGCGGAGCTGCTTTGTGTACAGCCGTTACCGGGGAAACCGCAATATTTCAGTGCTCCTAAAGCGCCACCTCGTGGCAGAGAATGAATTTGCATTTCCAATAAGCCTTTCTTGCTGTTTATAGTCAGATCAATGCAAATTTCAACTCATGTTTTTACGCAGCAAACACATAGAGTTGTAAATGAGAAAGAAGTTAATGTGCCTTCTAAAAATCTAAACAATTAAGACAGTAATATTTATACGTTTTAAATTAACATAATAATTTATATGCTTGATTTATCCCTTTTCATAAAAATGGTCTAAAGGCTTGAAATGCTGTTGTATAAGATTTTTGCTTTTGTGAAAACCTGTATCTGAACTGTAAATCATGTCATTTTATGGCTCAGTACTGTATGCTACCACAGACATGTGTCCAACCCCACTCATACTGTGTTCATTTTACTTGTGCGGCTCTTAAAATGGGTCATAAATAGCCTTACATTTATTTTTAAAATTTTTGCAGATACCCTGTAAATAGTGAAATAAAATTCCTTCCTTCATATTTGTTGATATTTGTGTATAAAAAATATTTTTGATTGACATTTAAACTCCTATATGATTTTCTATAATAAAAATTATTATTATTATTTTTTTTTTTAAAGGTCTTTTTTTATTTGGGCTAGTTAAATTAATTTTCAGGCTACCAAAATCTGAAGAGTACCTGCCCGAAGGGCTACCAGGGATTTTGAAATTTTGCGAGCCCTGATATCAATTATGTTGCTAAGTGTGTTGCCCGTGATATACAGAACCATTGAGTAAATAAAATACAGCTGTTGACCAATCAGAATCAAGGACTGGAAATAACAGTTTTAAAAATATTATATATTATATAATATAAGTATGTGTAAACTAATATTTATTATTATTTATGTTTAATTTAATTAACAGTAATAACGTCAAACTTAGTAAATTTTAACATTATTATTATTATTATAAACTATTGGTTAGGGTTAGTGCCATCGCCAGTGATATCCCTTTTGTGGCCCCTTTGGCCCACAGAAACCAATTTGTCTGGAACACAGAAATGCAGACCAGCAGAGTGATATAAACTGCAAAAAGTCCAAGGGACATTGGATGATTATACCAGCACTCTAGGAACACTGCTCAACCAATCAGATCTGAGAACTGGAAGTAGCTGTTATCATGATATCATTCAAGCATATTACTGAATGCACAACTGTTATATAGCCAATCACAGATTTAATCCACATGGCTACCACACTCTTTTTGACTCTCTTGCTGTGTGTTGCCAAGGTGACATCAATGATTGTGACATCACCTGTCGATACTTTCATTAAAAGAAGCAGCTCATTGGTGTCTAAGTCAATTCTGACAAGGTAATGAACTGCACTGGTTTCTTGTCACCAGCCCGCTGTTATGACACCACTGAAGCGTTTAGCAGAGCTCTCAGACATCGCCAGTGCAGGACCATATTATCTCGCTACAGAGATATAATCAATTTTCATTTTCAAAAGGTTAACTTTTTACTCATTGAAGCATAATCAACCCGTTTTTTTAAAAGAGGGCGCTGGCTGCAGTCCTACTGATCATTTTTCATGTTCTAGTCTTTGTGATCGAATTTGAAAGGAAATTACTCTTGCTGAGGCCTATTTTTATGAGTTCATGATGGAGGTGAGAAAAGAGGGGAAAGGGAAGGTGAGAAAAGGTGGAAAAGAGAGAGAGAGTTGGAGAGAGGAAAGGTCCTGCAGGTCACTATGCAACACTTTGAATCAGCTGCCGCTCACTAGCCACTTAAAACATAGATCGATACGGCTCTGACCATCATTATACACACTCATCTGTGAACACTCTTCTCTTTACTATGAAATGTTGTTACTATTAAAATAACTCTTTTCTATTTGAATATATTTTAAAATGTAATTTATTCCTGTGATGGTAAAGCTGAATTTGAGAATGTTCCAAGAGCATCTTGAGCTTCAGTGGGAGCAAGTTAACATGGTCTATGTCACAAATGTGAATAGCGACCCAAAAAGATTCTTAAAAAAACCCTTATTTATTTTATTTCATGATCTATAATCATAATAATAAATGCATATAACAACATAATATAAGTATAGCCATCATTTACCTATGATGACTGTGTTGTAGGAGACCTGTTCAGTGTTTTTGCCGTCATTGTAGAAGGCGAGGTGCCAGGTGCCTGAGTCCAGGTAGCGGATGAACTCTGCCTCATGAACGTTAACCGCACGAGCCTTTCTGGCTGCTCCTTCCACCTCCACCAGTCCACGCTTCTCTTTAGCTATCAGACGACTGCCGTCCAACAGCTCCACAAAGTCATACTGTACACAAACACACAACCACACACAACAAATCAAATCCCAGTTTAATCACAGACAGATCAGAACATAGTGCAGTACTAGCAAATATTCACTGCAGCTCTGCATGTCTACAATACAATGTCAAAGAGTTGTTTTTGAAGAGCATGCGGCTCTATTACATATAAATTGCAAGAGATTTTTTTTCCGGAGCTTTGACAAGCTGCTCCCAAAGAGCGAGTTTGAATCAAGGCCTCTGATGAGTTTAACATGTTGTTTTCAATTTACAGTGCATTAAAAAATATATTTGTTTCCTAAGAGACCCATTGGAGAACGACATAAGAGAGTGAAGGGAAGAATAAGTGAGCAAGAAATTACAAGACGCCTGACAAAACGAGAAGACATTTCGATCAGTGGGGAAACAGAAGTCTCCACGCCTCTGTCTGTCAATAGAACTTCAACCTATCCTTTATTCAGCCTTTAAGAAACATATTGATTGATGTGTGGCAATTAAAGCACTGGGTCAGTGCTATCGACTCTTATTGTGGAGGCCTCCGCTGCCAATTACCTCTGTTAAGCATTTACGAGTTTTGTGATGTACCCTTGAAGAAGCCGAGGTGCTGATGTTGCTTGGCAAAAAGAAAGAAACAGGACAAGGAGAAATAATTGGTTTGCTTGCGAAGGCCAAATGCAGTTTTTAATCAAAGCGGGCAAAACATGCATAGAAGTATGAATCACTTTAAGTTTGAATTAGACAGACACCGCAGATGGAAACGCCGCAGATGGACAATGGGGATTGTCGGGCTCTAACATGTAGCTTTGAAGGTCAGGTTTGAAAGTGTGACAAAAGTGACGGTCTTTTGAGGAAAGTTTGCTATCTGCCATTTGTAGCAGATCTGTGAGCCTCATCTAAAAGGACGACAGTAATTGGAACAGTGGGTGTTGTGGCATTTCTTACATCTGGTAACACTGAGAATTATGACTGTAATTAAAACATGGAAATTATGAGAATTACCAATGTGAAAAACAGCATCCTACAAAAGATTGCTCAGTTCCTCTTAGTTTAGCATTACGGGCATTGGAATTAGATGCAATGGTGCTATTTTCAACTGTCATTTGGCAACCACAGAGATCATCTAAACCCAGCAGACCCCTGGGGGTCAGTGAAAATACGGCAGGAGAAAACGGAATTTTCTTGAAAATGTTGCATGACGATTCTAACTAATGCAATGAGCATTAAATATCATAATGATTTGCTAAGCATTTTATAATGTAAAATGTTTTAAATGAACAATAGGATAAAGTGTTATTGAAGTTAATGCAGGAAATTCATTTCATGAACAGCAACAAAAAACATCTCTGATACCTGAGTGTGAGTGGGAGGCAGGCCTTTCCGGCCATAGACCCCCACCAGGGCGCCTCTCTGGACGGAGATGTTGAACTTGAGGGACTGCGGCTGGTCAATGAAGACCTGAGAGCGCCAAAAAGTTCCTGGAGGGACGTCCTGTACTGCTCTACGGCCCACATCCACCTCACCTGTGTCTATGGTGTTATTCTCTTGAAAGTAAACTCCTAGAGAGAGAGAGATACAGGAAGATGACATTTGTAAGAGACAGATAAACCATATTTATGCCAATAACCTACTGGTAGAGACTAGAAGCTATTCATTTTCAGCAGTGATACAGTGATTTGTCCCTGTGAGATACTGTGGTTGAATGTATGCAAGATGGAAAACAAGCCAACCGTAACTGTGAGCAATTTCCCTGTTCTATGATCTGCCTCTGCCCATATACAGAGACATAGTTAAAAAGAGATGTGTGGAAAACCATGTTGAACCATGACATTTTTGGCATTGCAAGGAAGCTTGATTCATGCATTGATAATCGTTCATCTTGTTCATCATGAATGCATTGTTTACAGGCAATAGATTCCATTTGTGATCATGCAAGCGTTACAGCTAGTATGGCAGGAAACCAATAACATTAGAACAACCAGGAGTGGGAGCTACAACTAACTATATGGAAGAGTGAATGGTCCTTTATTACGTTCTATAAAAATATTAAGCAACAATCCATGTGTTCAAAGGGAACCTGAAACACAGATGGTTTATATGATTCTCTTTTTAAATAAAACAGTTTACGAGTTCCTCCATTAGCAGCATATATGTTTGTGTGCCAGTGCAATCGTGATTCTTGCTATAGCCTCAAGTGTGATCAAACATTCATGAGGTATACCAGAATAATCTGATGTCAAAAATCATTAAATCACTCCATACAGTATTTAATTAGCATCTTTAAACCAACTCTTTCTGACCCTCATTCCCAAGATAACCATCACAGTGAATTACCCAGCCAACAGTAAAGAAAAAAACACTATTTTATACCATTATACTCTGGGGTACGTTTATCAAAAGCATTGTTAGCCAGCTATTTCAACATAGTTTCACTGTTAGCAACATAGTTCAACGATTTGTGTTTTCCTAAAACTTCAGCTCCAATGAACAAATGATCTTGAGCAAAATAAGCAAACGAAAACACGCAATACAATCTATATCTGTCATTCCATATTAATACATATTTCATTTTATATCTTTTAGTTTGTCAAGAGAATGAAAGAGCCATTTTTGAAGAGTGCACATATGTGAATGCACTCTAGTAACCTGGGGGAAATCCAGAGTATTACGTAAAACTAACAACCTCGATTGAACCAAACATCTGTAAATAAAACAAAACAACATAGAACAAATATGGCAAAGTAATCCTCAGATGCCATTTGCACTGTTTACACCAGTAATCTCGAATTGATTAATTACCATACGTTATTACTCCACCACCTGTGCGACATCTTTAACAATGGTTTTATATTGTTGAAACAATGTCATTCATAACTAACTAGTTAATTTCTCCAATGATGTATCATACTATGGTTAAGCAGCGAGTACCCTGGCGAAACTCTTGTCAGTTTGTTCATTTCCTAATACTAAAGGGACCTTGAAGAGATTTTAGAATAAACTTGGATACATCTAATCTAGTTGAATTCATAAAGCTCAGGGATAATGGTAATTTCAAGCCACCATTTTCCAAAAGTAGCCAACTGCGGTAATATTACATGGCGAGTCTAAGTGAAGCTATTTGACTTCGCAGAGCTCAGAACTCGCCAACAGAAGCGTCGGCCTATTTCAGCCCCTCACAACATGTTACAAGGCAACAGTGCGGAATGGAGAGGTAATGGGAGAAGGAGAATAGGCTATGCTCATATGCTAGCTAATGGAGAGCAGCTGCCATTAATATTGCATTAATTATTATTGCGTAATTCTGTAGCACGTGGGCACTAACCGCACGCGTGTTGCTAACGCAGTCAGCCGGCTACATAAAGAGCATGTTGGAGTGAATGAAAGAGTAATTAGAGAGGACTTGCTGACTGCTAGTTTTAATGTGAGCATGCCTGTGGCCCTAAATGCTCTACAGAGCAAATGAGAGAAGCCATCTGTGAAGCTCTGATCAACAGTATTGTCCACAGGATAAAAAGAAGGGGATGGTGCGCTTAAAGAATGCCAGTGGAAAAGAAATTTGCTTTCTGTGTGTGCCAGGGATGCCCAGGGTGTTTCTTGGACATGGATATTGAATTGGCATTTGCCCATGAGAATCGCAGAGATGTAAAAGGTTTGTTTTGGCTAGATGCAGAGACTCCCTAAAGCCCTGTACTTCTCTTTCTGTTTCACTTTCTTTAGCTTCTCTCTTCATCTTAGCCATGTTTTCTGCCAAACTGTCTTGATCTTTACTGTTTAAATGTGTGCATATTTCTGTGGGTAAGACAAAGAATAACATTCCAAGCTGCTGTAAGTGTATTTTTTTTTTGGATACCACATAAAATACCACTACTATCTGAAAGATATCACTGAAATTGATGTCCTAAGAAATGACACTTGTCTCTGTAATTGCCAGTGGCTCTGTAAAAAGCAAAAATCTGGAAGAATCTAGGTATGTACAGGCATGTCATTATTTTTACATTTACGGTTGTAGGCACAGAATTTACACAATGACCCTTAAAAACAACAACAACAAAAAGTTATGACATTATTTACTCATACTCCAGTTATTCTCATTTCTCATCAATGTTTAATTTCATGACATTTGGTGGAGGTGAAAAGTTTTAGTCAATTATATTTTGTATTTATATTTATATTGTTCTTCATTCAGATTATACCACATTATTTTTTGGTCATCTTTGAAGCTTGAGAGCCCCTGGTTTCTATGAAATATAGTTGTATAGAAAAGATCTGTGAAAATTAAAATGTTTTGTTTGTGTTCTACAAAAAAAACAATGTGTTTAGAATGACATGTGGGTGAATAATTATGCCAGAATAAATTTTTTTGGCTGAACCACTTTAATTAACGTTAGTAGTAATACTGTGAACACAAAAGTCAAAAAAAAAAAAATTAAGCTATTGCTCTTTCATCCTGAACAAATTAAAAGAAAGGAGAGTTGTGGTTTTCTTGCTGCAGTGACAGATGACAAGATGTTTGTGACAACATTTACACTCAAGTACTCTGTCATACAGCTATACAAAAACATGTCAAAAAGAGGCCTCATTTTTAATTTTGTCATTTGGCATGGTGTGACTTTCTCCTGTGTCTCGCTGTACGACTCATTAGACAGCAATTTGCTCCAACACTGCACACACATGGTGACTTTCAGTCCACGGCAGCAACAGTCAAGACTCTGGAGAGGTACACACTTTTACTTTCAAATGGCTAGATGGAGCGTAGCTGAATGGAACGGACCCACAGGGTCTTTAAAATAATTATTTTTAACCTGACATGTGACATTAAAAACGCAACCAAGAACTCAGTTTACTTCTGCTGTGCTGTCAAGTACTACCATTTACAAAATTACTAAAATGCACCATTAGACAGTTAGTGACAGAATTTAATTAGAGACAGAATTAAACTTTTCCATTAAGGGGTGATATTTGCCCCCCTTTCCAGGGGCATATTTAGCTAACCTCAAATGTTCGTGTCATCTTAAACTTAATATATTCAATTAAAATTGTAGTAAACTACAGGTATGTTACAAGTCAGTAATAACTGACTGAAATCAGTATCAACACAATCCATATTTGCACTGCAAAGGTGACAGAAGCTGCATCTGAAGTGGCATTTAGATATATTTACACAGACTGTGTGTACTGTACATATGCAACTCAGAGGTGGTATAAATATCTTTTCACTGCAATTACAACTGCATAAATGATGTACAAGATTGATATTTTTAATATAAAATCGTCATAAATCATAGAATCATTCTCTCAACCGATTTGTTCAACAATGTGAATTCCTTCCGTAACAAAAGACCAGTGTGTTGCACGACAGTTCTGCTGTGGATTTGGTTAAAATTATTTCCATTGGTAAAACAGAACAAAAACAAGTATTAACGTATTGTTTTTAAAATGCAGAACTCTTGCTTGTATGATATTGATTAATATCATAAATATAAAAGACAATACCTCATACAGGTGCATTTTTGCACCCATATCTTGACTTGAATTTGTTTCCATTTTTGTCCCAAGCTCTCATAATTCCCGACCCTGATGCACATCCTTATTATAACAAGATATCAACAGCATGAGGCTAGACCCATGAAAATCAAGACACTTTATTGTGACTTATCCCCTCTCTCTACCCCATGATCCTTAATTTCTCTTTTAATCTATTGGTTTCTGCCTCTCTCACCTATTATTCACTCCCTTTTCAACACTCCATTCATATGTTTTCATTGTCATCACCCCACTTTCTCTCTCTCACTATTTCTGTTGGGCCCTGATAGACATTAACATCTCCACGTGCGATTTTGCCAAGTGTCTCCCCTCGTTGCAAACGCATTCAGTTGCAGATTCAGCGACTCTTTATGACTTTCAGAAAAGTCACTTGAGCAGTTTTTAATTCACTGAAGCCTGTGGAAGAGTGTCTGCATGTGCATTAGGGGAAGTGGTGGTATATTCATTAAGAGAGTGTGAGAGAGTCATGCTCGGCTCTCTTAGCTGCTGCAGTGGGACTGAATACAGAGCCGCTCAGATGAATTGTTTAAGAATGGTGCAGCACATAAATAAGGCCCCATGAAACATTGCTAAATGCAATAATAGGTTCCACTTTCAGGCACCAGGGATAACATTCAGTTTTAAGTGCAAGACTACAGCTTTCGTACATCTGTGTGAGGATGGTGGAGTCTCTGAAGGGTGTGTGTTTGAATACAAAGCAGTCAGTGTGAGGAACACTAAATTATTTTCTGAAAATAAAAAAGACTGGTCTACTTTCATTTTTCAGTGTTTATGGAAATCAATCGCTTAAAAAACAGCGAGTCCTATACATGGGCGTAGCTTGTGGGGGGGCCAGGGGGGCCTGGCCCCCCCATGTGAATGTGAATATTTACTATAGCAAAACTAAAATGTGTTTAAAAGTACGTCTGACCAAATCCACCGGTTCGGTTTGGCCCGGCCCCCCCAAGCTCAAACGTCAAGCTACGCCTATGGTCCTATATGCTAATGACATTCCCTACAGTCCTAGTCACATACAAACACACGCACCTCTGAAGTGAGGCAGGCAATCTAAAGCACATCCTGTCATTTAGGAAGGAAAATGCACTGAGGCTATTGTCCCTGCTTTGAAAACACACACACACACGCACACGCATACACACACACACACATACACAAGGAGGTACACAGAGCACTTGAAGCTCTTTTATGGAGTGAGTGCTTTTAGGTCAGCTGTCTCTCAAAGAAAGGTGAACTGCAGAAGACAACAGCAGCACCCTCAGTTATTACTCGCTCTTTCTTCACTGCAGAAGAAGAGATAGACAAATGAGTGAGTGTGTGTACGTATTTTAAAGGGTCTACTGCAGGTATGTAAGTCAAACTTTGCTGTGTGTGATGTATGCTCAGTCTGTCAGTAAGAATATGCGTCTGTGGATTTTCTGTGGCTCTATTCATGTGTCTGTGTGTGTGGGCAGCTTTTCTATCCTTGTGGGCATGACATGTCTGAAAATCCCGCTAGAAATACAATAAAACCTGACAAAACCAGCTAGCGGGGACATCCTTGTGAGCATAAATGGTTCATGAAAGAGCTAAATATGTCTAAATATCTTAATAAAAGAAAATTCTGTAAGACATTTATAGATAAAGGTCACTGTTAGTCTGTATTTATAATTGTACAGCAGTTAGTTTCGGCTCATTTGACTGGATAGGAACTGATTTCTTATTTATAGACAAAAACCCACAGTGAATAACATTCACAATTGTCCTTTCTTTCTCGTGTCATATTGCTTAATTAGCTTACATTAAAGACCCCATGACATGGCTTGATGAGTAAAGTTTTCTGTCCTCAGGGAGGGACATTCCCATTTTCGTTGTGACTTGACAAATATCTGTGTAGTGCAGAATGATTCATATTTTTGGTCAGATGTTGACGACAGTTTGGGGCTAGTATGATAAAAAAAAAAAGAACACTTTTACTCAGTAAGAATGCATTTAAATTAGTCAACAGTGACAGTAAAGACAAATACATTGTTTCTATTTTAAATAAATACTGTTCTTTTAAATAATCCATTGATCAATATAAATAAACAATAAAGTATTCCACAAAATTATTAAGCAGCACAACTGTTTTTAACATTGAAAATAGTAATAAATTTTTCTTGAGCATCAGATCAGCATATTAGAATTAGGATGTGACACTAAAGACTGGAGTAATGGCTATTGAAAACATCAATAGGAATAAATTACATGTTAAAATATATTCAAATAGAACAGTTTCTCTAAAATGTAATAATATTTCTTAATATTACTGTTTAACTGTATTTTGAATTTAAAAAAATGCAGTCTGGGTGAGCATAAGAGACTTGTGCTCTTAATGCTCTTACCGACTCCAAACTTTTGAACTGTATTGTACATTTTAAGTGTGCACAGTATATCTGCTATTTTGTCTACCTCTGTGAGTATGTGACTTCAAAACATGCACTAAAAGCCAAAACTCTACCTAGTGTTCTTTTCATGGGGTCTTGAAGAAACAAAAAACTGCAAACATGAAGAAACTACAAGGATACACATGCAAGGTTATGTATGTGCGCATATATGCATGTACGTACTGTATATATGTTGACCAAAATCGCCAGACTGCAGTTTTTTCTCCGCTTCCTGTGTGTATATGTGACATGTCCTTCACAGACAGCGGCGGTGGTGGTGTTGGTGGGCACACACGCACAGATCAAGGTTAACTGAAGGAGGTGGGGGTGTTAGCTGCTGTCTGTATTGATCGAGAGTAAGCTGTGTGATCGTACGCATTGCTGATGGCTTCATTAACTAGCTACTCGTCTACAGGACCCCCCTCATCCTGTTTGGCCCTCACAGCAGACTGAAGACCCACCGCTGGAAGCTTGTGCCATAGCAAATTCTCCTGGCCTGTTAACACATTAACATTCCCCTGCACTCAGTGGCATACAAATCTTTATTTCTTTCACTGAGAAAGGGAAAAAAGCGAGGTGGGGGCTCGTGCTAGGAAACAAAAGACTGACTATGCTGAATGCAAATTGTGCTCAAATAAATGTAACCTGATTGTGTCACTGCCGCTTAAGGGGAGATGAATGACTTCCCCTTGCTGTGTAACTAAACAGCCACTGACGCCTATATAACTTCATCACAATCAATTTACCTGCAATTTATAGCCAATTGATAAAAGCACATCCAATTTTTTAACTCTGCTGATGACAAACAGACATTATAGAGACTAAAAATGACCTATAGCTGATTTACAAATGTCCTGATCTAATGCTACATCACTGCAAACGTGGATACGTCCATCACCTCAAGAACAAACACATTACTGTAAGGAGCATCATCATAATGGCCTTCACACATATGGCCATCTATCTTCACAGCATGAGTGTGTGTCCCTCTGCGAGTGTCTGAGTGCTTGAATTAGTACTTAAGTGAGGGAGACCTTGTGGGAATACACCTGCCGGTGGGTGGGAGAAAACGATAGCGCCTGTTTCTGTGAGGTTATTTATTTCTGATTGTATTTGTTATTTAGCATATGCTGTTAATCATAAACACCTTACAATGTGTTGACAAACTAAAAGCATCTCTTGCATTTTAATATGAGCCTTTCTATTATTCTGCCACAACTTTGCTCTGCCCACAGTGAAATCTCATAGGTTCCTGCAAAGCACAGCTGTATATAGAGTGTATATTTAGCAGCGTTGCTTCTGGTATATTTTCCATTCATTTTTCCCATAGGGATTTAAAAAAAGGCCTCGTTAAAGTGTTATAAGCCATGAACCAAGCCAACCAGCTATAAGGTGAATCACAACATTACAAATTTTCACTTACAGTAAAAAAAAAAGGGCAAAAAAGACGGTGTACTTTTAACGGTGTACTTAATGGCTTTAATGAGGGGAAAGAACTAATCATTGTGAACGACTATCTAATTCAAAAAGATGGTGAAATATAAAACTTTAAAAAAATTGCTGTTGATTATATCTATAGAAATAGATATAATATTTATATTTTTTGTTTATTGCAAAATATGCATATATAAATTTTTCACCACAAATTCTGTTAAACATGATTATTTCAAAAATAAGTTGAAATAATGTAAACCGATGGCTTTAAAAAAGCATACAGCCTCCCATCGAGTAACAACCTTGGAGCTCACAACAGGTCTGTCTTTAAAGATTTATAAGTTAGCGTTAAAAATAAATTTCCCTTTGGAGAAAATGAATGGAGTTTTACTACTGGAACCCAACTGCTGCACTCTATTTAACATTTATAATATTTAAAAACATTTTAAAATATGTAAATGCACCAGCAAAGGTAGACAGAATGCCTCCAGGTACTGTGCCACTTGACTATGGAGATTAAAAATTGAACAAATATTTAAATACATTTTTTTTGTTTACTTTTTCATGTTATATTTCTAATTCAAATGAAACCAATCACCTGGAGACTGGACCCTACAGTCTGTGTGTTATGAGCGTGTGACTTGTCTTGTGAATTTTAGTGCAGACAGACTCTGGCAGGCATGTATCAGTGAATATATTTGGTAAGTAAGCGTTTTCCTTTGTGTGATACATGTACTGTGGATCAGTGACAATGTTTGGGACTGATAGCCATATTTACTCTCACCATTTTATCACAACGTGTCTTCAGGACAACTTAGCTTACAGGAGTGAATTGAATACTGTATGTATGAATGAGTAACTGAAGTCAGCCCCCTGTTCTATTCTCACAGCGGTAACCATAGTGACAGTAAATATCAAAGACGGTGACTTCTATAACACCGGCATGTCTGTTCACAATTGACATGGTGTTATTTAATAAACAAGTCGAAGTGCGAATTCATCCGTGAAATCTTAATTAACCGACAATGTCTTTCAATTTTAAACTGAGCGTAGAACGCAGCATCTTGGTCATGACCAGACCACAAAACTGATGAGAGAAGATCTGGAGAAATACAACGACTGGATCCAAAACCCTCAGATGAAACTGGTATCTATGCTTTTTTTTGAAACACAGAAACCCTACATGAAAAAATACAATATGAATAAAACAAAACTGCACTGTATGACACAATCCACCTGAGAAGTAAAATTATATATACAGTGGGTACGGAAAGTATTCAGTTAGATCAAAAGGGTGCTTCTACTAAATACTGAGCAAAGGGTCTGAATACTTAGGACCATGTGATATTTCAGTTTTTCTTTTTTAATAAATCTGCAAAAATGTCAACAATTCTGTGTTTTTCTGTCAATATGGGGTGCTGTGTGTACATTAATGAGGAAAAAAAATTAACTTAAATGATTTTAGCAAATGGCTGCAATATAACAAAGAGTGAAAAATTTAAGGGGGTCTGAATACTTTCCGTACCCACTGTATATATATATATATATATATCAGAAAACAAAAATTCTCATCATGCATATTAAACTAACTTTTTAAATTATTTTTTTTAATTAAAAAGTTTGTTTAAAACAAGAAGAAATGTCTGCCAAAGGGAAAAGAAAATGTAACTTAATTCAAAAGGAAAATAAGTTTATTTTTCTTCCCCAAGTGGAAGATATTTTCCTATATTTTAATAATAAACTAATTTAATTTTGATAAATTAATCAGAAAACAAGACTTAATATCTAATGTCACATTTTTTCTAATGCCTCAAGTAAATGTATCTTGATTTAAAGTAATTTGAAGTCGGCATGAAATGAAATCTATTTCTTTTTTTTTCTTCTATTGTTAATGACACATCAATGTATGTTTAATTTTTAAAAAAATGTTGTGAGCTCATAATTTTTAATCAAAATCCAGTGAAAATGGCATACTTCTTTCTGGTGATTTATGCAAGAATTCTCCAATCATTTAGTCCACTTAAACCAGCACCTGGAAGCTCATGTTCATTCATCAGAATCCATGCACAGAACCAGAAGTCTCCGCTCTAAATATTGTCTTTTTCAATGTTTAGATATTTGTACTGGAAAACAAGACAAACATACTGTTTAAGAAATTTACTTTTTTAGTGGGACTAATAGTAATCCAAAATTCACACAGCAAAGGTTTACTGAACTCACTCCTCAAATGCAGGTGTGAATGCTGAAAGTTGAACTCCGTTGGTAGTTCCATTTATAACCGAACTAAGCATGAACGGAACTGAATTTAGCACTGTAAAACATGACTGACAGCCATTTCTGCTGCTGTTTGAGCGTGTCCAATGTGTGTTTCTGAGTGCATGTAAAAATGGCACTCCATTTCACTGGTCAGTAGGTTTGTGTGGCAGCTAATATTAGGGACAGAGTGAATCCCACTTTCAAGAGAGAGAGAGAAAGATAAAGAAAGAGAGATTCTGGGTAGAATGCCAGGGCATTTCACAATTCTCACAACTTGGCTTCATGCTCTGAAAGCCCAGACAATCTCAAGAAGCCATTTATTGTGCATTCTGCACACACGCAGCCCTCTTATATTCGCCCATTATAACGCTCTCTTCTTTGAACTCAATATTGTCACCTAAATGTGTTTTTTGGCACATCTTCCTGATTCCCAGACTGTTCCCGGACGTGTCTGCAACAGACGTGACAGCCGACACATCAAAGCAGCCGCCCTGATACTGTAAGACTAGTGTCTAAATGCTGAGCAATGTAAGCCTGTTGCTCTCGCAAACACAGAGGTTTAAACTCATCACAGATCACTGAAACACACATCCCAGTGCCAGGAAAGATGGCATGGTGCAAAGGAAATGGTTTTGGAGTGTGTGATTTCCATTTGTGTGTGGGAGTGTTTGTGGCTGGGGTGGGGGGTGGGAGTGTGTGTGGGTGTTTGTTTAGCTCAAGTTATGTTTATTTAAGGGAGTGTGGGTCTTCATGGCGGAGGGTCCTAGAGGTGTAGTTGTGTAGGAGTGAGTCTGTTTGGTAATTTTCTCTAGCCTATTACTGTGTGTGTGTTCTCCAGTCTGTTTACTAAATGCAAATGTGTTTTGTGCTAGAGAAGGGGCTTGAACAGATTGTGCCTGTGCCATATTATGCATCCATGCGTGTGCGTTTGACCCTTACTGTTCTCAGTAGATAGGGCAGTAACTGCGTTGGTTGCTGTGGCGTCAGATTTGACCTGGCCATTCTCAAAAGCATAGCCCTCAGTCTCCTGCAGCTGCCAATTCAATCCAAAGAGATGCATGGCTATGGAGAGAGAGACACAAGAGAGAGAATGTTCACTTACAAATAAAGGAACAAGAAGCAATAGATTAAGAGACAGTGAAAACACTGTGATATAATCAATATAAAACAAAGTTTGCCCCTGTAAAACATTGTGGAACACTAGGATAATGTTGATGTGGCTTTAAAACCCCTAGGGTTGACCACAAGTTACCTTCACCCCTATGATTTTCTGGTTCCTGGATATAACTTGAGACCTTCCTTCAGTGTCTAGGGGATCTTTATTGCTGGATATTCATAGGTGTGATCACTTAGAAAAGTAACAGCACATCTTTCCTTAATGAGCCATATGATTTTATGATTTATTAATGCAGCGCAAAATGATTGGGACAAGTTACATTCTAAAGATTATCACTTAAAGTATCAGCAAAAGTAATGGTGATACTTGCCTTTGTAAACCAGTAAACACCACTTTGTAAACACCACTAGTATTAGAAAAAACAGTCACAATTGTTTTTTTATGGAATGTTGCAGTGTTTGTTGTTGATTTATCACATCATTACGTTTTAAACTCATGTGCCCTCATACTCTTTAATCAAAACTGTTAATGTCCACTGCCCTCACAACAACATCTCTTCCTTGATGTGTACACAGGCACAGGGCAATAAAACTGTCTTACGACCAGACGAGTTTCAATCCCTCTCCTCCAGCAACCTGTCAGTCACATGAAACGATCACACAAATTAGCAAATGACAGTGAACTAACAATCCAATCAGTTCCTGATGGACAAAATGTTTTTTCTTGTTCCAAAAGCTGTTTTACTTGGAAAGATGTCAAAATAGTGAAGAAAACTCGCAATCAGTGTTAGGGGTAATGTATTGCAAGTAATGCGAGCTACGTAATCAGATTATTTTTTTATGTAACTATTAAAGTAACTAAGTACCGTAATTAGTTACTTTTCATGGAGTAACGCAATATTGTAATGCATTACTTTTAAAAGTAACTTTCCCCAACAGTGGTTGCAATTATTGATTCATGGTGACCTTAAAGATTCTATTCTAATATTCTAATAAACACTGTCAAAAACTAAACAGAGAGTTGTTGTGTAATCAAGCCCCTATAATGACCTTTTGAAAGAAAAAAAGAATAAAAACAGCTACATGTCCTGTATTGATTTGTTTATGCATTATTTTACTCTTTAAACAGTCATTGTTATGTGTCAAGTGGGAATACCAATTTATTCATCAAAGCTCAAGTTTTTAAGTTAAAATAGCTCTAAAATGCTATAGTAGCCTCAGCTGATGAATTTGGTATTAGTGACAGGAAAGACTGTGCGGCTGTGCTGTGGAATAATATGTTTAGACAGCTGCTTTGGCTGTCTCATTTCACTTGTTCCTGAAATGTCTGAATGTTCTTTCCAAAGTGTGCTTGTGTGGAATTTAAGCATTCGAAAATCACACTTGGCCTGTATATTTGTGACATGAGGTTCAGTTCAGGTGTGGCTAGAAACACAACTGGCTACATTTCAGGGTGGGTTTGCCAAACGGTCTTTCACAGATTCTGCAAAAAGGCCCCCGTGGGTAGCAAGACGACCTGGGTGAATCAGCACCCATTTGAGTATGTTTTGTTTCCCTGGTGATGGTAGGTTATTCATTTTGCAGTCACTGAGAAAAACACTGCAGCGATTTGTGGAGACCTTCTCCATTTCAATCTTAACCCTACCTGGATCGATCCCATAACATTTATATTGTCATCCCAGAACCTTAAAGGGACAGTTTACCCAAAATGAAGATTCTGTCATCATTTATGTAGTTCAAAACACAAGAACACAAGAAACCAAGTGACCAAGACCTGTTAAGTTTCAAAAGAAAAGAAAATATTTTTTTGAGAAAAAATGATCTCATACTGTATATCTCATTCACAGATTTGAGTACGCCAGTATAGCAGAGGACAATATTATAAGTGACTTAATTTCATTCGTTTCTTACACAAAACTATAGTATTAGCTTCAGGAGATTATCATATAATACTTTTATGATACACATTTTGTCCTATTTAGAGCTGAATTGTCGTCTCTCTATGCGTTCATTGCATAGCAAGAAAAATCCCTCAAAATGTTTTGTGTTCAGCATAAGACAGCAATTTATACAAGTTTAAATCAACATAAGGGTGAAAAATATACTTTCATGTTTAGTTGAACAATTACTTTAACTACAGTGCTGTTTAAAGCCTTAATCTAGTGGTAATTGTCCCTGTGATTTGTGATATCATTAGTTGGTTTTGCATTAGTATAAGAATCTCATAGGACGTACTGTATATGTATGTGTGTGTGGTAGCTGTGCTGAGGTGGGCTGCTCTGAGGGGACAGGCTGATCCTCTCTCTGAGTAACAGCAGTGTTAGCTGCAGACGTTGGCTCTAATAAAGGTAATTTAGACCTGCCAACAACCCCCACTGGGTCTCTTCCTGCCCCAAGAGCACACACACAACCTCCCCACATAAATCATTCTCCTTCTCTCTGTGCTGGGGTATTTGTGTGTTTACTTGTGTGCGTAAAGTTTCTTATGTGTGCTTGTTATCTGGAACTGTAGGCTTTGCCGGTATTCCTGAAATGCGTAGATAAAGCGTTGTAACATTATACAACAAAAGCGCTCCAACGACATGGAGCATTAATGAGAAGGATAAAGACATAGAAGAGTTGATGCACGACAGTTTCATTAAAGTATTTGAGCAGTAATTGGCTTATAAAATTCCTTAAGCTCACCCTCCAAAGTCTTGCCATATCTTTCTATCCGGTCTCACTCTTTCTCTCACATTAAATTAGATACCTGCTAGGCCGGCCCGTTCACGGAATAGCCGATGTCCAGCACTCTGACCTTAGCCGAAGGAGGGGGTTATGGGAGAGTGGGCGGTATTGACTTCTCTGGCAGAAAGACGGCCACCCCCTGCTGATCTGATCGAGTCGCTCGCCGACACACTTTTGAGCAGGCTGCTCCATTAACTTTCAGCATTGTAAACGAGGAATGAATATGGAAGTGCAAAGTTTTTCACTTCTGTATCGGATTCTTATTGTTCATGAAACAGTTCCTTGATGGTCAGTTGCATTCACTTGTTGCAATATCTGAAAGCGAAACTAATGTGGATGAATAAACAATCTTAAAGAGATAATAGAGGATGGGCACGCTTGGATCTTAGAGCCGCAGGGCATTCGGGAACGATCATGCATGTGTATGGAACACATCCAGGGTATTAGAATACAAATGCGCCAAGTGCAAAATAAAAAAGCGTCTAGTTCTCTCAGCTGACAAAGAATGTAAATTGGCTGTTAGGCTTTTCCTCATTTCCTTTCCCTCGGTTGTCTCGCGAGTGCTAAAACAGCTAAAGGTGGGCGAGATCATGGGAGGTGGATCGCTTTGTTGATGAGCCCTGGGAACAGAAAGCGATGAATAATAAAGCAGGCTTCAGAGAAAGACCAATTCTACATGGGGTGAGTGGAGAGAGAGTAAAAAGAGAGAGAAAGAGGGCAAGGGAGGGAAGCACAACGCCTGATCAGTTTGGAAGTGGGCCGCTACTGCCTCAGGTGTGTAAGGAATGAATAAGAGAGCAAGGAGGAAGAGAGAGTTTTCACCAGGGCGGGGTTCATATGCAGAGTGGTAAGAATTACAGTTGAACTAAATGCAAGGCAACTTATACGAGGCAGGATTGGCGGTTATGTAACCAGTGGGACTCGCAATGCTATCGAGGACCCAGCGACGCTTCATCTTAAAATACAGCTCCATATTTCTCACTCTTTGTCACTTATGATCATTAGCAAGAGGACGGGGAAACTGGCTTTCTGTGACTCAACGAGAAACTATTTTCAGAATTAGTGGGAGAAAAACAACAGCAAGCAACACCAACAGAACCGAGAAAAAAAAACAGTCGTGAACCGTTGCATTTAACTGCACGAGAGATACGCCAATGAATAAAAAAGACTTTCTGCAGCAATAAATCAAGGGCAAAACCAAATGTCCTTCCATCCCTCAGGGTGTTGTGTTGAGAGGAGAGCTGCTGACAGCCTGTCCCCTGAGCATTTCCAAATCACCCACACAAATTACCTCAACTCTCACCGTCCTTATTTACAATAATCAACCACTTTTTGCAAGGCACCAAAGCTGCATTTTTCTATGCCTATGTATGAAGAAAAAATAATTATGTGTATTCAGAAATTTCATCAATGCCAATCAAAACTTTTTTGAATGCAGGGTGAACAAGGTATGAAACAGATTTTAAAAATGACTATTAATTATTCTAAAATCATTTAGCAAAAAACATAAGTGGGAGGACAAAGCAGCTCTCTAAACTGTGAAAATAAGAGTGCACTGTGGAAAGACTGAGTTAGTATTTTCTCCAGAGCATCACTACTCATTCATGGAGACACAGACCGAATGAAAAACTTCGCCTGGCTCTGCCTAAATGTACAATGCTTTTTAGAGGTGAGAAAAGCTGTGAAGTATTTATGAACAGCTTCTCTATCTTTTAAAACAGGACTGAGGAACTCATGGCATGCCATGCTTCCTCTGGCTGGTGTTTGGTCCACTGAGTTTTTCCAGCTTTTGGCGTCAATGCTCAGAGCAACGTTTAGAGGCCATCAGCACTCTGTTCAGAAGATGCAACTTGTTTACCATGGGCATCACATTGTTTTAAAAAAGGGAATAGTTGAGGGAAGATGGATAGACTTCTTGGTTGTGAAGTCATGCTTGCTCATTAATTTTTTTCTGTTTTGGTAAATAAAGAGTTGAATTGGAGATGAGGTCTGTAGTAGAAAAAAATTATTATATAATTTATATATACTAACATGCAGAAGATGCTGAAAAAACAAAGTATATGCAGGATGTGGACAATTATTCTGAAGAACAGTGATAAAAAAGGGACTTGTGAACAAGTATGAAAAGAAAACAGCTGGAAAGGCCTATGCTGCCTTCCATCAGGGCTTGTGCTGCATCAGTCTCGTCTCAGAACTCTCTTTTCAAAAAGCTCAGGGAGCAGTTAAGTGAGTAAAAAAAATCTGGTCTCAGGCCCATTCAGTTAACCTGTCGTTCTAGTGAGATTTTAGTGGTGGTTAGAGGAGCCTCTTGACGTGATTGAGACATCTGGGTGAACTTCCATCCAGTATTAAAGCCATCCTCAGAGGATGTGGTATTGATCGAGCGTTCATGAAAAATCTCTACGTGGCTATGTTACCCCTGTTGAACAAGGACAGCGGGAGAGAAACCTGATTTTTCCGTCCGCTGTCTGTCTTGTTGTGTGGGTGTGGGCTTAGTGGAGATGGCTGGGGTCTGACACACCAGATGGGACAGACAGAGAAGAGGCTCTGGGTTTTCTTAGTAGCTGGAAGAGCTGCTGACGCTTAGCGAGCGAGGCATTGTTTGCTGTGTGAAACCAAAGAGAAGGATATGTTCTCCATCTGCAATGTTGACAGTGTGAGACACTGTGAGACCAAGACGCTGCATACATTGAACTCGTTTTACTCAAGCTATAAAGCATTCTAGTGCATAATTAAAAACACATCTACCTGCAGAAGAACCATCACATCATCAGTTTTTACAGTTTACAGTGAACGTTAGCAGTGTTTACTTCATAACTGCATAGATGTGTTGCTTGTCATTTAAGATTAGCTTGGTTGTCATGTTTTATGAATCAAATATTACAGTTTTTTCTCTTTTTTTACACTTACAACTAATCAGAGAGGCCATTCATTAGGATACTTTTCCACTGCACCTTTTGAATAGTCTGTTTTACCAGATAGGAGAAATTACAATAACTAAATCAATTTAGTGTTGCAGCATAATATTTTACTAATACAGTTTTAAGAAGACACATAATTACATATTATGATTATAAATGTATATAATAATCCTCATTATAATCATCAACATTAAGTGCATATGTTACGCAGTAAAACTATTCTAATAGTTCGAAACAGATCAGAAACATAAATGTATATTTTTTGGAATCCAGCTAACAGGGAATGTTCTCAGAACTGTTCTCAAATTTATGAGCAAAATAATGCTAATAGAACATTCGTTCAAAGTTCAAATCTTGTCTTTAATAATGTTCTCAAAATATTAGCACGAAAACATTAATAATACGTTATTCTGGAACAATGTTTTTGTTGGATGTTCGTTTAACATTTTTCAAATGTTACTACTTGTTTCAGAATGCTTAGAGAACATTCTAAAGTAACGTTCCCATAACGTTTGCAAAATGAGAAAATTGAATGTTCCCTAACAAAGAAAGAACATTTTAAAAACATTTTTTTTAAATGGATGTTTTAAAAAGTTCAGAGAACAATCAGAAATAAAGTTTTCATAACTTAATGAGAATGTGCAAAATGTTCTTGTAATATATTTGAGTTAACTGGGAATAATCCATTTACGCTAAAAACAGAAAGAAAAGGGATGATCAACAACAAAGAACAACAAAGTATATTATATCTCAGTTAAATATGTTTTAGACAGTAACAGAAAAAAAGGTCTTAAACTCAAAGTGGCGTAAGGCCAGTAATACAGCTCATTTTGTCACTGGCACTGCTGTTAGGAAACTGCTCTGATGTGTGTTTCTATGGCTCTGCAGGTGGACAATATTCAATTACATTGCCTTGTAAGAAAGTATAATTTTGGTATTCTCCTGCGAAAACTCTGGCCTATGTTTAAACGCATAGGCTTGTTTTTAAGATAGCAGTTAATTCCTTCGATTTAAGTAGTGCTGCTTAAGGATTGTCAAACACTTTAAGTAGGTCTAACTTATTATTAACCTAAACTTTATTAATTCTGTGCAGTAATTTGGGGGGAACAGAAGTCATTTAGTAAATGAAAACTCATTTGGTAAATCTATTGGCAAGCCCATTTGTAGAAACATCTTGAACAGGAAGAAAGAGTGCTGTAACAATGTTCCATTGTGTATTCCCATAACATCAGTCGTTTGAAATAACAGGTTTTGGAACGCAAATTCGGAGGGATAATGAGGTCTGATAAGGAAAGCTGGGACGGGACAAGGAACAGCCACAGATAAAAGAAAGTGAGAAGAAATCTGTTTTTGGGCTTGTTAATGTTTGGCCCCTACAGGGCACTGTCATGATTAGCTCTCCATATATTTCCATAATTTCTGTGATGCTCTTGAATGTCCTGCTGTGTGCATCTTCAGGAATCTCAAAATGCAGTAATGATCAGAGCTGCTGAGGGTCTGGCCAGAGACACCCCGCCGCTTGTAAGCAAGACACGGTACAAAAGCTATCTTCATAATGACGCTGATAATAACTAACAACTATGTCATGCTAGGACTTTAAAAAACAACATTTCAAGAAGTCACATGATGCATTTCTTCCCGCAAACTTTTTACTTTGCATGAACAGGCCAAATATGCTGATATTATCTCATAAGGCCAGCGCACATCTAAGAAGACGCAGATACAGAATGAAAGAGATGGTCATTATGGACCCATTATTTTGAGACCCTGGGTGAAAACTGTAATCTTGCTCTCTTTCAGTCTCTCCAGATGGTTGTGATCTCTGCTCTATTAGCAGCTGTATTGACAAAAGCAGCAGACCTGGCTGTGGAGTGTCAGTAAATAGCTCTCTGGAAGCTGCTGAACTGTCTCGAATACAGTGGAATAATTAACTCTGAAATGGATTTGGCTTCCTCTCTAAAGAGCAAAATTAGCTTTTGTTATTCAGCCACTCTGCTTGCTGATCACACAGAGAATCCAACTGCTTTCTTTAAACCTGTTGAACACAGCTCTAGCGCTGCACAGGATTTAATACTGTATATCTCGTCAATCCCAGAACTACAAATGACTTCTCTCAACATGACACAAAAGCGGACAATACTGAAAGGCCGCTGACTGAACAAATGCATTCCTATTTGGATGTTAAAGGGATTCACTGATGCTGTCCTCTCATCCCTTTATGACTATGATAAAAGAGGGCCACTGGATCTCTACAGCACTGAATAGGTTTGGAGCAATATTGCACTGAGAAAAAAAAAGGAGGGCACTTCATTTCCTCTTATTGACTTTGGAGAGCAGTCTTGACGTCATCAATACAAAGAATTATGTAGAATTGTGCCTGTCTGTGTGTATTCTCTGTGTCTGATGATCTCGTGTAAATGTGACAATTTCTGCTTATTTTGTCCTTTAAGTGCAGTTGATTGGATCATATGGCACGTTCTACAAATATCATTAGTTAGGTGTTCTGTTATTTTATTAATTTTTTTTTTTTTGTGAAACCAATGTACTTTGGCCTACAATGTTATCATGGTATAAGGTTCCATTTGTTAACTAACAATTACGTTACATCTGTTCATATTATTTAATGGACCAGAGCTAACATGAACTAACAATGAACTTGTATTTTTATTAACATTAACAAAGATGAATAAATTCTGTAACAAATGTAATGTTCATTGTTAGTTAATGTGTTGTAAAGTGTAGTTTTTGTAAAGTTATTGTAAAGTGTTACCAATATCATATAATGCATTTATTTGACGTAATTGTATATATATATATACACAGTGCGTGCATAATTATTATGCAAGTTGATATTCTGATCATATTTTTTTTTTGGTAAAAGCACATTTTACCAATTCCAAACCACATCAATCTTAATGACTACTATTAATTTTGTACTTAATAATTTATAAGTAATATATAATTGTTGTTAATATTTTGTTTTTATATAACCATGTGTTTTGTTAATATATAACCACTGTTTGAAGAATTGATCTTCCAGAATCTGGCAGTAAGTTTTGGGAGATCTTTTTTAGTGGATCTCCTATCCTGAAATATCTGTCTTGCATAGATGGAGTAAAAATGATCTCCCAAAACTTACTGCAAGATTCTGGAAGATCAATTCTTCAAACAGTGATACAAGAGGATGTGGTGCTTGTCCTTCAAGAGTCACTCTCAACTTATCTATCTATAAAGCCTATAAAAATTAGTCTTCATATATTTTACAACACTTCAGAATGTTATTCTTATTAAGTGAGGGTCATTTTTTAGGATTCTTTGTGTCTGAGAACCTGACACCTTGCACTTCTGGAGACTCCAGTTAGGCTGCAGTTCTTTCAGCACCGCATTTATAAATTTAAATTGTATGTTTTACAACAGTACTTATAATGCAGAATTTAAATAATTATTAGTGCTGTCAATCTATTTAAAAAAATGAACTAATTAATCACACATTTTTTCTGAGATCACAATTAAACCCACCTAACATTAGTTTTTAAATATATTTTTATATTGCAATAATTTCACATTCAATCTTCAAATTAATGTAGAGAAAACATAAATACAGTAATCTTTTAATATTTGTTTAATGACATCTTTTTTTATGACTGAAGGTGAGTGTCACTGATACCAATACTACTGAAGTCTCTAGGAAATTGTTCTTTTTTTCCCTAATATTTAACCATTTTTTTTAGGATTCTATACTTAACCTAAGTCTCTGAGAACCTGACACCTTGTAGTTTTGGAGACTCCAGGTAGGTTGCAGTTCTGGAAAATGGTGGTGTTGGAGACTAAATGGTTCCTGATGGTTTCACACCTAATTCTTCACCTTAATTCTTAATTCTTTTGCAGTTAATGCATATTTTCTTCTCCACATGTTTTTGTCTAACCGTGCTGACACAATGAGCATTTTGCTGTCTAATGGTCATGCCTTAACTTTGCAATTTCTGTATCGCATTTGTTTTAAATATTTTTCATGGACATTTAATAATTTTTGACTTTTTAGTCTGAGTTAAATCTCTTTTTTTTTTTTTTTGGCTCATTTTATTTGTAAAAGTAAACATGCTTAATAATTATGCAAACCTGAACATAAGGAGTTTTTCACTTCCAGCCTTCATGGACAATTATCTATCACTTATAAATGATTAAATTAAAAATTATCCCACTTAACATTAAAGTTTTTAAATATACTTTTATATTGCAATAGTTTCACATTAAATCTTCAAATTAATGTACAAACAACATAAATACAGTATATTTTTAATATTTGTTTAATGGCATTTTTTTATGACTGAAGGCCAGTATCACTGATACCAGTACTACTGATGTCTCTATAAAATCGTTTCCCCCCCTAATATTTAACCATTGACTATAGCCATTCAACATTACAGTATAATTGAGAGCTATAAATTTTAACATTTACTAGACTTTTAAAAAATAACTTATAATTTAAGTGAACTTAAAACAATCTTCACATAAACCCATTATAATAAATGTCATATTTACCTGTGTCCTTCAGCAGAAATATACAGAAATGGAAATTGAAGTTATCAATCATTAAATTCTAAATGAAATATAGATGAATCCTTAAAGCTATATCAAAAGTTATTGATTTCCTCTTTTTTCTTCTTTGTCCTTTGATTAATAGACATCACAGCAGCTGGTTATTAGGTTGTTTTGGCTGCTATTTCTTTAAGAGCTGCCGCTGCTGAACGTGACGCGGATCTGACACGCATCGTATTTTCTCACAATTCTCTTTACCGTTTCTGACTCACTTCAGGTCTTAAAGTCTCAATAATGAACTGACGAGTTGAATCGAGTGTGTTAGATGAGTGAGACAGTGCTGGGCTGCTCCAGGACAGTTTTAAAAAACCATTTCAGAGACATGTTCTTAAATATGACTCATATAAAATATATTACATGCATGCACAGTTTTAAGGCAGCTTTAATCGCCTTTTTGGTAATTTCATGACTTAGCTGACCACAACTTTGCATGCACGTAGATTATTTCACTCTTTGATATGAAATGATAAAGACTACAGCGCGCGCCGGTGTCTTTGTGCATGCAATCGAAGCGCACGCGCTGCGAGAACAGTACCGTTTCCGTGCTCATTTGACTCGCGCCTGGCGCTGAAGTGAAGTTGGAGCGCGCGTCTGAAACGTCTCCGGTTTGATGTGATCGTAAAGACGTTCTGCGACTGAATAAATACACTTCTTTTCAAGAGAAAAGTGACAGAAACCGCAGTTGTGAGTGGAGTGGCGAACCCTGGCCCCGCCCCTGCGTTAATTGCGTTAAATATTTTTAACGCGTTAAACGGAAAAAATTAATCGCCTGCGTTAACGAGCTAATTTTGACAGCACTAATAATTATTTTTACATTAAAAATATGACAATGAGAATGGGGTGTTTTTTGTGTTACAGAGTGGTTTCAGGATGCAAATAGATAAATAAATAAATAAATAAATAAATAAATAAATAAATGTAATTCTAATAACAAGCTTACATTTCTCTATGAAAAGTATTTTTTTCCCCCCCTTTTGATTTTGGAGTGAAATATGACGTGTTTTGAAGGTGTTTGTCAGATTCAACCACATATAACAGTCTGAAGTGGATGAATAATATTTCTGAAGATTAAGCACATCTTCTTCCTTAAGCTTATAGAAGAAGAAAAAAAGTCCAGTTCTATTTTGGAATATATCTGTGAGAAAGCCTGCATGTTATACCCCCCTCTCTCCTCCCTTTCTTTCTTTATGTGCTCCCCTTCTCTCTTCAGTAACAGAGCCATTACAAAAATGGCCAGGAGTAAAAACACTCACATTATAGCAGAAGAGTGCAGTGTGAACTGAAGAAAAATAAACAGATGTCCAATGCCTGCTGTATCACTGTCTCTCCCATGTGGTTCAACAGAATCATCGTGCCTTTGAGACAAACCAGCCCACCTCGCAGTGCAAAACAGCATCTCTACAGGCCATTCACAAATCCTCTCATCAGCGTGACATTTGTATGGAATGAGGAAACAACTGGCTCCATTCAGAGAGGAAGCTTAAACAAGGCTGTCTACAGTTGGCACACAGTATGTGATAAATACTGAATGAAAGTGAACTTAAATCCTTGACGACGCAACAGGAAAATAAGCAAAATGTCTGTCTGTCGATGTGACTGCATTCTGCTACTATGGTGACAAACGCTACATGGACAATTGTGCAGGTGACTGAGTAATACACAAACATTTGCAGTAGTTTCCATGGCAATGTAATTGACAAAGCAGTTGATTTTTAAATAGTACTCCACAGCCATTACAGCATTTTGCAGGCTTGCTAGGGGTAACCTGGATGAAATTATAGCTACATAAACTTACAAAAAAATCAAGTGGTAGTAAAATTTCTGAATAAATAAGTGGTTTGGAGGGACATGATGCTCTCACTTTATTCAGGAGCTGCAAAGTAGGGATGTGCAAAAATACATGTACTTTTGGTTGCCTGAATGACTTGTAGGTCTTAAAGGGATAGTTCATCTTCAAGTGCTGGTCCCCATTGACTTCCATAGTATGGAAAAAAAACCACTATGCAAGTCAGTGGGGACCAAATGAAGGTGATCTATCCCTTTAAGGAAGCAATAAATCATTACTTAATAATGCAATAATATTATATGCAAATGTAATAAAATAAAAATAAATATAATTGAATTGAGAAATACATTTAGATAAATTGTTATTTATTTAAAATATTTAAATATTAATAATAAAAAAAAATATATTATATATTATAAACATAATATATTATGAACAAAATGATTAAATTATAGTAAAATAATTCCAGGTTTCAGGGTTGCCTTGGCTTTTAGGATGCATAATGTTAAAGTAATTAAAACAGAAAGCAGAGGTTCCAAGACTATTTTCATCACAAGTGGCGGTATTTAAATAGGGATGAATTTAAATCTAATTTTCAGAAAAATTTTATCTAGCTAAATTAAACTGTCAGAATACTAATAAAAAAAACTCCTGAAAAAAATATTTTATAAAAAATATATAATAAATATATAAAACTAGTCAACTTTACTAATCAACCATTTATAGGGTATTTATATAACCACCTACCTTAAATAAAATTGGTGATATGACCACACATATTTGAACAGTTAACCATTTTAGTCACCCTGTGATGGAGAGAATGCTAATAAATTTAGTAACAATCAGTAAAAAAAACAAAAAAAGTTTTTTTTTTGTATGTCCAAGGACTCATGCTTCTTGTGTCTGAATAATTACTGACAAATCTGAAACAATATCACACGTGCTTGTGCTTTAGGAAGTTATAATATAAGGTTGTAGTGTTAGCATGATATTAGCTCTAAACTGCTGGATGATACAAGTTTGTTAAAATGGTAGGAGTATGGTAATTTTAACCGAAAATCCTAGGGTAAGTTGAGCCAGTGGCACACCCCTTCTTATGATTATAAAGTATTATTTTACTATAATTCTACATGATATTTAATTGGTTTTAGACCAAACATTTTTGATTTTGTTCTTTGTTCTTTGTTTTGGACTTGATTTTGTTCTGAAAATTTTAAATAGGCCTTGTTTATGAAAATTGGCCTTTGAAGTTTTTATGAAATTGCATTTCCCTGCAACATTTATAAGTGGGATGTTGAGCACTATGAGCCCAGTTCTGTAAGGTCAGTTGCAGTCTGTTTATTTTTTTATTCTTCAATTTGAACTTTTTGTTCTGAAATGTTTAAACAATTTTAAAAAATATCTTCAAAGTCAACCCAGTATCTTGAGTCACAGGCTGGGAAACACCCTGTATGAATGGCCAGTCCATCACAAGGCTCACACACAGATTTTAAGAAGTAATTTATATTGAAATTATCTTATTTTGATATAGCACAAGGTGAAAATTTTCCGTTTTACTTCAGCATAATCAGTGGCATAGTTTAACCCCATGTGGCTCAATTTACCCCTCACTGTGGGCAAGTAGAGTCAAGAGACCACTTTTTGTTGGAAAGACATATTTTAAAGCAGTTTCTTTAGATCCAAAGTGATTATTCCCAAGGATGCACCACATCCTGAAATTTATGTACATATTTAAGGTGGACCCATTACTGTCATGTGTTCACTTTAAACACACTGTAAGTAAAAACTGGCTCAACTCCCCCCACTCTCTATTATAAAGCATCAGGGTTTCACCTACCAATGCAGTAACAGAGCAGCACAGAGAGCAGAACTGAGACAGCCATGGCACTGAGGGCCGTGCACCTCCATGAGCAATACTTAGAGGACTTCTTGAACTTGAATGCGCTGCGGGAGAGTGTGTTGCGGGGCAGAGGCCGTGTGGGGGGCGAGTAGACCGCCCCCGTGGCCATGGTGTAGCCTGGCGTGGCCGTGCTGAACAGAGGAGTGGTGCCGGTGCCTGTCTTAAAGAGAAAGTGCCTGAGAGAAAGAAAAAGAGAGAGACAGAAAGAGAAAAGCGATGAACATTTAATCTCATTTTAAAAGATACACATTTTTTAAGTATTTTGCATTGAACAGCTTTAGGCAATAACGATTAATGCCAAGAACTTGTACGATCTGATACGGTTCATAAAATCAGAACCAGTTTTATTATTTTTAAAGCATTTAACAATCGCATCTAGAACTATTCACGGAAAGCTCAGTATATTAACTCTAAATTAGTTTAAATGAATAGTTACAGCAGCACAGATTGTTCACAGAGCAGGGCGCAGTACAGGAAGTGAGGCGTACAGCCCTACCAAACTGCCCTGCTCCTGTACGTCTCCCGCTAAGCTAGTGTCACCCTCTCCTGCTGATTGGCACTTAAAGTATGATTGGCTAACAGAAGCCCTTGTCATGTGGTAATTATGCTGGGCAGATATTACCAGCACATTTATTAAGCCAGCCCTTTCTGTTTGCTTGAACACCACAGAGAAAATCTAGCCCTCTTCATTTTTCAACCTTTACCGAACACATCTCAATCAAAGCCCTAGTGTTTGACTTCCCTTTTAGCCTGCTGTGTTTCTTTGCCCAAATGAAAGTGGAGAAATGGGAAACGTTGTGTGTGAGCGTGTGTGAGTGGCACTTTCCACTATAAATCTGGAATTAGTTGATTGGACTTGAGAGGTGGAGGAAAAAGCTTTTTCTAATTAAAAATCACCAATGGTATTGTTTCCTCAGCAGAAAAGGAAAAAATTTACTTCATTATTTTTAGCATTTAAAGATCATATTATCCCAGGTGTAGGGCTGTAGAGGAAACCAGAACTAGTATCTCAATAAATATAAAGTTCTGAAACAAAAGTCCAAATACATAAATGTGCATTTTCTCCAGCAGTTGTTTTGCACGTTGGTTTTTAAATACACATATCAAATTGTTTTTTATTTTTAATTGTTAATTGTCAACAATTGTTAATATTTTTACACTTTTCATAAAAAAAAATAAAAATCATTATTACTGTTTAAATTTAGATCAAGACACCTAATAAGCTTTTTAATGGCAACTTCCATTCATCTGACTTTCCTCATATAAAGTCAATGTATTTTTCTAACAGTAGTAATGCTTAATAGATTTTTTGGGCGCGAAAACTTTAGGATATGTGTCTATACAGAATTACCTGTGTAAAACAAACCTGAGAAATATTTACTGGAGTTAAAAAAGAGAAATCTAACCCTGGTCTTCCCAATACACATATTAAAGGCCTAGACATAACCCTCTTCCACCACATGAATTCCCCTCCCTTTGTTAAACAAAACATCTCACAAGCTGGCAGAGCTAAGCAATTCTCTAAAACTGCATGGTTGTCTGTTCGATTGCATTCTTTATGTTGACAGAATGACCCATGAAGACACTGAACAATGGAACAAACAGATGATTCGAGCTGCGATATCAAATAACACTGAGCACTAAATCCAATTAGCGAGACAATTCGACAATGTCTCTGCATTCTAATGCAGCGATAGAGAGAAAGAGAGACAGAGAGAGAGAGAGAGAGAGAGAGAGAGAGAGAGAGAGAGAAAAACTGTGCTCTTGTTTTAGTGCAGTAAACAGTTGCTGCCAACTCACTTTTGCTTTAACATTATCAATCAACCCAATCAAAGCCAAGATGCTGTGCAAGGCAGTCAGGATTTAATCTAGTAATGCAGGAATATCTATTAAAGAATTAGTCAAATTAAAATATTAAAGGTTGTGAAACTTGATTTATGCAAGTGGTGAATCGATTAGCATATTAGTGGATTTTTATTGCAACTTAATTTAGAGCAATTATTCCTAAGCTAGTACCAGTGTCAGAAGCGGCTGCCAATCAAGTGCCTCTTGATAATTTGCATTCATTGGCTAACCCAACAAGGGAAGGAAGAGATGTAGGATAGGAGGTTGGGCCAGTGCATGACTGCTTTGTCTAAATTCGGTTGGTTCAATATGGGACTCTGGCCATTTGGTTGGCTCAGCGCTGGCCTTCTGTTTGGGGGGGTCTGGGATGGGGTGTGGGGTCTGGAGATTTAGCACTTTGGTTGGCTCAGTGTTGGGCTTGGCATCAGCAGCTGGCACCATGAGAAGACTCAGGAGCACATACCCGTCCCCATAGCTGCCCTCGTGGCACACGGGAGGGAACACATCCATCTCTATTAAGTTGTCATGCCCGTTTTCAAGAACTGCTTGCTTTGCTAATTTTCTACATGAGAAAGACAAACAATTAGAATAAAGGTCGTCAGTGCTTTCTGGTGATGAGACACTCAAGGTATTTCTAATTATGAGTTTGGCAGCAAATCCACAGAAAAAGAGCTTCCCAGACGGCAGTCAGTCATAGCTGAATGTACCCCGAATGAAAGACAGACCCACACACATGAAAAGACTCATAAAACAAGTATACTGCAGTTTTATGTTCGATGTATCAATCCGTTTTCCTCTAAATGGAAGCACTAACATGCTCTGATATGGAGGAATACTTATTACGGTGAATAGAGTCACAGAATTACTCGAGCACGCTGAATGACTGTAAAGTGTTATTGGTAGGCTCTCTACATCCACTATGAGCTAAGTGTGAGAATATATTAATTACTATACTTCCTCTACAGTGAATAGCATCCTCTGAGCGAGGGATGGGAATCTCTAGAGATGCACATAATCTGAAGCAGTGGTTTTCAATTGGTGGGTCGTGACCCTGAAATGGGTCGCAGATCTGGTCTGATAGAGCTGCAGGCAGCAGGGAAAAGCAATGCTAAAGGTCAAAAACGCAACTAACCATGTAATTGTGTGTTGTTAGGATGTAAAAATAGGCTCATCAACTTTTATGAGGGAGAAAACAACTTTTCCCATATCTCGCTATGGAATCTTGTTGACATCACTATGATCTCGTTGACATCAAAGGCCGTGCGTGCAAACATATTCTACTGTATTTTGATGGAAACTCATCTGCCTTCTGTTGGAAGCTAGTTAAGCTACCAACATAGACAGCTTGTGTGACAAGCTTTCAGCCTCAAAAACCATGAAAAACTACAAGGTAAAGGAAAATATTATCCAGACTACATTAAATACTGGTTCACTTGGTTTGTGCTGACCACAATGTGTTTATGCAGTGAGTTATTGGCTGCGGAGACATTTATAAATAAGCAATAATTAAAATATATTTATCAATGTTTCACTACATTTTACTTCAGTCTTGCTTATTTATGCATGCTAAACAATTTCAGCATTGTGCCAATCGAAGACCAAAAAGTAAAACCACTTGAGAACCACTGATCTAAAGCCATGGGGCAATGTGGAGTTTCTCATTCCTCTCCACAAATTTTCTTGTGGGTTGAAAACTGATGCATAGATTCCAAGAGTAATTCAATATGACTTTGCACATGACCTCTTGGTTTTCCTGCATAACACCACCATGACCTATGCTCTAACCAACTCACCCTTCTGACCTCATAGCAGGAGTTCAATCCTTTACTTCAAGTTTTTACAACAAGTGACTTGCAGATATGTAACTCAATAACACGACTTGACCATATGCTCGTTGGGCTTGAATTACACTGACTGGCCTGCTTTTATACAAACCACACAACAGCCTTTAAAGTGATTTATATGTAGTTTCAAATTCATTTTTGCCCTACCTTTCAAGACAAATGAATAGAAAAAGAGACAAAGACAAACTCTGGGAAATTTAACTCTGGAAAGACCAATTTAAGTCACTTTGTGAGGAAAATTATGAATGTTAATTAGATTTTATGATGATTGCTGACACTTTCAATTCACTCTATCCTCACAGTTCATATGGCATTTATAGTCACATAACATTGGGTTTCATCACAGTTAAAAGGATAATAGCAATAAGTAGCAATAAGAACAATTGTGGTGCAGGCTTGAAAATAGTTTTGAATTACTTTGAATGCCGAGATTAGACTCTTAGTAAAATGTTAAAACAAAGTACATTCATCACCCATTAAACGAGAGATAATAGAAGACGCGTGATAAAAAACAGAGATAAAATCTCCAGCTGTAGTATCTGTGGACATTCCTTTGACACAGAAGACAACGAACAGGGATTTCGGAGCATGAGGGACGGGATAACCATTGTTAATTGATTACAGCAGGCATGACATCAGGCTGGAAATTGCTATGCTAATCCATGTATCTCCTTTCACATTTGTCATCCTCTGACAAATGCCTTCACAGAAGATTTAGGAAGAGGGAACTGGAAAATAACTTGACAATGCGTATATACGGCAGCATAATCGAAGATAGTCTACTTAAAAGAGGAATTACTATTGGATGCAGTGAAATGTTTAGATGAACTGGTGGAAACAAAATTTCTACTCTTCTGACAAAGGACCAATGACCTTCAGAACTAATAAACATTTCTTTTATATCAGTTTTATGCTTGGTTCATGCTAACCAACAGCCCTGTGCTTCACACTTATATCTGTAGTCAATCTACAGTACTTATATTGACAGTGATAAACAATCTCTCTCATAATAACTTATAGAAACTGGCCTAAATTATGTTAACATTTAGGTTTCCACTTCACATCACAGTATGGAGGCAGAAAGAGAAGAACAAATTAATAAAAACCATCATAACCTCTATGTGAAGGAA
Organism: Sinocyclocheilus anshuiensis; assembly: GCF_001515605.1. Taxonomy (NCBI): domain Eukaryota; kingdom Metazoa; phylum Chordata; class Actinopteri; order Cypriniformes; family Cyprinidae; genus Sinocyclocheilus; species Sinocyclocheilus anshuiensis. The sequence goes on along the minus strand of NW_015537973.1, from coordinate 1,984,664 downwards.
AATGCAAATAGGGGCTATTGTTATTCTCAAGGAGCCTATTTTTTCAATGCTGCCTGCAGTGTGTTCTTCAGTGAACATTTGCAAGTTATAAAAGTGACAAAGTACAAAGTGTCAGTACTGAATGATCCTAAGCACTTAAATAAGCCTGTACTGAGTGGCATCTCACAGTTGCTGTGTGTTTTGTCTGCGTGGATTGACTGTTCCCTGTTCCTAAACTGGTGTTGGAGATCATAGACAAAATAACCAAACATCTAAAGGCTCTTGACAACTGGCTGGGCTTGGCAGGATGGTGTGTGATTGTACTCTGAACACAATCCGCTACGAGTCATCAGGCTTTCACACTTTTTTTTTTTTTTAATTACAATAACTCTTATTGATGTTATATTGATTGATGATGCTTTACTCTAATGACAATTTGATGCCTGGTTTTGTTTTGAAGCAATAAATCACTGCTCTTTAAAACCACTTACCAAAGACAAAGACAACAAACAAGGTAAAATGTTCATTGGGCACTTTCTCAGTTTACTGTCTTTTGCCCGAGGAAAGTTTACAGGAGATTTATTTAAGGCTTTAATTACTTTTCCTCCTCATAACAGGCATATATCTACATTAAATGAGCTTTTGTAATCAAGCGCAATGAGCACTTCCTTCTCTCATGTGATGGTGAAAGTCGTGAGGTCTATCTTTAGCTTTCTAACCTCTGAGGTGTGACATGGGAGCTGACCTATGAGTCAAAAGTGCTTTGAGATTCACACGAGGGACTCCTGTGTGCGGCTGATGTGCACTTTGCTGGTTATCTCCACATAGAGAGTAGCTTGAAAATAGGGCCGTTTTGATATGTGCAAAAATAAAATTATGTCCAGAACAGAGTATGTTGCAAGATGCGTTATTTTGCCTAGAGCAAGGAGCGAGGTTTCGGAATGTCAAGAGCTTTAGTGTTCTCTCTCATTTCAAGATAAATACATTACCACTCCATCTTGAGCAGAACATGCATGTTAACAGCCTAAGAAGCAAGAATTCACCAAGCATTAAACAGTGCTAACAGACTACCAGCAGTGCGATGAAAGATAAATATAACATTAAAACAATGAAATGTTGGAACAGAGTAATGGGAGACGAAGTTGCTGTCTCTTCACTCAACTTACATACTTTGGTCCAGAAGCATGTTCGCCAGTTGCCTGATTTGCTTTTACATTTGAACTTCTCAGACTCTGAATGTGGAGATCTTGAGTTATTTTAATCAGTTAAGGACCGGCAGGTGTCTCAAGAGGCTTCTCATGTTTCTCTATTCCCCACTTTAACAGTATCATCAAATAATGATGAGAAGTAAAGACAGTAGAGTGAGGTAATTGACTGTACGAAAGCAAGAGTCATGATCGTTTAGACTGAATTGCCTGTTTAGCACAATTTGTTCGCAATTACAAGAATGTGGAAGCATATGCTTAGACGTGATCTGCATTTCACCACAAGGTTCATGACAATGTCAATAATAGCTTAAAGGAACAGTCAGTAATTGCTGAAACAATGCCACCTGAGCCCCGGGAACCAATCGTTCATGCTTGTAAACACAGGAACGCAGTCTTAATTGAAGCATATTGGAAGTGTGTCACTGGAGCAATTTACTATACCTAACAGCCTGTCTGTTAAACAAATTCTGAATTGTTCCTCTAATGAAATTGATGTAAAACAGCCACTAAATAATGTCAAATGATAACTTATTCCAGTGCAAGTAAATTAGCAGGACGCGTTTAAGGACTGGATTGTGCAATTTTCTCCAACGGCTAATGCAGTCTACTGAATTTTTTAATTTTTGTATTATTTCTTCAGCCAGCGTCTCCTGCCTCAAACAAATCAGTGGAATTGTTCAGGAACACATGTTGTGAAGTGTTTGTATTTCCACTCTATGCCAGCACGTTTTCATCCATTTACTAGTGCTGATGTTTTTCATTATTTTCATCTAAACTTCACTGTTGTGCCTGTCGGGGAGCTAGATGTTTTGTTTATTTTAACTCTAAAAGTCAGTCTGTATCATGTAAACAGTTGTTAAGTAAGCTCCATGTCTAACTTGGAACACGGCACCTTTTGAACCAAAGCTGCTACACAGACATGCAACAATGTGTGCTTTCGAGCGTAACTGAACGAGTGTGTGTTTTAAGAGTGTTTATCTGAAAAGATGCGCCACTATAGTATGGATTAACAAGCATCTGTGAGTGTCAGAGAGCCTATTGAATGTGTGTGGTCCAGTGCGGTCTTCCTCAGGAAATAAACAGAAATTGTAGATCTCTTGTTAATATCTACAGAGAGCGATCTACATAATGCTTTATCAATATGAGTGGAGGACCGCCAAGTTCATTTCGGGGATATGGTGTGACCACTGAGACAGAGAGAGAAGAACAAAAACAAATAGCAGAGTGTACGTTGGAAAAGAGACAGAAAGCAAAACAATGCGGGTGAACAACAATGGACTAAAGAGCAAAAATCTTACTGTGGTTGACACGACACAAAGTTAAAGAGCAAGATGGCCACATAGTAAAAAAGTGAGTTGTGTGGAAAACAGTGAAAGAGAGGGAAAGACCATAAAGGAAGTGTAGCTGTTGGATATTCCTGTTTTGGGACCACTGTGTCCATGTGAAGAGCCATGAAGTGAAACTCGAGGGCGGCGGTGCTGAAGCAGGTGTGTTATTCCTGGATCTCTCAACACTGTGTTTGCACTGGTGCTCATAAAATATAAACTCAAAAGCAAGACACTCATCCGTACTCGCATGCCTGTAGACCTTAGTCGGGGTATGTGTCATATTTAATTTAATGCAAGTGAATACAAGGCTGTGAGGGTGAAGTACAGTCTGTTTATTGTCTATTTTTTTTAAATGTATTTTTGTCCACTGTAGGGTTGTCACAATACCGATATTTTAGTAGTCTATACCAATGAAAGTGAAATTTCACAATTCTCAATATTAATTTCAATACCACAGCAAAACGTATTAACATTATTAATTAAAATAATTAAGTAAATGCCATTTAATATAAATGATCAAATATAAATAAACATAAAACACATTTTCCATGTAATTATTCAAGTAAACAAATATTATAATAAGTAAGGGATAATGTTGCATTTACTTTCCATTTATATTTACATTTACTGTTACATTTACATTTATTTCAGTATGAACCATTTGCGTGCCATTTACATTCCTAGAGCATTTTCAGAAAGACAATTTTCAAATTTTGTTGGCTTGATACTGAGGTACCATTAGCCACTGAACAGACTGTACATATATCCCTCAAAGCCTCACTCTCATTTACATCAAATTTAATATTCTGTCTATCCGGACTAAGGTCTATGGCTTTCAGGCTGTGGAGGGGAAGTGAGGCTGTCCCTTTTTCTCTTGACTGCCTTTTATCAAGTATTTTTAAAGAATGGCAGTAAGACATTTAGCACAATGACAGCATCACTTACCAAAAGTTTCTCGAACGACCCTCATTTCTCTCTCTGCACTCACCCCCACTCTGTCTGTCTCGGTGCTTATATCACGCAGGATGAATGAAAGGAGTGCGAGGTGGTAACATCGCTTAATGTGGGAGGCTTAGTCATTATATATACAGTGTCACTAGAAAGAGTAGATCAAAAACAAAGAGAGGCCATTACGGCGCTAACGTGCAAACCCCCGAAACAAAGCGTTCCCTTCTGCTAGTGTTTAAAGACCCCTCAGAGTATCCTCCGAGCTTACAGCCTCACTGATTTATGGGAGGAAAATAACCAAACCGTATCCTCCCCTAAGCTTGGCAAGGCCTCAGTCACTCGCACTCTAGGATGTTAGCAGAGTCAGCAGAAGCACCTTTTGACGCTGCCATATTATAAACCGTTTTTTGAGACTGATGATAAACAGAAACCTAATTTTGACTGATGCTAGTCAAAAATTCCTCTATGAATGATGAATGTAAATTATACGTTGAGGCTTATTAGTATGTCTACTAGTTAACTGGATACAGGCTGCATTATATATATATATAAGCCCTGCAGTGCTTTGAGAGAGAGCTGTGTGAGGAATGTCAAATAAAGGACCTTTCCATAACACAGGTCACACTTTGGGATGTAACTGTGCTGGTGTGTGCAATTGCGTAACTGACCTACTCTCCAGCGGCACATTGCTGCCCAGGACCCAGCTGTCCTGCAGCGGCACTGACTCGGGTGTGGTTTGCAGTTCGGCGGGGAGGGCGGCCGGAGGGGCCGGGCTCACGTTCCTGCGGCTGCTCAGAGAGTTGTGGTTCAGCGCCGTCACCGACGGCTGCTGCTTGTGCGGGGGCGGCACCGGTGGCAGCGTGGACTGGCCCTGATGGTGCTGATTGGACGGTTGCTCTATGGAAAGAATCAAACAGAACTGGGTTAACCAATGGCGAATAACGCTGTGCATATGTAAGCAGTTGTCCTTGGTAATTAATCGTGGCAGTTAGGCAAATGTGTCTGGATGAATGTGCTTTTGCCAAAGAACATCTGGGACATATTACAATAGGGTGATGATGATTTTTAACTATTTAGTACCCACCCCCACCAGCTGTCAAAGTAAGTATATAATGACAACGACATATATGCACGCAAACGTACACATATAAGCATATGACTGAGACGATTAGACATCCATTTTCACATGTGCCAGGGATCCTGGCGGCACTTATCTGTCATAATTGCAGTAAATCCACCCTTCGATTTGTTTGGGATTGTACCATGTTAACAAGAAGTGTATGAAGCTGCAGCGTTTGGGTAGTGGAGCTTCATTGCCAGTCACATTATTGATATTTCAGTGAAATTTCATAGGCAAGAAAGTTCATTGTTTATTGTCAATAATGTAGCCATGTAGGAAGCACAGCTCACATAGAAGTCAAGCCAAGCAGCTTTCTGCATGACCAACTTGAACATGTCAAAAATCTACATGCGGAATTTTCCTGCTAATGCACAGATTTCTACTCAAATTACTTTATTTTTAATAAAAATACCAGGAAAAATGCCTTCTTCAATCTTAAAGTCTAGTTCTGATCATTCATTTGTTCTAATGTAACTGGTACAGGAAGTGGTGTAGACAAAGCTAGTGACACAGTATATGCTTACTCATTATTTACCCTTTTTCTTAGCATCTTTGTCATTGTCTTCTTTCTGTCCTTCTCTCTCCTAAAGGCTTCACACAGTGAATCAGACTTAACAGGTCTCATTGCAGAGGCACATAATCAGAGCCATAAAAGCACCTTTGCAAGCTCCTTAACTCATGAACTTCTCTGGTCGTAGCACAGAGGTGAGAAAAAGGGGAGGTTTTAAGGACCGATTAAGCTGTGTACTTAGCATTAGCCTACAGCTAGCTATGTCGATTTCGAATCCGGGATCTTAAGCAGCATTTGTCACATTGCAAGGGATCATGTCCTTCTTTAAACCTCTGGTGAGTCAAATCTATAATGAGAAATTGAAAGAGAGTGCAAGAGATTACGTGCTGTAACTTGAGGCCAAAAAAATCATTTTTCCTTGAACACAGATAAGATGAAACACAATGATATGTATGCGAAGCAGCCTTTTCAGAAAGGCAAAACCATTGCTCAACTTACTGCGCTCTGCTGTGTTACTCATATGGCTGTCTTTGATGGCAGTTTGATACAGCAGGGTTGCTGTAAGAGCTAAGCAGAATGACAAACAGCGAGTAAGTGAGTGTGCAGGGCAGTTGAGAAGCTTTTGGCAGATTTGGACTCTCCTCTGGTGTGACAGGGCCATTTTGTGGCATCTTTGACCTTTTCTAGAGCTTCTTGTATGTGTCTGTTTCATTCACTCTCATCTCCTGTTCCTCTCTTTGAAACATCTACAGGCTTGAAGACACTTATGCTAGCAGATTATAGTACAGTAGGTTATAAGCATAATTTATGACAAGGGCTCTAGCCTTACTGTCTGTTTGTGCCTTCACTTTTTTCTAAGTCTGAAAACCCAAAAGTTGCTATCGTGTTGTGTTAACCTCTGTGAAATCTGTAATCCAACCCAAAACTCTGCGTGTTTGCGTGTGACACACAAACACAAAAAAGTATAAAAAACCCTATAAATCTTACATTAGTAGTGGGTAAAAAGTCAACTGTCAACATGGTACAAAGTAAATATTTTCCAAATAATATTTTCAGAATTTATTTCGGCTTTATTGCTTTGTCAAAATAATAATAAAAAATATATTACCAGTTTGAAAATATTTTTAATATTTTTTTCTCACACCGTAAAAAGTAAACTATACAGGAAAATTTATACAAAAGTTTGAAAACCCTTGCTGTAGATTGTTCAAGGTTGCCAAGCAACATTGGAACCTGCCACATTATTATAAAATTCAACAGATGTATGGTCACAGGTGTGCAAGCATGCATACATTTTCCAGTGGCTTCAGACGTACCTAGTCAGATTCACAAGGTTGAAATTCCTGCAAAAATAAGACTATTGTGATACCGTTAGCGTGATGTATACGATTTTTGTCAAACAGCGCATCCCTAATGATGATGTGATTCTAGCCTGGCGGTTCAGGTGTGTCTGGCTGATCATGAATCAAAGAGGATGTTCTGACCACCCCCGCAGTATACTGGGATACAGTGTGCTCTCTTCGAGTAAAAATGTGATGTGCTGAGAGAATGCAGGAGAGTAAGAAAGGTTTGCTGAGAAGCTGAAAGAAGAAGACAGGTGTGGTGTGGATTGCTTAAGGCAACACACAGGTACATGAGTGCAAATCTGTTGGGAATCACAACACATCTAGCTTCTAGCTTTTGTCTGAGGTCTGTACACATGTTCTGTATCTCCCCTAAAAGTCATCCACGTAAACACAAAACCTCAGGATGGGCTGTAACCCAAAAAAAGGATTGATCTATTCTTTGACCAAAACAAAGCAAGTACCTGAAACCCAGAGGCAGTGAAAGTGCACAGACAGCTTTCAGATTGGATTCTCATAACATCCTCGGGGGAGTGCTTGCGTACATTTCCGTAGTCTAGGTGTACACGTTCCATTGGGTCCTATCTACTTAGCAGCTGCCAGCTTCAAAGAACACAACAACACAATCAAAAACAATGGAAGGAGAGGAACGAGGGACTGTTGAGCCCGTTAAAATTCAATTTCCAGCCTCCTCTGCAACCGATGGCGCATGGTACCACTCACTCCCATGATAATCAAACTGTCAGACATACAATCGTTGTGGGAAAGGAGCTCTTCTGGACTCAATTCACTTTTGCCCCCAAAAGTAAACACAACTCTATATGCTTCCTGTGTCATTAGGCCTGGGGAAGATCACTTTCAAAGATAGGTGAAAGAATTTTAGCCCAAAGAACTCGCACTGTGGCTCACAGGGGTGGTGTGATCAAAGCTTCTTATTGATAAAAATAGTAGCTACAATAGGTGTACAATAGGTTTGTTTCATACTTATATATTGAATACAGGTAGAATGCTGTACTGGTTAAGCAGTATTGGTCAGAAAAAAAGTCTTGTTTTGTAGAAAACAACAACAAAGCACTTAAGATTTGCATAAAATTTTAAGAACTCTTTTCAGAGAATATATGTGACGTACTGTCATTGAGAGTTGACGTAAAAGACACAGTGGGCAAAAAATGTGACAGAATTATGTTTTTATCTTTATTTTTGTCTAATCTTTTATAATGATATCGTAATTATTTAATGTTTGAATAAATTAACACAATAACAAGTGTGTATAACATAGTGTATAACAGCCAAATTCAAATGACTGCATCTCAGCAATCGTTTGGAATAGAAAGGAAGCTGGAAGAGTTTTTATTGCATTAATTATAATGAAAATATTATCAAGCAACACTGACAAATTGTTTTCAAGCATAAATCTAACAAAATTTAGTGTACGCTTACAGCAAGAAAATAAACTGACAATGGGATAAGAAAAATAAACTCCAGTAAATTGATCTTGTTTTAGGAATGTTTATATATATTTACCGGAAAGCAAGACTGATTAAGAAAACTGGGTTTTGCAGTACAGAAACATAATTTATAAAGTAAAATAAAAGTTTTCACAGTTTCATTTTAATCTCAGAATTCAGAGTTAAGACCTGAAGCCACACGATACAACGGCAGATATCAAATTTTATTTTATAGTCTCTGGCTGTTTCTCGCCTGGCTAGCAGAAGTTGAATGAAATAAAGAGAGAGTAAATGAAGTGTGGGAGGAGACGATCAAGTGTGCTGATCTGACACACTCAGCATTTTCAGCAATTGCTCACCTTATCTCCATTTAATATCAGGGGAGAAAGGTACATAATGTATTTAGTTTTACAGCATACACACACACACACACACACACACATGCTCAAACACCAAAAAACTGTGGGGCGACAACTTTATGGCTGTTCTCTGAGACAGCTCTCCAATACGTCTCAATTTCGCTGCCATATGTTTGCAACACAGGTGCCATTCCAGAACGTAGATGGACATTTGTCACGCAGCAGGCTCTATTAGTCCCATCGTGTCTGTCGCTCTCCAGGGACTCTGCATAGAGACCCTTTACATGCCCAGTAACACTGACTTAAGCCCGATCTCTGACCTCCTGGCCTGACCCCTCTCAAAAGCCCATCCACGCCTCTGGTGATGGCAGAAGGGAAGTGTAACCCAGCCCCTGTCCCTCTCCTCTGGCTGGGAGAATGTAGTAGTTGGCGAGAAGGCCTGGACATGTCAGTCCCAGACGATGGATGGGACAGATGCAGGTTTTATGGCACCGAAATGCGATCGCTAACGGATGACCCTGCCTGCTGTAACTCATGGGACGTGGCCCGTCATGCTTGTGTGCAGCAAAAATATTTTAAGAGCCCTTTTGATTAGGATTTCACGGGCAGACTTGAAATTACAGCCAGTGCAATTTATCTCTTAATGGGGCTGAGTGATAGCTATTAAAAAAAATAAAAAAAATAATGAAAATGCCGCTTATCTGTACCATCACATCTCGGGCCCGAGCTTGTATTTCAGAGCTGGTTCATCAGCAGACATTTGACCTGCAGTGGATGCGTGTGAGCGGGAGACAGTGTGTGCAAGGAAACGGAAACACTAATGCCCTGACACCCAGAGTGTCAGTGCTTATATCCACGCTGTCAAACTCTAGATTACCTCACGTGTCCTTCACCCACACCTGTCAGAAAGCTGGGAGCACTCGGAGAGGCCTGTCATATCGAACATCCACCCCCCTTCTTGTCTTTCCTCAATGCTCATTTTGTAAACCTTTCCTCCTGAAAGAGGCTTTACAAAAGGAAAGTCCTGAGTCGCTCAATGGGGAACGTGCATCAACGTCCATCAATGTCTCTTTGCTGCGTCCGCTCACAATGGTGGAGTTGAGCGAAGGGGGCGCAATGTAGTCAGACAAGAGTTGCGTGTTGTGGGGAGGAAGAGAGGTGAATGGCTAAATGGGGTCTAATAGAGCTGTGAGAGGCAGAAAGCCAAAGAAGGACTGTGTTTTTGAGACAGACTGATGGTGGTACTTCCATTCATGAGGCTAATGAGACTGTTTATTTACGTGACATACCTTGTGTGGCTAAAATGGGTGAGGGGAAGGGAGAGGTTTTGTTCTTTTAGCTACGATGCAGGATGGCAAACAGAGGAAAGGACAAGGTGGTGTTCCCCAGAGTCTGTGATTAAAGAGAGTGGTATCATCTCTGATATCTAGAGCACAACTGGGCTGAGGCTAAACTCACTGTAGATGTAGCTGGCCACCAGCTCCACTGCCCTAGATTACAAAACAAGCGCTCGACTTAAAGGATTAGTTCAGCCAAACATGAAAATTCGGTCATCATTTACTCACCCTCATGTTGTTTCAAACTCATTTAACTTTCTTTCTTTTGTGGAGAACAAATTATAAATATATCAGTGCTGTCAAACGATTAATCACATCCAAAACAAAAGTTTTTGTTTATATAACATATGTGTGTGTACTGTGTATATTTATTATGTATATATAAATACACACACATGCAGTATATATTTCGAAAATATTTACATGTATATATTTATATTCATATAATTTATACAGGTGCATCTCAAAAAATTAGAATGTCGTGGAAAAGTTCATTTATTTCAGTAATTCAACTCAAATTGTGAAACTTGTGTATTAAATAAATTCAGTGCACACAGACTGAAGTAGTTTAAGTCTTTGGTTCTTTTAATTGTGATGATTTTGGCTCACATTTAACAAAAACCCACCAATCACACACACACACACACACACACATATATATATATATATATATATATATATATATATATATACAAAAACATTTTTCTTAAATATATACATGCATTTGTGTATTTATATACATAATAAATATAAACAGTACACACATATGTAAACAAAAACTTTTATTTTGGATGCGATTAATTGCAATTAATAGTCTGACAGCACTAAAATATATTTTTAAAATACAGTTCATTGTCGTCTGTGCAATTACAATGACACACCTTAAGAGTATTTAAAAAAAGACTCATGTGACTCGTACTTTATTAAAACTCTTTTAATGTCATACAGTGCTTTATGTGATAAAATACCAAAATCATATAAAGAACGATTTTAAAGAATCATGAATAAAGTCATTATTCACTAATAATCAATCAGATCAGTTTTGTGAACATTTACATTTAACTCATTAAAAGTCACTATCAGGACATCATTATTTGTCCCATGACTTAAATTTAGGTCTGTTCCTCTCATAAAAATATTGTATGGTTTCAGTAGACTTGGAATAGAGTACATAAGTCACATTGACTATGGGTTTGTAAATTGATTGAATTTCTAGTGAACTATTCCTTTAACAAACATATGTCATAAGAGGGAGTGATTTTGAAGTTTTGGAGCTCCTGGACAGGCAGAGTTGTGCATTTTCACGGACTGTTGATGGAGGCATTTGAAGAAATGAAGACTGAGACGTCATGTCAGATGTGTTTTGAGTTGTTCTCGCTCATTCCCTCTGGAGGATGCCTGAGAACATCACTTTTTTAGAAATGAAGAAATGAGAAGTTCAGTGTGCATGTCTGGCATTATGATAAGTGGGATTACGCTCTTTCCTAACTGAAAGGCCTGTAAAATGTCAGCTCTCTGTCGTCAATATGTGTCAAGATGCTAAATTGACATTTCAAAAGCGCACCAATCATTGAAAGCTAAAACTGTCATTCGGAGGGCTTGACAGGAATGGAAGGAAAGGTTATTTGTCAACAATGTGGCGGCCTGTCATGTTTCACCTTGCAGAACTTCGCTCGTTTTCATTGGCGGGGGGATTAATGCAGACCGCAGTGGGGAGTGGGCGGCCATGCAAAAAGCTGAGTGACATATCAAACTCTCAACTTCCTCACAGATAAACACATTACACAAAGATGATTCGCATCACTGGAACACAACGCAGCCAGACACACAGTGTCAAGTCTTCTCTCAGATGCGCAGATCACAGACGTTTGGACACATATTTTTATATTAGTTTTTATAACTGTATGAAGTGAACAAAACTACAAAATAACACAGATGGGAATAATGTAGAGAACAACTATATATATTATTTAATCAAATTTAAAATTAAAGTACAGGAAAAAGCATATGTGCACAAAACCCCCCAAATATTTATGTAGAAGTTTTCATGTATGAAACTATTTTTACCAAAATAAAATGAGATAGCTTTGATCTTCAGGAAACTTCCTATTTTGCATTGTGAAACCCTGTGCTGCACAATGCGAAATGTTGGAGTTCTGAAAAAAAAAAAACTCTTCCTAGACTAAACAGCTCCCAAAATCTATTTTCAGAGGTGTTATTCTAGCCCTAACCTAACCTCTTTCCAGAAAAAAGCACTGTTTGAGCGAACGATGCTTCTGATCTGCATCCAACCCTGATTCATCAACTTTTACAGCCCCATTGGACCGTTACTGCCCCCCATCTGGAGCTGGATCACACTGAACGCTCTCATGTTCATTCTCCAGCAGGCACTGATGTGGTCGGCTAATTTAAACTGTGGCCAATACGCCAGATTTCTCTTCCTATTCACTGAGAAAACATGGAGGCAGCGAGGAGAATGGAAGTTAGAAGCCAGAAAGCGAGAAACAGTAGGGACTTAAGCAACCCGCGTGGCGGAGTGAGCAAGGCACAGAGTTGGAGGCCTCCGTCGGCCCCGGTAAATGTTATTGGAGTTCCTGTGCTATAAAATTGCTGCTTTCATGCCCACTGCACCTGACAATAGCATTCCGTGTGCGAGAGAAGAGGAGCCCCACAGGCCTGGTGACCCGAGGCTCAGTTTCAGAGAGTCTGCACTATGGTGCGCTGGCAGCTTCAGCAGGCCCCCTGGCTGGCTAATTGACAACAAGAGTCTATGTTGGATGGGTTACGCAGACGGAGGGTAATCGCTCTCGACGGACATAGCTCTTGTTCGCTGTCTGTCTGTCTATCTTACTGATGCGTATTCTGCATTTCAAGCGGGTCTTGACCCGAAAACAACAGAATAGGACATGCTTATTTTATAGGCCCTTTTCTCAACCTTTATTTTTATTCTCACAAAGAAAGGCAAACCAGGAGGTGCTTTGGGAAATGATCAGGCCATGAATCACATAATTAATTAATTTATATATATATATATATATATGACATTTCAAAAGCGCACCAATCATTGAAAGCTAAAACTGTCATTCGGAGGGCTTGACAGGAATGGAAGGAAAGGTTATTTGTCAACAATGTGGCGGCCTGTCATGTTTCACCTTGCAGAACTTCGCTCGTTTTCATTGGCGGGGGGATTAATGCAGACCGCAGTGGGGAGTGGGCGGCCATGCAAAAAGCTGAGTGACATATCAAACTCTCAACTTCCTCACAGATAAACACATTACACAAAGATGATTCGCATCACTGGAACACAACGTTGCCAGACACAAAGTGTCAAGGCTTCTCTCAGATGCGCGGATCAGACGTCACATCTAATGATGTCACAACAGGACAGGCGGCAGAAAGGAGCTGTTGGACAAGATAGACGTTTCTTTAGAAATAATGGCCAATAGAAGCTTCATGCCCCCTCAGATTTCTGAGCAAAGTGGGTTATTAATTAATTAAACTTTTTAATAATTAAAAAAAAAAACCCATCTCACCTAGCATAACAAGTGAGCAAAGAATATCATGTTGCCATTAAAAAAAAAAACTATTAAGGAAAAAATGTAAAAAAATCATATACATACTTTAATACAACAAACTTGCAGACTTGCTCAGTAAAGGTACATTCTGTCCTGGGTTGAACAAAGCTCTTTGAGGAGCATGTTTACATCTGAGGAGCATGATTGCTGGCAGTGAGAGTGATTGTGAAGGACAATAAACAGGGAGCATGATTCACATGAAAAGCTTTCTTTCTGCTGAATGAAACTGGAAAAAAGAGAACTGCTTGATTAGCTAAAAGCCAGAGCTAAACTACAACAGATGCTTGACACTAGTCTATCATTTTATGATGGGAGGCTAAAATTGGTGTTTTCCCGTAAAGGAGAGATCAAGCCTTTGCCACCGTATGCAGGCCTCTCGTCTCTTTGTGTGGGATCTGGACAGGACACCACGTCCTCTGATCAACGACCCAGACAGAATTGAAAATGCCTCTTTTGTGAAGCGTCTATGGCTGACAGGTGTGCGCGCATGTGTGCGGGCGGGTGACCGAGGGGAAGAAAGGGGCCCGATATCGGTGCATCGAAGAGAAGACACCCATTCTTCAAAAAAAGGAGGTGGGGAAAAAAGAAAAAGGTGGGTGATTCAAGGTCTCTCCTGCTGTCTTTTCCTATTTTGCCACCACTAGCGCGGGCTTCTGGCCTCTAACAGCCAATTTAGCATCAACCCCCAACAGAGAACAGCCATTACCAAAGAGTAATGAACAGAGGCAGAAGGGACAGCTCACCACTCGACTCACTCTGCAAATTTCCGACCAGTCTGTGGCACTGTGGGAGATATGTAGGCTCCCACCTTCAAAGAACTGCAGACGGTGGCTTTGAACGGTTATTAATGGTGGTGTGTCTGAGGTAAAGCAGAGGCCACTCGTTCTGGGCGGTGCAGCTGAAATTGTAGGTCAAGCGAATGGAAAGGAGGAAGCTGAGTTCCCTGTTCTTGCTCCCGCTCGTCAAACATTCGGACAGTGTGCTATTTATAAAAGATAAATATCAGCAGGTTGTGACATTTATCTGCCAGGCTGTCTATGATTTTCTGAGGGACAAAGTGGTTAAATATTGACAAACGGAGAAAAAAAAAAAGAGTATTTTCTGAAAACAAACGGAAAGCGAGGGGGAGGGAAACAAAGAAAAGTAATTACACCATTCAAAAGGTTGTAAATTTCTCAAACTGTCAAAGTGCATGTTCGTAGTGAAAGGCAATTCAAGATGTATCAACGAAGTGGAGGGAGTCTGACATTAATCCTCAGCCTCAGAGCTGAATTGCAGGTTCATAATTTGGCGTAATTCAGAGTAACAATTTCTATTCTAACCCTTTAACCCAATTTTGCTTCTCTGCTTAAGATCAGATCATTTTAAGCGGCAAGTTTTCAGTCCAATGATCCAGTAAGTGAATGCATTCAAATAATCCGTCCAAAACAACGCTAATATAAAGTAAACCAGGCAGAGATTGCAGAGAGAACAGAGACTCGCGATGCGTTTTTAGTGAATTATTAATTCACGTGTGTTCTGCTTTTAAACACGAGCTCTGTCTTATTCTGTTATTGTCTCTGAAGAATGCTAGTCCTCACACGTCGTGCTGTGTGAAGTACAGACTGAATGGATTGTTAACACAACACATGCAAACTGTTTTCTCGACTAGTAAAAGTTTTGATGGATGAAGACTGCAATCAAGGTTAAGACGTTGGAGGGATATTATTTCTTTTTTCCACTTTGATGAGTCCCCTGATATTACCACTTGGAGGTGAATTAAAGTGCAAGGTTGTGTTTCCGAGGCAATAACGCATGAGTCGCAATGCTGTATGAGATTGTATGCAACATCAAATTGAATGCAGAGCTGTGATAAACAGCTTCCCATTTGAGATGAGAAAACCAGAGGAAACATATTTGAAAAGTGTTACCCTTTCAACAACCTCAGGCCTATTGTCTTCCATCTACCGAGGCTATGTTCGTGGAATATTTTCCTTGTGTGGTATTTGTCTTTTCTGCACTAATTCAACAGGTTTAGTTTGGCTCACAGTGACCAGCCGGAAGCTCATGAATACCCACGGCGAGTACGCTCAAGGTTAGGGGTCGCTCAGGCAGGGTGATCATTCACTAGCTGATGGGCAAGCTAATCGCTAGCTGTGCGACAAAAAAACACGAAAACACCTTTCTGTCGGGAGAGAGAGAAGCCGCAGCGTGTGAACGCGCCGCCATCCTTGGTGATGTCAATTTTTAATACAAATAGTCACAGACCCCTCACCCAATAAACATACTGGGTGCCAGGATGTCTGCGAACGACCCCAGGCCCCTGGTTAATATTGGCAACCACGACACCTCAGCCAGACCAGATAAATTTTACGACCTAAAAGTATGTAGAGAGAATCTTTCAATTCTCTCTAAAACAGACACATATTGCTATAGGAAACGACTCCTTTCATTAATTCATAGACAAATTTCTCTATGACCTTCCTATCATGCATATCCCCAGGTCATTGTGTATGATTACTATCTTCTTGTATATGGTCTTTTGTATTGTATACTGTTTTATGCATGCTTATGATAGAAGGACTCGTTCATGTAATCTTACCTATACAGTGTTTAGTATCTATGAATTCGTCTTCTGATGATCTAAACGAGAGTGTATATTATATGTTGGTACATAGGCATGTACATGTACATGTACATTTTTGCATCAACACCCAGTCTAATTACATATGCAAATTACCATGTTCAGAGACAAAGAGTCGTAAACTTTCCCTCCGAAAGTCACCATTGACTCTTTGACTCCCCGGAGGTGTGATCTCTATAGCAGATAAAGCTCTCACATCAGTGACCCGCCTCAGTTAAATCTGCGGTTCTGTTGGATTCTGAGAAGATGAGGATGTGAGCTAGAACGCTTCTCTGCACTAGGCTTCGGCCTTGTCTTTACATTCACCAAAGATCCTAGGATCTCAGCTGACGTCTCTCTTAGCTCTTGTCCACTTTCCACTGGGAATAAACTCCCAATCACCATCAAGTCAGAACATCTTTGAACGTCTCCAGTGTGACCATGCTCTGAATCACATATGAAATCAGTCCAATAGATGGGCGAGACGTCATGGGCAGGTGACGTTGCGACCAGGAAGCTATAAAAGCACGCGCGGTGGAACCGGCGTCAGCTTTTTGTAATTCAGCAAGCGCTCTGTGTGTGTGTCAGTCGCTATCTGTTTGTGAGTCTTATTTAGTGTTGTTTGTCCACTTATAAGCTCCATTATGCCACGCTTCAGCAAAAAGAAGCATTTGGGCGAGAGCAGACAGCATTCAGGCTGTGTGTTCCTCCCTGCCCGCGCTTATTTCGGGTGGGGAAATGGAGCGCAAACGCAGACCTATTGATTTAAGAAACCGCCACTGTGTCGTCGGTGCACCAACACATGGCGACCTCTTAGGACTGGGAGAAAGTGTTTCAATGCTATAAACACAGCCACAGCTACCTCTTGGGAGGTTTCTAGGGCAGCTAGTGCGGCCGTTCCCTGCCGGTCCGCCTCTTCAGGGCACCGACCAAGCCGCTCTAGTGTTGTTTGTCTACTAATAAGCTCCATTATGTCAAGCTTCAGCAAAAAGAAGCATTTGGGCGAGAGCAGACAGCATTCAGGCTGTGTGTTCCTCCCTGCCCGCGCTTATTTCGGGTGGGGAAATGGAGCGCAAACGCAGACCTATTGATTTAAGAAACCGCCACTGTGTCGTCGGTGCACCAACACATGGCGACCTCTTAGGACTGGGAGAAAGTGTTTCAATGCTATAAACACAGCCACAGCTACCTCTTGGGAGGTTTCTAGGGCAGCTAGTGCGGCCGTTCCCTGCCGGTCCGCCTCTTCAGGGCACCGACCTAGCCGCTCTAAGTGCACCAGAGGCCAGTCTCGAGAGACTGGTTCCCTTAATAGGTCACCTGGTGGTGTGGGAGCTCCTGCCAAGCGTGTCTCATTGGGTCTTGCCCCGAGCAGGCTCTTGTTCTATCAGTCTAGTCTTTCTAGGAGATGACGCGGGTCTGAGGACCATCGTTTTCAATAGGAGACTTCAGCTTAGGGAGTCCTGATGCCATGGCTCAGGACTTCGGAGGGCAGGCCCCTCTGGGGAATTATACGGTGCCCGTCTCTCCTCAGTGCCCTCAGGAGATCGATCTGCCAACCCTGCCACCAGTGCTTAAGGGCGCAGCGGTCTCTGGCGAGCGCTTCTCTCAGTCACCGCCCGGAAACGTAGCAGTACTAAGAGGCTCGCTACCTCTTCGGAGGTTTCTAGAGCAGCTAGTTCGGCCATTTCCTGCCGGTTCGCCGCTTCAGGGCACCGACCTAGCCGCACTGATTACACCAGAGATCTCATTATTCATTATCTCAGTCTCGAGAGACTGATTCCCTTAGTAGACCTTTTTACAGTACAGTGCTGGAGCTCCTGCAGGCCCGTTTCTCTGCAGGGTTGAGCTTATGCTAAGCGGTGGATCAGGATGCTTTTTCATAGCCTCGATTCCTCTGATCTCCCCTCTCCTTTAGGGGTCAAGACTCGCTCCTTCTGAAGTTGGCCTTCGGGACGCTGCGGGATGTCCCCGCCTACTTTGTCAGGTGCCTTCCTGCATTCTGCGCCACTCCTGGCTCCTTTCTCTCGCCTTAGCTGTGCTCTTCCACACTAGGCAGGGATTGGTAAGTCTGGCCACGTGGGCATACTCGTTCCCAAAGTGTTTCTGACGCAGCTCGAGTTCCTGAAGGGGAACGTCTCCAGGTTACGAATGTAACCATGGTTCCCAGAGGGAACGATACGCTTCGTCTCAGTGCCATACTTCCAGCATCACTGTGAGCGCTTGCTTCATTCCTAGAAGCTGACGCTGGTTCTATTCTATTTGTTTTATTTAAAAAGAAACAAGTGCCTCTAACACTAGCATTCTTTATTCTTTGTCTATTCTATCTACTTGTTTTCTTTTTATTTATTACATTTAAAAAAAACTAGCTATGTATACTGCGTTAGGCAGTATCTTTTGTTTGCTTCTATTGTCCTCATTTGTAAGTCACTTTGGATAAAAGTGTCTGCTAAATGTGTGTATATATTTACTCATATTAGTATCATATAGGAGAATATAGAGCTCATACTCAAGCAGGAAAAAAAAACCCACCTCCATTTTATACAGAAGCCCAAATCGAGCACATATATGCAATTTAATCGATAAACAGTTGAACAACAGATAGATCTCACTTGACAGCTATAGTCACCATACATTTTTTTGTATGAAAAAAAGGCTTGGATGTTGCGAAGTAGTAATTTGGGTTTTTAAAGATAAATTATGATAAAGTTTGCATTCGTTGTGAACTATCCCTTTAAAAAATAAGCCTCATATACTATGTGTGTGCTTTTACTTAGACCGCATTCTGTTTTATGTGCTCCCTTCCCATCTCTCCAGCAGCTATGCTCTGAGCCTCCTCCTGTTATTGTTTTCATCTTGTGTCTTTTCAGACGCTAAATCCAGCATCACTGTGAGCGCTTGCTTCATTCCTAGAAGCTGACGCTGGTTCCACCGCACGTGCTTTTATAGCTTCCTGGTCGCAACGTCACCCACCCATGACATCTCGCCCATCTATTGGACTATTTTCATATGTGATTCAGAGCATGGTCACGATTGGGGCGTTCCCAAAGCGTTTCCGACGCAGCGTCTCGTTCCCTCGGGGAACCATGGTTACATTCGTAACCTGGAGACGTTTTTCAGCAGCCATTACTTGAGTTTTCAGAGTCAAATGATCCTTCAGATCCTTCATTAATCACAATATGCTGATTTAGTGTTAAAATAATAGGATTCTTTAGAAAATATTCTATTCATTAAAGAAACTTCAAAACAACAGTATTTTGTTAATTTTGAAAATAAAAATAAGCAAGTAATTAAGAAAGTAAATAAATAAATAAATCTGACTCTCCCAAAGCTTTTTAACGGTGTATTTATATTAAAATATAACACCTTATAAAAAGCAATCATTGAGCAATGAAGTGACTTTGGGTAAATAGCACCTTAAATCTCATATAAATCCAATACATAATTAATTAATTGTGTGATTAATGGCCTAACAAATCTGAGTGTACATATGTGTACAATTTAACAAAGTATTAAGTGTAAACTTATTTATAAAGATGAATGAAGTGCAGATAAATAGCAACTAAAAAAATTGGTATTAATACTGTCACTTGCAAAAAATAAACAATTAACAAATAAACAAAAAAATAATAAAATAAATAAAAATCATTGACCCAACTCGATTTACCCCTTCCTCCCTTCATCTCCTCTGCGTCTCCCACTTTCCTGTTCCTGTTCTGCCTGAGTTCATGTCTTTAATATGGAGTGCTGCAGACAGGAGCCGGTGCACTGACCTGCTGTCTACTCTCAGACTATTAAAACCTGGCCTCTGAGGATGTGCGCTGGAGCCTTTTTTTCAGCCTGTCCCTCTCTCTCTCTCTCTCTTTCAACCCTGATTTCAGTTTGATCTACTAAGTGTGCCGGGCAGCCCTGCGTCTCCGCAACGATCAGCAACAGCACCTCCACTCATTACAAATATCGATGATTGCTTCAAATGATGAGATGTCAGTGCTTGGAGTGCTTCCTGATCCCCACTTGACAGCCACACGCGAGTCAGCTTAAAAGACTTACTGGCGGTAAACGTGGGGTTTCCTAGTCAAGCCTGCATCGCCGTGAATCCAGATGGTTATCGAGAAAGCCCCTCACTGCAGATAAAAGCTCACCCATTATGAGTAGCCTGACACTGATCAGCTCTTTTCACTGGAGCTGCTTTTGATTAGTGCATGGATCACGTCGTATGGATGAATGGAAGGTGAATTTTCGTTAAAGGCAGCATACTGTAAACATCTAGACATGTGTGGTCCTGTTTGGGCTCAGAACTGAAGTCGGTCAACTTTCCTGATGTCAGTGCACGGAGACATAAAGTCCTATATCCTATAAAGTGTTCTTAAAACAACATACTTTCTTTATGTGCTGCAGAATGTAGGAATTATACAGAGGAGAGCCCTAAATTTAATTTGCCATGCTATTCCGCTGAATAAACAATGGTGTGCATTCCCCTCATAAAGCAAATCTAATAATCCTCATTATGGATAAATACTAGGCCAAATGAAATGTTTCTGTTTAAGGCAGGCTTTTAGAGGTAAAACTACATCAACACCAATGTCAACAACACAGAGTGAAGAAAGTGGATCTTGACAGGTCTGATGGTGACACAGGATTCCAGCTTGGTTAAAATGAACGGCGGCTCAAACAGAAGATAGTTTTGGATTGTGTGGAGCGCAATTGTAAAAATGTTTCAAATGTGTTTATAAGTTCATAGCCGTGAGATCTATTTTATCTGGCTTAATGTTGCAGGGTTGGGCCGCGGATATTAAACAGACCAAACTCTTTCAGATGAACATACAAATTAATTAAGACAGAGTTATGTGAGAACTAATATATATATATCTATATATCTATATATATATATTTGGGCTTTGCGATTTTAGTTCAATATTTTTTTCTTTAATATTTCTATTATTTAAGGGTATTTTACTAAATATTAACATCAGGTTAGATACAAATTCAGTCTTATTAAAGTATTTTATGCCACAACATGGTACTTGCCTAAAACATCATAGTGTGTAGTTAATAGATTAAATTAAGCTGCAGTGCTATAGAGACTAGAGCGCAATTATGTTGTGCTTATGTGATTGTCGGTGGCCATCTTGAGAAGTGAGAACGCTTCGGAAAATGGCTCATAAAAAGGACGAGGACGTGAATGCTTTTTACAAGTCGGAATTTACGAAAAATTACGATAATATGGCGTAAACATTTTACATGAAATTATATCAGTGAGGGGGAGCTGTAGGGAAGCGCGCAGCGAGGCGTGCAACAATATTACAACCACTCTATATCTCTAGTCATTTTAATAGGCCTATGCAACTAATTTAATATTTAGATTTGTTAAATATTGTGTGCTAGGACAAAAATTAAGTATCCTGTGGATGATCGAGGGGCACAAGAAGAATCTGGATGGGCACAAGGAGAATCTGTATGGCATTGCCCCCTAGCCCCCTTAGATCTGGCCCTGCGGCAAGGGGTGCTGCAGCATCCTCAGCACCCCTAGTTCCCGCGGCTATGTAGTTTGTTATTTTTTAAAGCCAATGTCTCACTATAGCCGACTCGAAACAAATGGGTTTTTCCTTCCATAGAACAAAAAAGCTGAATTTTTAAAGAATTCCCCCACTGTTTTCTTCCATACAAACAATGAAAGTAGATATGGACCAGAACTTTTTTTAACCCTATAAAGCCTGACATATTAAATAAATAAATAAATAAATAAATAAAATCACTTTTTTATGGAACAGTTTATTTTTATATAATATTTATATAATATTTTATATTCTATTTGTTTTATTTAAAAAGAAACAAGTGCCTCTAACACTAGCATTCTTTATTCTTTGTCTATTCTATCTACTTGTTTTCTTTTTATTTATTACATTTAAAAAAAACTAGCTATGTATACTGCGTTAGGCAGTATCTTTTGTTTGCTTCTATTGTCCTCATTTGTAAGTCACTTTGGATAAAAGTGTCTGCTAAATGTGTGTATATATTTACTCATATTAGTATCATATAGGAGAATATAGAGCTCATACTCAAGCAGGAAAAAAAAACCCACCTCCATTTTATACAGAAGCCCAAATCGAGCACATATATGCAATTTAATCGATAAACAGTTGAACAACAGATAGATCTCACTTGACAGCTATAGTCACCATACATTTTTTTGTATGAAAAAAAGGCTTGGATGTTGCGAAGTAGTAATTTGGGTTTTTAAAGATAAATTATGATAAAGTTTGCATTCGTTGTGAACTATCCCTTTAAAAAATAAGCCTCATATACTATGTGTGTGCTTTTACTTAGACCGCATTCTGTTTTATGTGCTCCCTTCCCATCTCTCCAGCAGCTATGCTCTGAGCCTCCTCCTGTTATTGTTTTCATCTTGTGTCTTTTCAGACGCTAACACAAACAAACACTCTGCTGGTGTGTTCTTGTCCTCATGCACCATGACCTCTGTGTCTTTGTTTGAGAGCCTTAGGAGCTCCAGCTGTCATCAGCATCATCTTAAGTCATTGGAGAATCAGAGGGAGTCTCTGCCGCGTCTCTCTGCGGGCGAGTGTTAACAGCCCCAGCAACCCAACTCCCTGCCGACCCTCTGATAACATCTAGCAAGTCTGGAAGTATCAAAGGCAGTCAGATGTGGCTTTGGCAGAGACCAATGAGCTCTTCTCACAATGAGAATCTGATTTGACACTGTCCGGCTCTGATCTGATCCAAACATTTCCCTCACAAATGCCAGATTGGTTTACTCTGATCATTTTATCCTAATCGAGTGCTGCAGCAATGATATCAAAACCCAAGACCGATTCACCATGGGGTCAGTTCACGAGTAAAATAAGGTCTGTGGTAAACAGAATTTGACTTGGACGTTTTGTTGTGAACGTAAACTGCACACACTCACACTCCAAACGTTCTTATGTAGTTCCTTATTAGAAACATATGTTTTTAAAAAGTAACATAACTGCTTCAAAATGAGCATTTTCAGTATGGTTGTGTGTAATTTACCACGGACCTTCAGTCTTAAAAATAAAGCTTCCAAAAGGGTGTTTTTGCAGTGATGCCATAAGAAGAACAATTTTTGGTTCCCCAAAGAACCTTTCAGTGAACAGTTCCTAAAAGAACAATTTTGAAGAACATTTTAGAAATCTAAAGAGACTTTTTCGACTATAAAGAACCTTTTCTGTATTTGAAAGGTTCCATGGATGTTTAAGGTTCTTCACAGAACCATTGATGCTAATAAAGAATCTTTATTTTTAAGATTGTTGTTCTAGTAATATTTTGAAAAAGCCATATCGAAATCCATAGCGAATTAGTCTTCCAGATTTTGACGTCCCAACTGCAGCACTCTATTCTATTCTAGTAATGTAGTTTGTAATATTTTAGGGGTTTTGTATGTTTTATGATGAACTTTGTGTGACAGTGAATCAGAGAGAAATGTAAAAATATTTATTTAGTCTGTTTTCCATTCTTAATCATTGAATAACAGGAGCAGTTTCAGCAAAACCTGACCAGAAATGTTGGAAACTAGATGAAATAAAATAATTGTAGTTTTTACTGGGAACACACAGCCTTCACGCTTTTCTTACTTCACAGACCTAGTAGGACAGAGCGAGAGAGAGAGAGAGAGAGAGAGAGAGAGAGGGTCACCTTACCATTACAGCTGTGGCTGAGGGCAGGCTGCGTTACGGGTCTATAGAGAGCGGCCGTGTACTCTTCTTCCGAATCAGAGTCCTGCGCCGCCTGCGTGGTGGCATTACTTAAGACGGAACTCTGGTTGTCATGGAGATTGGGTGAGGGTGGTTGAGAATGGGAATGCTCAGTGACTGATGGACTGGAGAGAGAGGATGGCATGGGAGAACCTAAAGAAAAGAAAACCAATTTAAACCAAAGGAAAATAAAAAAAAACTAACAACCGCAAATGAAAAGAACAAACATAGAGCAGCTACATTAAAAATTGCATTACTGTAAATAAGAAAAACTAAATATTTTTTTCTTCTTTTTAAAAATCAAGTTTGAGTGATTTTCTTGCAAATCAAAACCAAAGCACATGATCATGAAGCTGTATCAAATGCATGCATTAACATAAACGCAAGCAGCGTGAACCAAAAACATCAACTGCTACCAAACAAAAACAGCAAAGAATGATGGTTTGCAGCTTAAGCATTCTGTTTGTGATGTTTCTGCTCCACTAGCTGTGGTCGCATGGAAGTTGGAAATGTTCTCCACAGAGCCCACAATTGTCTTTAAGGCCACAGCATTGGTGAGTTGTGAGGCCGAGGAAACCACTCTCTCACACACAAAAACAAACACACACACTTGCTTTCATTGGCTGCCAAATTCACTTTATCTCCATCTTAGATTAATTTACCATCAAATCAGCCATTAAGAAATGGACGCTGGTATGGGCCTGACCTGGGCTCAGTGCCTCCACTTAGCATATAATAACAGCTTATCAGACATGGTCAAGGATCCCTGATCTGGGAGCAGTCAAAGGCAAAGGGTGAGGGCAATGAGTGAATAGTAATTAAACTGACTGGCTCTCAGCTCCCTGTCAGGGGTCTGGACACACTCATGAGACAGTGAGCAAAGTCACCTCTGCTTCCTTGGCGTGTGGCTTTGGAGTCCTGGACACAGCCTTCTAATTACCTTCGACTCTTTACATTACACTGCATTGTGAAAGAGAAATGGAGAAAGGCAAAGGACACACACATGAAAAAACAGTGTGTGTGTGTGTGTGTGTGTGTGTGTGAATGATAGTGAGAGAAAAAGAAACAGAGATGCTGAAAGAGCAGTGGAGAATTATTATTTTGTAATTATTGCAAGCTTTATTTATATATTTAAGATATGAAACACAATTACAGGCAGACCCTCTGGGAGCAGGGCTCACACCAGCCAGCCTGCCCATCCCAACCAACAAATTAAGTGCCATTAACATTATGTGCTGCCACTGATACACCACTGTGTGTGTGTGTGTTGAATCTTCTGTGCTCAGACCAACTGACTAAAGCAATAAAGTGTTCACTCTTGGCTGAACACTGATATAAAGATACACATTAAATGGCCTCTGATTCACCACTGCATTCATTACACAACAGACACGGCTGTGATTGGTCACAGTGTTCAACCACTGATAAACAACTTTCACAATCAATTAATCACAGCAGATGTAATTGCAATGTTGATAACTATTTATTTAATGAACTGTTTTACCTTAACATATTGTTGATTTTTTTGTTTGAGTTTGTATGTTTAGAACTGAATTTAGGGGCAATTTAAATTTACATTTGTCAATCACATAAAAATTGTAATTTCATGGAGAAAGTGTGTTACAATGTACATAAGTCAGCTAAATAAATGTGGAAACATGGTTATTTTAATTTCTTTATAATTTTGTAATTAATTATCAGGGTTTAAAAATAAGTCACTAGAAAATAAGCAAAACCCCCAAACTATCAGTATCATGAGATTACGTGTTAGTATTAGTAACAGTTTGGTATTTAAACACAGTTTTTGCTTTAAATCTTTTCAGAAATAATTGTAACCATAGTTATAATAAATTATAACTGCATACATATTCATGGTTATATTATTATAAAGTATAATGCATTATATAATATTACACAATCAATGGGGTGTTAATTGTGTTTTAACACATTATACATTTTAAAGGTGCAACTTTTACACCTTTAAAATGTATTCGATAGTAGCTGAAATTATTCATGTGAACATTCAGCTGATTAAAAGGTGTATTATTACAACTGTAATATAACAAGTATGCCTTTTTAAACAATATTACATGAGCAAGAAATGTCTGGGATTCGGCGGTAGATAATATTTAGTACTACAGCACGATTGTGAGTGTGATATTACTTTCATACAAGAGTTCAATAAACAGTACAGTTTCAGTTAAGTTCAGTACAACAGCACTAAAATCACTTCAAGTAAAGTGCTACTGATAATACTATAAAGCTTCAGACGGTTTGAAGCACATAAGCCTTTTATGGTGAGGAATTCAGCTGCTGAATGGACTGAGGGAAGCGAGTATGCAGAGGGCACTGTGTAATCCTGGTTTCGCAGCTTTTTTAAAATTAATTTCCTCTATCTCTTCGCCTCTCATCCCGCTTCCATTCGTCCTCTCTCTCTGTGATAACCAAAGTTCTTTATGTGGTTTCATGCCAACCTGCTCCATCAGCACTCCTTACCGCCTGCTTCACACACACACACACATACACATGTGAGGAGATCAAACATAGATTGACCCGCTCTCTTGTGTGTAATGATTTGTGCGAGCAGATGAAGAAGTTGAACACGGCACATAATCCAGTGCAGCTGTCAATTAAAGTGCTACTCTCATGCTAGTGAATCAATTCAGCCATAATAAACAACGATAACAAATTGAAGCAATCAGCTGTACGACAAAGAATTTGTGCACACACAACTCAACAAAAAGCTCCACACTCTACAAATGACCTTCTTAGACACAACGTGAGGTGAAATAAATGTTTAGCATTAATAATTTAAATTAAAAAGTTTTCCGCTGAGTGTTTATTAGTCTAATTGTAGGCAGTTTGTAGTTGCTAAGCAACATCACATTGTGCATTAATACAGAAAGTGCACAGGTGTGAGTTTATTAGCATTTCACAATAGCTTTGAATGCTTCTTATCCTATTAAATGGTGGAGTCAGAATTATGAGTTTCATTAGCTTCCAAACCCCTTGGAATAAGCTAAATCAACTGTGTTGCACACACATATGGAGCTCTATGCTTTAAATACAGCATACAGCATACAGCACCCACCACACACACACACACACATAAAAAAACTGTGAAGTTGGAAGCAGAGTTTTTGCGTGGATGTATGGACCCCCTGCAGGGACAGCTCACTGACTAACACATGACAAACGCTCCATCAAACTGGATGAACGGATTGGATGTCTTTAGAGATTAAATGCTCATTATAACTAATACGATCTATCATTGGATACAAATGGAAAAATGGAAACGACAATTGCTGGTCACTTGAATAATAAGTGGATTCTGCCATTACCATTAGGCTACCACAAATCATTTGTAAAAGAAACATAAGAGTTCAAATTATTGTTAAATAAATCTAAAATCATAAAAAAAATCAATACTTGAAACAAAATAATCATCAACTGAATAAAAATTATATATACATAAACTTTTAACTTTTATTTCAGGTCGTTGCCAAGGCTATACTTTTCACTATACTAAATGTAAATTTAATAAACTACATAACTAAAGCTAATAAAAATGAATTAAAAACTACTAAAAGTGACAAAAGCACACAACAAAATGACTAAAACCTTAAATGAAAGTGAAAATAGAAAATATTTAAAAATACGAGTGTACATGAGTTATACCCTTGCTGGCCCAGGCAAATTTTTGCACATTTTTAAATGAGTATTTATTTATGTATGTGTGTATGTATGTGTAGGTATGTATCTATGTATGTATTTATTTATTAAATACTACTACTAATAAAACAATACTAATGTACTACTACTAATAATAATATACAAATGTAGCAAAATAAACAAATGCAATTTGCAATTTTATGCAAAACATTTTGTGGTAAGACTACATAATAATAATAATAATTATTATTATTATTATATACTATTATTATTATTATTATATTTAAATATATGTAATTAAACATTAATTTAAAGGAGTCATATGATGCAATTTCAATTTTTCCCTTTCTTTAGTGTGTTATGTAGCTATTTGTGCATGTATAAGATCTGCAGAGTTACAAAGCTCAAAGTCTCCCACAAAAGGATTTATTCTATCTAAAAGAGAAGGCTGATCCAGACCGGGCTAAAATGCCTCATTCAAACACGCCCCCACATCTCTACATCACGATGTGGAAATATTTGCGTAATGCCGCCCAAATGTTCATGCAAAGAAAGAAGGTGTGGTTTCAGGAACCGCAGTAGTGTTGATGCAGCCATGTCAGGGAGACACTGTGTGTTTCTGTGCGAAAGCAAAAATACTTTATTTGGCCTTCCGAAAGTAGATGCAATGAGGAATCATTGGTTAAGATTTATTTACAACAGAACAGCACAACCCAGATGTTAGAATTTGTGCAACGCATTTTATGGACAACAGTTTTGTGAACCTAGGAGAGTAGCGTACAAGGCTGGCTGTGCAAAGGCTATTTCTTAAAAAAAATGGGTCAATTCCGACTTTGCTATGACAATCTGGCGCTTATTCTCTATCAGCTACTGTAAGTATGTTTTCTTAATAGTTTAAGTATTTGCTATTGACTGTTCAAATGCGGAATTTTGCGCCGTGTAGAGTATCGCGTTGTGTGTGTGTGTGCGCGTGAGAGAGAGAGACAGGGTCACATCACAGTGGAGTCAGCTTTCTTAATCGTGGCTTGTGTACTGCAAATACATACGAGCATCATCACTGTGTCTGTCACGCGACTCTGTTCCCCTTTCGGGCTTGAACTGATGGTAAAACTAAGGACATTATGTACTGTCTTTACATTTATGTTGAAAGCTGAAGCTCTCGATTATGGAAAGGGGCGTTACATTTCCGACGTGTGCTTGTGGTGTTCGGCCAATCACAATGCACTGGGTCAGCTGGCCAATCAGAGCAGACTGTGCTTGTCTGAAGGAGGGGCTTTGTAGAAAATTACACGTTTGAGAGAGGCGGGGCATAGAGGAACTACAATAATTTACAATATTTGAAAAAGAATGTTTTTGGAACATTAAAGCATGTCAACATGTTCTGTTACACCAAATACACAAAATAATGATATTTAAAATAGCATCATATGAGCACTTTAAAAAAGTTACAACAAATTGTCTAATTTATTCATCTAATGCAACATTTTCACAAATACTCCATCTATGATAGATGGCAAAACAACATTGCAATGGTGGTATTTAATCCCGCACAATTCACAATTCACAACAAAATACATCACAGAAAACTAAATGAAGTTTGCAATGAGTTTGAAGTTTGCAACAAACACAGGATGAAGTGACAACGCAGCAGTGGCCTTATCCATCAACTGGGTTGAAATGGCCCTGGGCCATTCTTATTGTTGAGCCCTGCATGCGCATCATTAAAATCACTCATGCAAACAGTAGGCCTGAACATCAGCACTTATGTATGTAGATAAGAGAAGAAATTGTAAAAAGAAGATGGAGAAAAAATGCATGAGAAATGGATGAGAGACAGAGAGTGTGAGAGTCTGAAAATAAAATAAAAGAAAATGTGAGAGAGATGACGTTCTGGCCTATTTTCTATCAGACTGATCTTTTAGTGTCATTTTATCCCTTTTTCTGTTCTGCCTGTAGAATTATAACATTTTGGACACACACACACACACACACACACACACACACACACACACACACACACACACACACACACACAGGGGAGCTGCGGGTTGAATACCAGAAAGCTTGAGACTGTTTGTGTCTCTTGGAGTGGAACAATGCCTCCAGTATCCCTCGCTCTCTCAATCTCTGCCTCCCCTTCTCTCTTTTTGCTCCCTCTATCTTTTCATTTTCTCGCTCCGTAGCTAGCGGAACAATGCCTCCAGTATCCCTCGCTCTCTCAATCTCAGCCTCCCCTTCTCTCTTTTTGCTCCCTCTATCTTTTCATTTTCTCACTCCATAGCTAGCTTCTCTTTTCCGCAGCCCTTTTCCCCTTCGGGCGACATGTGAAATGAAGCAGAGATGGTCCCTCAGTGGTGAGGAACAGATAAAGAAAGAGAGAGAGGAGGAACAAGAAAACGGTTGAAGAAAGAGATAGACTTATACCCGTACACCTGGGACTTCTGGCTGGCCTAACATGAGAAAGACAGACTATGCTCCGACGCCGCTCGAACAGGAAATAGATTCACAAAAGCTTAGGCACGCACAGAATTAGCAACACACCTGTTTTTTTTCGCAAGTCAAGGATCTATTTTGTGATTTAAAGCGTTTTGTGTCGTGTTGTGAGGGTGCTGACAGAGCAACATCTGAAAGCCAACACGGGAGTGAGTAATCTGGCTGCAAAATAGGATGCAACAAGGTGAATGTATGCTTTAAAATCAACATTTTAAATGATTTATGAATCTGAATGCAAATTCAGATTTCTTGTGTCATGATACAGATTTTTTACAGAAGTTTTACGCAGCATTTAATGCTATAAAATACTACATACATGTTAATGTATATTTATAAATACAATATTAAATATACTAATATTAAATATGAATACTACACAAATATTCAATTACCATTCTAAAAGTAAAAATCATTTGTTCAACATTTTATTTTTTTTAAGACAGAATGTCTGTAAAAATAAATGTAGAAAAATGCTGTTTAATGTTAACTTTTGATTTCAATTGATTGATGTGGCAACAAATTAATTAAACAGTGATAAAGGTGGGTGATCTATCATAAACGCCATTAATAATTATGAGTGTTTAAATATTTGATGTCTCGCTGAGTGCTAAAGGTAAGCCTGGAGGTGATGTTAGGAATGATCAATCTGAGTGAGCTAGGTTTAAACTTCATTACCAAACACCCTAGTCTGCACATGCCAATATTTCACCAACAATCAAAAACTGCTGGAGCTCTCTGATGCCTCAAGCTCTCTGTTCAGAGACTTCCCTCCCTCCTTACAAGACATTCCTTGTTGCCACAGAAATAAAAAGAGACCACATCCATAAACACCAATAGCATTCTCTCTCTCTTCTCTTACCCTCCTCAATCTATCTCCCTCTCGTCTCCTCTCAGATCATCACGCATCTCATTCTACTTCATCTCGCTTCTCTTTCCTCCCTCTCAGCACTCATTTCCTTTCTTTTCTCTCCAGAGTACAGCAGGTCATAGTCCTCTTTGTGTTTTTTTTTGAGGATTCATAGAAAGAAAAATGCATGCGTGTGTTGATCGAGGATATTGTCACTAGCATATGAAGACAAAAAATAGAAGCTAAAAATATTTTTGCTACCTAAAATAAAAATGTGAGCTTCCTAAAAACAAAAGCTAAACTGAAGCTACAAATGTGCACTACATTGCAAAGTAAAATACATAAAAACAGAAAACAGTATGTGGACAGAGCAAATAATGGTACAGCTAATTTCTTGAAAACAACCAGAACCAGAGTTTTGTTTAATTTATGTAAATGGCCACAAACAAAACTTTCTTATTTCAAACATTCTGTGCCTTGTACTTCAAAACCTAATCCAGGGACTGTTTTCTGAAGTGGGCCGACTGGCATAAGATCTGAGCGGATCCATCCGTGCTGCTGAATCATAAATGCCTTAGAGATGCCAGAGTGACGGTAGTCACAATTTACAGCTAAATGTAGCAGCAATGACACATTTATAGGTGTATTTCATTGTCCACAAGTACAGCAGCTGTTGCTATGAATTTGACAATTAAAACTTTGAACGTAAACGTTGCCATTATGAAGCTATTACATTCAATGGGGTGCTATTTTTGTTATTTTTTTTAGTATGTGTCACCATAGGCAGATAGAACAATTTGTGTCGCTTGTTTTGCAAATAAAATAAAATAGAAAAAATTATAAAGAACAGCCCCATTAAAACAAAACTGAAACTGAAAACCGCAATAAGTAAAAAGAAAAAAAAAAAATCGAAACCATTATACTCGTGATGATACACACTCCATCTGCAATGATGCCTATAATGATGCGCACATAAGTGTCAGTCTGCTGGCTAATGATGATGTTATCTAAGGTCTTCGCCCCTTCCGCAACAACACCCTTCAATACCTGGCCTGCTTCCTGTGATCGATCACCCCGCGAGCCGGGCCCCCACCTCGCCTGAAAAAGAAAACAACCCAAAGCACGTCTCTAACACTCTGCCTGTCAGCCTCCAAAACCCAGGAAATGAAGACGGATTCTCCTTAATTGGGTTTGGGATGACTTCAGCGCGTGCGTGATGATGGGGGGAGAGCTATAATTCCGCCATTATGATCCGGAGACAGCCGTGTTTCATTCCCGCACAAAGTGCACTATTCGATTTACAATGATTCATGCCGCAGCAATGTTAATGGTGCAGACGGAAGTGTGCAGAGAGCGTACTTTGAAGGGTAGCGTTTAAATACGAGCTAACCTTAGTGTATGCGCACACACACTCGCTTTAAAAAAAATAAAGCGTTAAACGAATGATTGAAAGTTATGATGCATACAGTCGTGGGTTTCACATTAAAATGCAATATTTTCTGTGCGGATACTGTATGTGGGCTTAACAAGTCTTTTGAATAGCGTACAATAAAATACAGCAACACCATTAGTTATTTGAGTTCCCAGTCTTACTATAGGATAATAAGGGAAGGTCAACAATCAACCATACAGAAACATATGAAAACCTGTGCAGAAGAGAAAAAGAATGGTGGGATTATAGAGGATGAATGGGTGAAAAGATGTCAATTGGAGAATGTGCCTGACTATGCTTCCCAAGCTGTAGCGCTTCGCAGAAAATCATAAACAAGCGCAACACACCTCCAAATAGCAAGGTCATTTCAACATTTTATAAACAAGCAAGAAAAATCATATATACAAATACACACACTTGTGCATGCATACTCACAAAGTTCCAGAGACTTCTGCCTTGAGTCTAATTGGGTCCTTCTTATGTGAGAAAGCCAAAGAGTGCTTATCAACACGTGCTGTTAAAACAACCAGGGCTTGCCCAGTTTATGGCTGTAACCAGCAAATGGGAACAGCAGGGTGCTGAGGGAGATCCTGTTAACACACATAATCACATGGCCATTTACAATGAGGGGTGTGGGCAGGGTCCTTCCACGGGTCACATGTGGTTAGCTGCCGCAATGGCAGAAAGAGTGGGAGAATTTTTGGCTAGCCGAGTGCTCTTTGTCAACGGATTACTGCGGCTGAGAATTTTACAGACAATGCTGTTGATCTTTGATATGCAGATATGATAAACACACACATAAGAAGCTGTGTGTAGGAAGAGTCCTTCAGCCTCTGTATATAATGAGCTGGGAACAGCGGTCTTCGGCGTCGTGTCGGGTTGATTCAACAACGTGCCAGAATAAGGGATTTAAGCAAATGCAAAAATATGTGACTGGGTTCAGCCCAAGTAGTTAACCAAAGAGTGCCAATCCACACCAGCTGGAGATAAGCTGGCTTTATGAACTGGCTTCCAGAAGCAGATATCTACCGTACAGGAATGTCACATGGGGTTGTAGGCTAGATATAATCTAAGAAATGTCATGATTGTGATTGTGGTGAACGTTGGTTTCCACGTCTGCTTCCTAGTCTGGTTCCTAGCTAGCTAGCTAGATAAAAGATAAACAGAAAAGTAGGACAGAGAGATACTCTATATGTGACACGAGTAGGAAGATGAAGGTTTCAGAGGTCAGGTTGGAACCCCAGGCCACCACCCCCACAAACTGACCTTTGCACCCACAAATCCAATCTCCTTTCCAGTTCAGCATGCAAACCGCCCCTCTGGTGGGGTTTGGACCCACTCACACCCCAGCTGCTGAACTAGCAAACTAGAGTAACCTCAGTCTGCCAATAGCAACAGTTTCTTTTTACCGTGTTAGGTTGTTAAGAGTAGACTTACATAACCAATGACTTAACTCCCATTCCGGTTATACACTGTATAACACAAAGTCAGCCTTAGGCTTCCAAAGACATGGGCATTCTGAAAGACGATGCACAGGGAGATCAAAAGGTTCAAGTAGTTAAGTCCTGGTGAAAGGCCTGCTCATCCAGAGGTGAAGCGTTGAGCAGAGGGGTCATAAAAAACCCTAATCCTATCCACCCGCTTTAGGTAACTGAACGAGAGCAATCGAAAGAAGAATTAGGGTCAGTTAAGAGAATGAGAGAAAGCATCACAACTGACGAGAGAGAGAGAAAGAGAGAAAGAGAGAGTGGCTGGTCGCCATATGCTTTCAGCCTTTTTATGGCACCGTTTCATGTGCTGTTAAGCAGCACCTTTTTTCACGAGCGTGTTTTTGGAGGCAAAACAAAGATGAATGACTCGTTAAATAAAGTTTAAGAGAGACTTGTGAGTGACGCTGATTACGTCTCTTAACACCAAGGGCATTGTGCTTGCTGGTAATTTCACACAGTTAAAAAAGCTCCAGCGCTTGCTGAGGACGGAAGAGAAAAGCAGCTTGGAAATAACAAGAGGGGACAATGGCTTCCTTGCTTGCAGTGAAAAAAAGATAGGCACGAAGAGAAATGTGCACGCTTAGAATGCTGAGCTATTGATCTTGCTATCTACCCGCTCCCACTTTCTTTCCGTTATGCCACACAGCCAAATCCACACACATAAGCTAAATCAATAAACAAAAGACATTTTCATACTGTTATTTCACAATTTGGTCATAATTAAAACTAAAACCTACTAATTTTATTTCAGCTAGTTTCTGTGGGAACAATTTTCATTTATAGTATGTTTAGTTTAACTTGTAGTAAAATAACTAAAACTAATAAATAAAAATGAACCCCCCCCAAACTAATAAAAATGTCAAAATCTAAAATTTTACTTAAAATAATAAAAAAAAACTATAATATATAACAAGTAATATCAGTGTACAATATGAGTGACAAGTTGAATGGAAAAATGTGCATGAGTTTTTGATTTCCCCCCCTTTTTTATTATATTTTCCCCACTTTTAATGACAGCAGCACTCAAACTTCACACTTTAATGAAGATCATGCATGATAAATGAATGTTCCTAAGAGCTTGTGCTTTAATGGATGGAAATCTGACCTTTTTGTGGTAAGGTTAACTTGGTCAACATCATAAATTAGCTTATTTGATTAGTGACCTAAACTTGCAGGAAAACCTAAATATTTCTCTCTCACTTCATGTCAAAATCTCTTTGCAAAGTCCAAAAACTTCTGGTTTATTTGCCAGATTTTCATTGTGGATTCAGACATTTGAACCACACTCTACTGAGTGGGTGAGCACAGTTTAGTACGTTGTGGTGTTTTTACGAGCCATTAGGAGTGTTGGGAACCGACCCTCAAGCACGGACGGGAAAAAGCATTCAGTAAACACATGTAAAACATGTTTTTCCAGGAACAAAAGCTCATCATGTTTCTGTGACACTGTCAAATATGCTTCCGCACGCAAACACTACACTAATTAAAATGAAACGGGCTGGTGGCTTTCATATTTCACAATGGAGCTGGTACCAGCACGGTCACATGGCTATACAGTCACTCTGCTATGAAGACGTAGCTGGACAGCACATAATAAATTAGCTGTTGCTGCAGATAGCAGTTTTCCTTCCTTTTGTCTTTAATAGAGCGTGCTGTGAGCAATTACCTCTGCGGAGAGACCTAATCTCTCAGCATTATGCCAACCAGCACTGCCGGTGCTACCTCCTGGGCAAAATAGCAGGCTGAGGCCTCTCGGAGGGTGTAATCTCACACACGCACATACACATACACAAACACCCAAGCCTTTCATTATCCTCATCCCTTGTGATAACAAAATCAGTCAAGGAGCTCGCCACCAGACAACACCCGCAGCACACCTGCCATACGGCCTGCGCTGTTACCTCAGGAGACCGCAGCTAGGGACCAATCAGAGGTGCGAAGACGGTCACCGTGGGACAGCAGGCCAGGAGATGGTGCAGCTGAAGTGTCAAGGGGATTCATCAATCGCAAATCATTGTGTATAGAAGAACAACCTGAGTCCCTGAGCACAGAGCTGTAAAGCAGGAAACAAATTAGACTCTCAATTTCAGCTAGCTCCCTTCCTTCTTGCTCAAATCAAGCTGCTTTTGAGCTCGTATAAGTGGATATGTGACCCTGGACCACAAAACCAGTCATAAGTAGCATGGGTAAATTTGTAGCAATAGCCAACAATACATTGTATGGGTCAAAATTATAGATTTTTCTTTTATGCCAAAAATCATTAGGATATTAAGTAAAGATCATGTTCCATGAAGATATTTTGTAAATTTCCTATTGTAAATACATGAAAACTTAATTTTTGATTAGTAATATGCATTGCTAAGAACTTCATTTGGACAACTTTAAAGGCGATTTTCTCAATATTTTGATTTTTTTGCACCCTCAGATTCCAGATTTTCAAGCTTATTTATTCAGCTTTCAGATGATGTATAAATCTCAATTTCAAAACATTGACCCTTATGACTGGTTTTGTGGTCCAGGGTCACATATGTATATATTACAACTACTTACCAAAGACAGCTTGCGTGCCGTCTACCCCTGAGAATAATGAACACATCCATATATACATCAATCTCACCTGCCAAACAATCTCACGACATTCACTTTTAATTGGGCTGAGTCTCAAATAGAGGATTCAATAAGCAGGATTAGTTTGGTGAATGGATGGGCGATGATAATGCAGCCTAAACTAGGTCAGTCAGAGGTGTCAGACGGCTTAACAGGAGGCCAGAGGCTTATCCGTACAGTCAAGCCCTCTCAGGGTCAGTCTCAGCTGGCTGCCACAACTCTGTGAGGTGTGAGAGAGCATTCCTCTTTTTACTTTATGCCAGCATGGCTTTTTAGAAAATGGTGTGGCGCCGTTGTCTGGTTGGAGGCAATTCTCTGGGAGCAGATGTTAAAATGGCACCAGCTGAGAGCAGATGGGGGGAGAGGAAGGGAGAGGATGGTGGATTGGGCAGCAAACAAAGGGAGACCTGCCTCGCACACCCGGACCAACAACAGGGAGACAACACATCTGGCCCGAGATGAACAAAGAGAGGTGGAAGGCACTAGGACATCAGCAGGACGCTTATTCCATCTTTACACGCGAGGCTTTCATCCTGCCGATGA
The DNA here is from genome assembly GCF_001515605.1 of Sinocyclocheilus anshuiensis. Classification (NCBI taxonomy): domain Eukaryota; kingdom Metazoa; phylum Chordata; class Actinopteri; order Cypriniformes; family Cyprinidae; genus Sinocyclocheilus; species Sinocyclocheilus anshuiensis. The sequence continues at coordinate 1,948,095 of NW_015537973.1, read as the reverse complement.
CGCCAAAAAATATGTACACTTCCCCGTGGAGCGCCTGTGGCAAAAATGGAGAGAGTGAGGGTTGATGCTGGGCGTCAGATGGATCGGCGAGTGTTGCGTGCCCACGCATCTGGCCTGGATCTCAGTCGCGGCCATTGAGCCCCCAAACATCCAGGCAAGCACACTCCTTCAGATACACAGCCGCGGCTTAGAGAGCCACTGTCAGACAACTGCAGTAAACACGCCTCAGATCCTACATAAAGCTCTCCACAAAAGAGCCCATCTGCGCGCGTGTGGATGTGTATGTTTATATGTGTGTGTGTGTGTGCATTCTTCCTCCTCAAACAACCTCAAAACACAGCTTATCCTGACAACAAACAACATGGCTGTCAAATTGCACATGCCCAAAATAGTTTCTGCGCACACACACACACACACACACACACACACACACACACACACACACACAAATCATGATTCATAGTCTTCATCGTGAGACCAACTGGATGAAGCTTATGAAGAAGTGTCTGGGGAATATTTCACCCCCAAAATAAATTAATAATAATACAAAGGGAAATAAATTTTTGAATAATATATATATATATATAGCATACATTTTTGGACATTGCAAGAATTTTCTTTACTGTAACACAAAAATAGGCTCCACTGTGAAATGTACTTTTCTCGAGAGGTTTTGTGAGCTTCATCCATCACTCATATACCCACAGCTTGAAGAAAATGGCAAACGGTATGTGGCTGCTATTGTTTCTTGCAAGAAGGGAATCAAAATCTGAATAAATCAATATGTCGTTCTGTTCTTTGATCCCCGTCACCTAGTAGTATATCAGACATCCGATCCCGTACAGGGAATCATTTTAGTTTTGACCGAGTGCTCTTTAGATCAACGTGCATATGTGTTTCCTGTAAAAGCAGAGCTGGATATTTACGATAGCTGTTCTTCATCAGATAAGAGACTGCATCTCTGCTCGTAAGGATCGCCTTTCTCTTCACCTCTGTGTATCTCTTTCTTTCTCTCGCCTGTTCCTCTTGCAGGGGGATTCAGGTCTAGTTACAGCTACTGAAAGGGTCTGTTTTTCTACTCTTTTTTTTTGTTTTTTTTTAAAGGTCTTCCCCAATGCCTCCTCCATTTTCTTGAACAACACCAAATTTCCACTGCCGTACCCCCTTAACCTCTGTTAAAATTTAAAATCTCATTTTGTCCAAATACCATTCGGCCTGTCCTAGCCCTCCATCTTTCTCCCTCTATTCTCTTTCTCTTCTCAGAGTAGTAAACTGAATGCACTTGGCAATCGTTAGCTGCACTGATAACTGAATAGTAATTAAATGAAATATGAATTCACTGGTACGGTTGTGCTCTTTGTTCCAAGTGTTGGATGGACTCAGTGACCAGTGGACCGGATACCACTCATACCTGCAGGCTGTGTTTGGCAAAGAAAGGCTCTGGAGCTGCGGTTGGGGTGGGGGAGTTTTCAGGGAGCAGCCCACACACAACAGCCCCTCTGTCTGCCTGGTTTTTCCTGAGCGGGGTGGGGGAGATGCATGCGGTGCAGACATGTCAGTCTCAGCGGCCCATTTCCAAATTACCCTCTCTGTGTGTGCGAACATGGGAAGAAGTGTGTGAACATGACTGGCTGCTGAGTGGCAGGGGCTTGTCCTAAAGGCTGGAATGCTTGTCAGATGCTCCAGAATCCCCCCAAAAGCCTTGCGGTACAAATCTGCTCAAGTGTGTGAGAATCAATATGATGCAGGTTCCTTAGGCTCGGGTTAACATCACATCAGTTACTCCGCAGTTAAACCTCACTTTATCCAGGTCAAGAGAGCGCCGCTGAAACAACGCGAACACAATGTGTTCAATAGTGACAGGGCAGCAAAACTCACAGAAGATTAAGAGATTAACACGGAGAGTGAAAAAAAAAATCTGATATGTGCAGAATAGTAGAGAACAAAACAAAAAGGAAACTGAATGAAGCCTGTACCAAAAGGTAAGTAGCATAATTATGCTGCCTTAAAGTGGACATTAGCAAACTTTTGGCCATTTTCACAGGCAAAAAAGGTCCATTGTATATTGTCAATAGCATAGCGATGTATGAAGCACAGCTCACGCAGGAAGTCACTTTAAATACAAGCAGCTTTCTGCTGGTCATCGAGCCGAATCTGTGTGTCCACTGAACTTGCTGTGAAACCTGCGTGGGAAAATCTTTCACATTCACACAAAATTCTAGATCATGTGGATTCCTATTGAAATGACTGTATTTCACCTGCAAAAACACATCGAACAATGGTAAATGTGACAGAACCTTACAAGAAAATTTGGCCTAAATATAGTGCAGCATCACGTTTCTAAGATAAGTCAATCCCAGAATGCATTGCAACAAACTCAGTAGAAAAAAAAGAGAAATGTGGACTATAAATACATTTCATTAAAAAGAATATACTGTTACATCTATTATTTGCATGTGATGTTTTTTTTATCCATATTCCAGTGCAGTGTCAACATGCTTGTCTAATCCTATTTGAATTAATAGAGAGTCAGGTCTCTTGTATTGTTAGTGTGTTGCATGAAAGTTGTTGCAAATGTAAAGCTTTTTGAAATGTGCTGCCAATGTAGGAAGTAGACATGCAGGTAAATGCAGCTTTATCGGTTTTTGAACTGAGCTAATGTCTTAAACTCAAGCCTTTTATCACACTTAAAAGCACACACTTAAATAAAATGGCACAAGCAAAAACACACACACACACAAAGAAGAGCTGAGTATGTGTGGCTAAAGGGTTTGTGTGACCTCTGAGCATTGAAAAAGGCAGCCCATCTGATGCCCGTCTCTGTCCACCTGATTGGTTGACCTGAATTCCTACATCAAAAGCACTGCACCGATTGTCACAGGTAGTGTTGTCACGGTACCAAAATTTCAGTATTCGGTACTGATACCAGTGAAAATCCACGGTTCTCGGTACCAATTTCGGTACCAAAGCAAAACACAAAAACATGCTAATTGAACAACATTTTTATTAATAACGTTAAACAAAAATTAAATGTACAAAACCAATGCCATTCTTTATAACCTGGTACCGTAACGTTTTCATTTTTTTAGTACCGACTTGGTACCGAAATACCGGGTCTTTTGACAACACTAGTCACAGGGATAATCTACACCGCTGGATGACTAGTGGAATTACTATGGTATGATGCATTTTTATGCCTTTATTTGTGTGTGCTTTGCTTCATTTTCAGAACAGAGGGGAGAGAATTTCCAGATATTGAGGAGCTTTGAAGAGCTTCCAACAGGTTTTTTTTTTTGATGAAATTGAAGTGCTGAAATAGGTTATGTCAGAGGCTATGTGGGAAATATTCCAGTCTCCACCCACCCACTCTCATAGACACACACACGCACAGGCCTAAAGCACTATTGTGATTGAATACGAAGCCCTACCTGCATCACTAAACTGACTGATTCAAGCTCTCCCAACTGCAGTCACACAAATATGATGAAATGCATTCATGCATGCAGATATAAACGGCCCAAGTTAACCCGATGCTCATTAGACCCATTAAAAAAATGTGCTTTTCCCATTGTGAAATAAATCTGGTGTCCTGTCAAGCTGAGTGAGGTTGAAATTTGAGAGCATGCCTGGGTAAACATAATAAATAAACACTGTCCAGACTCCATAGCTCTGATTTCACACACACACACACACACACACACACACACACACACACACACACACACACACACACACACACACACGTGTTCTGTTCCAAAACCTAGTAAACTGCCTACTTAGACAGCATCTGAAGACATCTGTTTCAAACACTAGGCAGCATAGCTATGATTATGATACCTCAGTCTGGTTAAACTCTTAAGGTAGCATTGCATATTTTCTTTGCAAATCATGAAAACTGCATATAAATATATTCTTATTCAACTCAATCCAATTAAAAATCTAGGCCTACTATTTCACCACACTTTTTTTTTTTTTTAATTTGTATTGCATTTTTATGCTTGTATGCATTTTTATGCTCACAATGTTAGCTTTTTTTACTAATGTTAGCAATGTTTGCCAACAGCAAACTCTTATGCACTAACATAGCTTACACTTGGCATTCTGTATTGAAAATATTGTGGCTCTTATGATAAAACATTTCTTCATTTATTAGTTGCTTTGGAAAAAGCATCTGCTAAATGAATAAATGTAAATGTATGTAGATGTCTATGTAGTCAGCTGGCAGCTCAATGGGTTTAGGAAGAGCTTCAGGCAGCATTGCTTAAATAAAAATCAACCAGAGACACATACGAGACAGAATAACAGCCAGTGTGATGGGCAAGACTTGTTTTTCTGTGCATAGATTGGAATGGCATCACCCCTGAGATAAAATAGTGTTAAAAATACAGATTTGTGTCGATAGGGTGATAGGTCTATTTTCTGCTCTCTAATGGTATGAAGTTGAAAGGCCACTGGTGGGCTGAGTTAGAGCACTCTGTAACATCTACTTGACTGACTGGCCTCTGGAAATAAAGTGTGGCCTTCATTAGGAGGGGGGCAAAGCCCAGTTCCCTACTATTGACTAATGAGAGCACCTGAACACCTCACACACATCCTCTGATAGGTCCCTCATTATGGAGGTGCCGGGGTGTTAATGTGGGGCGCAACTCTCCTTTGCATGATAACAATGTCAGTTTGTAGCCTACACTGCTCGAGTCCTCGCGTCAGCGCCCCTCACACACATTACTGCAAGAGAGAGAAAGACACCACACTCGCATTGCTGTAAGAGCCATTAGCATCCATCCTCCAGCTCCGCTTCAAAGTCAGACACACATACGCACACACCTTTACAGCAAACAGGCTGGCAAGGTAAACAGGACACAATGGGCCTTTAGAAAGCTTAAATAAATGTTAATTAGCCATCAGTTTGAGCAGGATGTGCCATAACAAAGTCCCTGGGCGCACTCTCGTCCAGAGCCAAGGAGATGTTTTTGGGCTGTTTAACGTTACCGGGACACTGTGTGTTCAAGCAACTCGGTAAACAGATGGTGATTAACCGCAAAACTAAAGCCCAGCGCACAACAGAAGACTTAGTCAGCAATCACAGCGTGAGAGAAAAGAGTTATGAGGACAAGACACTGAAATAGACTGAACAGCTATTTGGGGAAGGGAAGAAAGAGAGAGAGTGGAGAGATGGATACACCTGTGAGTCTGTGTGAAAGCTGGCATAAGCTTGATGCTGGCACAAACTGTTAAAGAGATGACTCAGTAAAGCAAAAACATGAGCTTTACTTCAACTGACTATTTGGTGGGCAATAAGTGCGTGATACGCTCGGGCCGGGTATCGGCAACCACCTCACGATACGATACGCGCTGTGATGCATATGGCACGATACAACACACCGCGATACATCTCAATATCATAATTGGATCGTGACTGAAACCGAGCTAAACAAGAGAGACACTTTGCTTATCAGGGAGACAGAGGGAACCTGAGAGAATCTCATAGAAGGACTGCTGGATCGCTGATTCTTAATTGAACTGTAGGAAATGATATGAATCAAAACATAAATAATTCAAAAACAAGGACCTGAAGCATCAATACAATGCTGTCTGGAAAAAGAACTGATATACAACGATACAGGATTGTATCAGCACAGCCCAAATATCACTTGCTAGATTTCTAAAAATTTGTATACAATATAATATTTATTTAAAAATTACTTTTAGAAATTGTTTTTCATACATTTAATTTTATCATCATATCAACTCTGTTTCAGATGTTTCTCTTAAATCTCCTTGAGATAAATCAAATAACTGTTGACAGTAATAGTATAAAGCACTGTGATAAACGTGATAAAATACATCATAATGAATCACAACATCAAATGTCAGGGATAAGGATAAAAGGGCTCATATATTGCTACACTTATTTGTAATGATTAAATGAAAAGAAAAAAAAAGAATGAAAATTGCTTCAGAATTGGTAATAGAACTTATTTGAAATGATACTAAAATTACTGACTTTTGATTGCAGACAATTGTTGTTAGTAACACTTTAGTAATAATTGTTGGGTAACAGTTTAGTAAAGAGACCAATTCTCACTATTAACTAGTTGCTTATTAGCATGCATATTACTAGCTTATTAGTACTTACGGTATATAGTGCATATTCCGCATGACCATATTCTACATCCCTAATTCTACCCAAAACCTAAACTTATCAACTATACCTTACAAACTATTAATAAGCAATAATTAGGAGTTTGAGGCAAAAGTTGTTTTTGTGCCTTGTAATTTACAATGTATCGTTATATAAGTTACATATAAGGGTAACACTTTAGAATAGGGAACACTTATTCACTATTAACTACGACTTTTCCCTCAATAAATTCCTAATTTGCTGCTTATTAATAGTTAGTAAGTTAGTTGTTAAGTTTAGGTATTGGGTAGGATTAGGGATGTAGAATAAGGTAATGTTGATGTTAATTAATGTAATGTAGAAGGCATTAATATGTGCTTAATTAGTACTAATAAATGGCTAATATTCTAGCTATATGCATGCTAATAAGCAACTAGTTAAGAGACCCTAAAATAAAGTGTTACCCATAGAAGTTATATAAATAATTAAAAACTATCATATAGCTGTACATGAATACATTTGCAACCTGAAGCTCTGTAACCCAAGGTCAAGACAACCACAGTAACAAATACCCCCACACACACACATCCAGACACAGTAAGGGTAAAGTGTAGGATCTTTCTGTTTTTCCATAAGATCTTCAGGCTTGAGGCTCTGAAGAACCACTCAATAAGCCTGGAGGTGGAGGCCGCTAAAATGGCCTGCTATTCTTTGAGATATATCATGTGCACTCGTATCAGAAGACTGAAAAAGACGCCTGCTTTTCTATGCGTTACAACCTGTGCTGCCCAAGTGCTTTTAAGGCTAATGAAAAGCCGGCAGCAGTGAGATGCAGTGAGGCAGAAGCTGTGCATGTACAGACACACAAAAACACCAGATACGAACACAGGGTCCTAAACCGTTGGCTATTGTCCCTGTGTGCCACTGGAATGACGTGGGCTCTTTGACATTGTCTTAGTGTGTCAACTCAGATGGACCCTCCTTTTTTCACCGCCAGCCAATTAGGTCAGACGCTAAAATGCCAATGCCGGCAGTACTGTCTCATCGCATGTTAGGGATTCATATCATGTTTGTGTGTGTGTGTGTGTGTTTTGGTCTGTGTGTGTGTGTGTGTGTGTGTGTGTGTGTGTGTGTGTGTGTGTGTGTGTGTGTGTGTGTGTGTGATATCATTCCCACTCAAGTGTATTAACTGTCAGTGTGGCTTGTGAAGGGTGGGATTAAAACAAATAAAGCAAATAAAACAAGCGGTACTTCAACTGGCAGATCATTTAAATGTATTAGCATTTTAATGGAAAGATAAGGATTTTCTCTCTTTCGTTCCATTTTCTCCCTCTTTTCACTCTCTCTGTTGCTCATGTAAGCACTTAACGCTGGTTGTTACCAAAAACCTTTTTTTGTTTTGATCAAAAGGGCTTTCAGAAAGCCAGGCAACCCTGATCTCATCAGCTGACCTGGTGTTTGCAAATCCAAACGCTTTAATCACCGCACACATTCACATTCTCAATGCTGAAAACCATCTCCATACACAGACAGTGCATATTATCGAGTGGACTCGGTTATGCCACTGGTTTACAATCACCTGTCTTCTTCACAAATGTGCTTGATAACAATTTCAAAACTCGATTGAGACACTCTTCCACTTCCAGGAAGCTTAGATAAAAGAACAATTATTCATATCTTCCTCTTTATTTTGACAATAAAAATCTTCTTGTGAACATACAGAAAACTGGATCTTTTTGTATAAACTATTGAAGGTATTTCTACACCTTCATACAGAGGTCTGGAAGTTATAAGGAATACTTCTTACAGTAATTTCTCTCCACAAAGGACTGTTATAGAAAAAGGAAGATAAGACTGCCATAGAGTGTCAGTGCTGTGACAATTCAACCAAAGCAATGTGACCCTGAACAAAGACAAGCTATAGTCACAATAATAAACTTTCTTATATCAACTTATGAAATGGGAGCAAAGGCAGCAGTCCACACTGTGAAGTTACTGCGATGCTGCACATAGTCTGTGTGCTTTAAGAAAGAGGGATGAAAGTATATTGATGAAAGGATGGGTTTTCTGTATCTCAGACCACAGCAGAACAAGATGTAAGTGCCTCTAATTTAGATTTCTGTTTTCTGTCATGTTCAGAGAGAAATGCTAAGTGATACACAAATAATTTCCATCACCAAAGGGCAAATGCCCTACATGGCAAATTTAGATAAAAAAATAAATAAAAATCCAAGTTGTAAATAAAACATATTATTAGAGGTGGTTTTACTGGTTATAGAAAATACTATTCCAATTTTTCTACTTCAAAGTTTCACATTTAATATAATGGTAATTGCCATTGTGAAATTTACTAGCAATTTCTGACTGAAAAGCTCTAAGTATAGTGATTGGCTATTCTATTGTGTTACTTTATTCTGCTATTAGTAGCTAGCACCAGAAAAAGCACAGATTTTCTGTGCAGATTTAGAATAATGAAATAAAAACGGTCAAATGTATTAAAGCTGAGAATATGACACTTTAATTGACAGCTGAAAGCATAGTAAAATTAGCCAAAATATTTATTAAATGCACAAAAAATTCAGTGTTGGCCTGTTAATGGCTTCACTGTTCTATTGCATCCATTTTGCTTAGCCAGGATGTATGGGAAAAAATGCAAAGAAAATGCTGGCTGAATTGTGAATCGATATTATTATAAAAAATTCAATGGTATCTGCAATTGTTTGGTCTTTTTGTCTGTCTCTGTGAGGAGTGAGAAGTCAAAGCGTGAAGCCGCTCTCTAACAGGCTCATCTGAGATGGCATTCATAGCTCAGTGCTCAGTTTCACTAATTGTGGGATTAAAAATAACCTGATCCTGCAATCCATCCCGCGGCTGGTCCTTTTTTCTTGCTCCTCGTCTTTCTTTCCCACATCCTCTTTTGGAAGAAGAGTAGAAAAGAAGAAATGGTGACTACATTTCATCAGAATCTTCTCCAGTGTGTATGAGGGCACATACACATGCATAGACGATCTCGCGGTTGAAATCGCGAGCCCAAAATATTTCATCACCTCAGAAGAGAATGAAAGCCAAGACATCTGGGGATTGTTCCATGAGAGCTCCTCAAATGCTGCTGAGGTGCCATGGCAGACGCCATCAGGAGTGATTCCTTCTCTGTTCCCTTTCCTTCTTTTTCCAGCTTTCAGTTGAGCATTTGTCATTCCATCATCCCTTAGTCTGTTCTATCGCTGTTCTGTAATTACCTGTGTCCCGCAGGCTGACTTTTGGCTATTGTTGCCAGACACCAGATTGGATGGAATGCTTGCGATGTCAGCAGAAGTGTAGAGTGCTTTTTTTTTTATGCTGGCACAAACTATGCCTTTCGGTCTATGGATGACGACAATATGGGTTTTTTGGGGTTGGGGGGATCCACACTACTAGTGACCCAAGACAAAACCTCTCATATTGCTTAGAGGATGTAGTTGTAGTTGTAAAGTCACTAGGGATTGGAGTTGGAAGAAATTTAATGACTGTTTCCAATTACTCTCAGTGATTCTGTTTCATTAATGATTCTTTTAGTACTTTTGAGGAAATATTTGTGAAAAAAAGGAACTGCTCTCAGCCGTGTTGTTGCCAAATGAAGAGATCAGAACAGATATAACAAATCAAAAATAAATGTAATATAGTTCATTCAACACTTTCATGGCTTTTCACACTTTTTTTTTGAGGTGACAGGAAAGCAATAATTGCTCTTAACTATATTAAGTTAAATATATATAAAAAAACAATATGGTAACATGTCTTGCATTTATCTTGATAAAATTGCATTGATTACAACAATTAATCACAATTTATTAATGTTTATCTTTACCATTGTTGTTGAATGCAAAACCAGTCATTAAAACACTGATTTAAATCCCATGAACCCCAAGTAATATAACAGTTCTTGACAAAAGTAATAACTTGCGGTTCTGTAAGTGTGTCACATTAATTCAGTTACTGACTTACTGTTCAGATGTATTTCCTTATTGTTTTTCATAAAACACAAACACAAGTTTTTTACTAAATATATCAGGCTCAGAAGAGTCATTGGTTTGGGAATCTGACTACACTGGTCACACTCTATGTTTCACACTTTAGATTCAGTTGTGTTGTGGCGCCGTTGAATAGAAGTGTCAGAGTATTTTAGCATGGTGCTTTGTCAGCATCAGCAGAAGAATAAACGCCCAAGGACTAACGATTTAACAGAACATAACATAAAAATCATAGGAAAAAAACAACAACAAAGGTACAGCAACCATGTTACAACCATTTGTGACCATACACGGTGTAAGGGTGGACCGGCCAGCTTTGCATTCGGACTTGCTGTAATTAATGTGGTCTACAGAGTATACCCCTATTTTTTTGCTCCTGCAAGCTATATTTGCATGATATCATGGTAATGAATGCCTCTTTCTTAGAGCTAATTTGCTGACTAAAAGAAGATATATTGAAACAAACAACCTTGAGAATGTGAGCTGGTCTCGAAATAAGCCTTTGCTTTGCATTAACATGCACATTTTTTTTTCTTCTTCCCCTTCATCTCATAAAAGTAAGTTTGAGTAAATGATTATTGCAGGATGCAAGATATTATTAGTAGTAGTACCCTAATTCAGAGTAATAACTCATGGCTCAAAACTTAAGCACCTTCTCAAAACAGTTCTGAAGCATGCTTTTTGTTTATGTTTGCTGACAGACACCAGTGTTTCTCACAGACTTGCAAATGCAAATTCATTCTCTGCCAGCAGGAGGTGCTGTTGGAGCGGAGATATAGCGGTTTCCCCGGTAACGGCTGTAATCAAATAAGCCTACTTTATCAGGCATTACAGGAAAGACATAATGAAAATGACATAGAAGCTTTTCTGAAGACGGTCGGTTCACACATTTCATGAGGAAAGTTATCGTGCACGTTATAATCAGTCCAGAAGTTTCGTCTGAATTGCATATGTTTCTACTTTCACATGCAAATGACTTGCACTTATGAATATGATAACGTTCCGGCATCAATTCTAGTAGGGTAAAACGTAATTACGCTTTCGAAATGGTCTGTTTTGCCCTGCCATCATTAGCTGAAGCGGTGTGTGAACAAGAAGCGGCTGCAGAGTGTGAGCTGCTCTGTCTCACGCAGCCAGAGAGAGATTATCCGGCGTTCCGCAACGACGCTTAGCTGCCCGCAGATGCGCCTGCCTATAAATCGGCCTAATTTGCAGCACAATCGGCCGATGCCGATTAATTAAAAAATCGGCCGGCCGATCAATCGGTCGACCTCTAACATGATCTTACCACCCCATATCTAACGTAGAAATACATCGCTTAATTGCTCTCCTAAATTTAATTCCTAGCAGAATATTTGCCCTTAATGATGCAGAAGGAAATAGCATCTCCACACATTTGTGATTTTCCCTCATATGCACACACTTCTTTTCTCACTGTATAACATGATGCCAGGCTACTTTCGAAACATGAATATCTTGGAGAATAATAACCATTTACATCATCCTGCTGGAAAGGGAAACAGCTAACCCCACAAAGGCAAAGGCATTTTGGGGATGAATGTGCATTTGAGTGTGAATGTGTAATAGTCTTAGAGTTAGGGTTAGCTGCTCATCATGTGGAGAGGGAGATCTAGTTAAATGCAGTGTTCAGTCGCATTGAGGCTTTATGGTAATATGCAGCGGTTGTCTCTGTAGGATAGTGTGGGCAAAAACTTTTGGCTACACTTTCTGCCGCACCCTGCGTGGTGAGGCTGCATGCAGCATGTTGTGGACACGTCAACCCAATGAGGTTGTGATGTTCATTTTAGAGCCAGCCTGCCAAATGTTCTAATGTTTGTTTGCCTTCATTTTCTGTAGTAAATTAAGCTATAATGAATCTATTTTAGAAGGAACATGTGCAGCCATTTAAGCCAGTTCAGCTGCTGCTTCAGTCTCAACATTCTCTCAGAAAAACAACTTGAAAGGGTATCTTTTTAGATTTGTGTAATTGTAAATGGTAAGCATTACAGATTGTTCCCTTCTCTTCTAAATCTTTATTATTTCTTGCCCAGCATGACTAGAAATGTCATGAAATGTCATCATCCTCATTTTTTGTCTCCCACAGAGCTAAAAAAGGATAGCAGATAACAGACACTTTCTGCATCCTCTCACCTACATGAATGAGATCATTCATTCAACATCAAACTGAAGTCAATTCAGATTATATGTATATGGATGCATTAAATCAATCAAAGATAACAGTAAAGATATGTATAATGTTCAGGGCTCCAGACTGCGACCAAGTGGTCGCATTTTGCGACCATTTTTTCTGCTGGTGCGACTAATTTTTGTGAGCGGTTGCACTGGCGCGACCACTGCGTTGTCCAACTCATAAGCGCTGCCATTTCTGTTGCATCTGAGAAACATCAAATGGCAAACGAAAATGAAAGCGAAACGAAACCGCGCTACGTTTCAGCTGCGCAGCGCGGAGTTTATCAGCTCGGACCGCTATGCAAATTCTGCACAGATGCAACAGTGCTGCGAGATCCAGTGAGAAGCGTTTGAATTCGCCGCACAATGATAAGGTTGCTGTGAGATCTAGTGAGAAGTAGGGCTGAAACGATTCCTCGAACACCTCGAGTAACTCGAATACAAAAAATGATCGAGGCAAATTATCTGCCTTGAGGCTTCGTTTAGTCCATTTACTGTAACTACACACGGAACACCGTGTTTCCCCACGGACCATTATAACTGACCGAGATCCAGTGAGAAGCGTTTGAATTCGCCGCACAATGATAAGGTTGCTGTGAGATATGCAATTCAGACGAAACTTCTGGACTGATTATAACGTGCACGATAACTTTCCTCATGAAATGTGTGTGTGGGTCCGACAATAGCCTCCACGATGTCATCGCTCGTGGCCAGTGCACTCTTAAACAGTTATGAGCAGCAGGCTGTGTAATATGTGTGAACTCTTTTATTTTTGTTATCATGTTTGGCCAGCCGAGGCGATTTCGACGCAGCGTCTCGTTCCCTCGGGGAACCATGGTTACATACGTAACCTAGAGACGTTCCCCACGGACCATAATTACTGATGCACAACCCAATAAACGCTGGACCAGACCATAGACTGTATAAAAACAGGGACCAGACTTTAAAAAAAAAAAGCGCTGGACATATTTAAGACCGTAAATCAATATGGTGGCTAGTTATAATGTCCCTAAGTTAGCT
>NW_015537973.1:1934260-1934654 GCF_001515605.1 Sinocyclocheilus anshuiensis | reverse complement strand
ATATTTAAAGTATCTTTTCGTTTTTAAAATAATTTTAAATATCAGTATTCAATGTTTTATGTTTAAAATAAAAAAAATAAAAAATAAAAATAAAACAAAATATAATTTATGCATTTGTAACTGCAGGTTAAATGCATTCATGTCCCTCTGTGTGGGAAATTCATCCCATGCAGCTTCTGTGTTTCCTCTGCATCGCAAAGATGAATTTTGATACTAATATCATTTGTTTGGTAACAGCCCAAATGTCTTTTATTCTAATTGACTGATTAAATGTAAGAATTTGACTCAAAAGATGATACACACTTTTAGAAAAAATGGCTTTATAAAGGTAAATGCCCATAAAAGGTAAAAATAAATTTAAACTTATTGGAAAAGATTAATTTATATCACTGCT
>NW_015537973.1:1929933-1930493 GCF_001515605.1 Sinocyclocheilus anshuiensis | reverse complement strand
CAAAAACAACAAAAACAAGTTTTACACACACACACACACACACACTCACACACACACTCACACACACACCACACACACACACTCACACACACACTCACACACACACACACACACACACACACACACACAACACAAGTACCACACACACACACACACAAGTACGTATAGGGACATTTAAGAGGGTTTATTCTCAAAATAACTCTACTTTCATGTTGCAGAAAAATGTGTTTAAAAATTGTGTATGGTCTCTTGTTCTTGTTCCAAGTTACCTTCCTGTCCACTGAGCCTTCAAAGCCTTCCAAGAAGACAGTAAAGGCTTATGTCATGCTTGAGCTTTAGTTAACTGGAAACTGGAAAGTTAAGTTGCACGACATAAATGCAATGTTTAGGTATTATTGTTATTTTTATTATTTTATTTATTATTTATGCTTTAGTTTTAGTTTGTACTATTTACCTTTTTTAAAGTAATGTGAAATTGATTTTTGTATTTTTATTTATTTATTTTATTTTTTTATTGATATATTTGTATTAGCATTTTGAATGCAATTTGGCAATTAAAT
>NW_015537973.1:1923400-1929885 GCF_001515605.1 Sinocyclocheilus anshuiensis | reverse complement strand
TATCTCTTGCATATTTAGTATTGCTCTTTAATAAAGAAAAATTACTTCTTATCCGATTAATCGATGGAATAGTCTGTAGAATCCTCGATTACTAAAATAATCGATAGCTACAGCGCTGGCATACGTCAGGAACGCTAACTGAAACCATGGTGTTGTGGTAGAAATAGTCGAATGCATTACATAATTCATTTCAGGTTTTGTACAACCTTTTGAGAGAGAATTTCAAGCAATTTTCAATGACTTTCAAGCATTTCACACAACTATTTCCAGCACTTTAAAGCTCTAAAATGATCCAGTTTGAATGTTATTTTTAATGGGATGACCAAATGAGAATCATTCAAATTCTGCACAGAATTCTGATATAAACAGCGCTGACATACGTCAGGAAACCAGAAGCTGTAACGCTAACTGTAACCATGGTGTTGTGTTAGGAATAATCGAATGCATTACATCATTCATTTCAGGGTTTGTACAACCTTTAGAGAGAGAAATTCGAGCACTTTTCAATGACTTTCAAGCATTTCACACAACTATTTCCAGCACTTTAAAGCTCTAAAATGATCCAGTTTGAATGTTATTTTTAATGGGATGATCAAAATATACTTTGTGGTAAACAAAGACTTATGTAAAATTAAAAAAATACATCAAATCACAATTATAACCAGTAGACAGCAGCAGAGGAGCACTTATTGGCTTATTAGTCATTCATTTCTACTTTTTCTCTATATTTTGAAATTATTAATCAGATTTTGTCAGAATTTTACACTTTTTTGTGTATAAAGTACAGAAAAGTCACAAAGTGCCTTGAAAAACAAACTTTTCTTACATTTGCTACTAAATCACACATAATCACTGAAGTTGGTCAGTTCCATATACTAGAAGAATAATGGTACATTTAATTAGAGTGGAATATATAATTTTTTTCTATATAAAAATTAGATTTTGCACCCGTTACTGTTGTTAATAAAAGTACATTTTGTATGCATCTTAACTCAAGCTTAGTGCTTTACTGTCAAATATGTATAAACAATAAACAAAAGAAAAATAAACAAGAAATGAACGTAATATTATTAGTAACTGCACTTATTGATGCAAAACAATAGTAATTTTATGATTAAATGATCTATATTTAAATACTCCCGCACACCACCCCCAGCGCTACCAAATCTGCTCCTGGCGCCACCATCTGTAGAACCTAGTGGCGCTGGTGCCACTGCTCTCAAATGTTAGTCTGGAGCCCTGAATGTTACATAAAATTTCTATTTTAAACAAAAGATATTCTTTTCTTATTTTTATTAAGGAAAAACATTGATCACCGTTTTCACAAAAATATTAAGCAGCAATATTTTCAACATTGATGATAATAAGAAATGTTTCCTGAACAGCAAATCAGCATTTTAGAATTTCCAACGGATAATTTGACACTGAAGACTGCCATAATGGCTTAAGTATACATTTAATATACACATTTATATATTATATAAATCTCTCTATTGTATCAATAATATAAACTATTATATAAGTGTAACATTCTGTACATTTTTGAATTTTCTGCCTGAAAAATTCTGGCTTTTATCAAGTCATCCACTTGAAAACACTAGTATGTCTTGCACTGTACTGAATTTGAGCATCCCACCATAAGCGCTGCTTGACAACATGTCAAGTGAAAAATAGTCTAACTTTTAAAAACACACTATCTAATTCTTCTAAAAAACCTGTCTGATCAGGGTTAGTTGAAACCAACATTAGTATAATCATACAACGCACTGTCTGTTATAAGCTGATGGAAATAAATGGAGTAGCGGTGATATTGTTAGGCATCAGCAGTAAGAACCTTTCACCCTGACAAACGACATTAGCAAACAAAGTCGATCACACCTCAGAATGTGCTGACCAGCTGAGGTGACCGCATGGGAGAATATTACCACCCATCTTTTGCTTTTCCTTCAAAATGGAGGCTGCTTTCATCAATGAAAGGAGAAATATTTAAGTGGAGCTATCAAAAGACCCTCTTTTTAAACTTTGCACCAGCAGAAGTGCCCAGCTGAATTCAAATGGCAAGAATGAAAAAGAGAGTGAGAAAGAGACTCTGTATGTGCGTATATGTGTGCTCACACACATACAGAACGGGCCTCTGAAACTAAAATGGCCAGAGGCAACGGCTTGCGTTTTGTGAGAATCCCATCTCTCTCCATTGTATCAAGTAAATTGCTGCAACATAATTATATGGTGGTCACAACTAAATAAACAGTGTTTAGATCGCTGCATATACAGCAGCCAATGAGCTGCAATAATTACATAAAATATACCACAATATTAGGCGTTACGCTCTGCTCTGTTTGGCAAGATTGATATGAAAAGGGAAGTGCTACTGTGTTTCTGCAAGTCAGAGTTTACATTTCAAGCATTTTATTTTTGGTGTGAGTGTTGTAGGTCTTTTATTTATTTTTTTCCTCATTCGGCTTTAATTAAAAGCAGACTGTAAAGAAATGGGTGAAGAAGAACAAAAATGAAAGATGATACGGAAGACATGTAGAAAAAAAATGCTGCTAAGAGAAGTCGCTGCTGCTTCAAAGCCTTTTTGCCAGCCAACTGAGCTTACTGAGGTTCGAACAAACAATAAATACCCAGCCACATAAAAAAGGTCAGCAGAGCATTATCTTACTACAAAAGACGAAAGAAAGAAAGATAAAGAGAGAGAGTTTGATTTATATAGCTGCTGGTAGTGAGGGAGGGACGGCACTAACTACAGTTCCACTAGAGCACTCACACAATAAACTATCAAAATGACTTTTTCAACCTACAACAAGGACAAACACGCACAGAGGGAGAGTGAGCAAGAGAGAAAGACCACTTTAATAAAACTAGTGCTACTAAAAATAATCACCATCGTTAATAAAACTTTAACAAATAGTTATATTTTTTATCCAGACCATGTTAATTCATATTAGCATTGCATAATCACGCCTCTAAAGCCCTATTTGGACCCAAGTGGTTTTCCCTGAGGAGCTCAGTTAAATTTGTGTTTTACAGATGAATTTTGTGATTTTATTCCCATCTGAATTAAACATGTCTGTTTTTCTCACCCCAAACCTCAATACAAACAGAGAAAATTACCTACTGTTTTTCAGCTAAATCAGACGTCCTTTGAGAAATGAAACTCACACAAAGAACAATGTCTGTGATTGTGGTACATTATTTTTGACACAACACTTCTCACTTATTTTTTAACCATCGTCGAATACTTTAACTAAAGCTAATTTTCCTGTTATGCTGCCTGGTACACTTTCATTATGGATTTATCTTTTAATTTTTCTACAAAATAACAGTCAGCGGTTCTACTCTTGGCATCCCATTCGATATAAAAGATTTAAATCATAAGAATAGTCCGATCACAGATTTCACAGAATGACCACAGTAGTAGCAGAGTCAGGCATGATTTTGATTTTTTATGCAATTAAATATTTACCTTAATTATATACATAACATATTAGTGATATTCTTAATCCCATACAGTACCATTGAAATGGGGTCAGTAGGATTGT
The DNA here is from genome assembly GCF_001515605.1 of Sinocyclocheilus anshuiensis. Classification (NCBI taxonomy): domain Eukaryota; kingdom Metazoa; phylum Chordata; class Actinopteri; order Cypriniformes; family Cyprinidae; genus Sinocyclocheilus; species Sinocyclocheilus anshuiensis. The sequence continues at coordinate 1,926,340 of NW_015537973.1, read as the reverse complement.
TTAATTTTAAAGACTGCATTGATTTGATTAAGAGATGGTAAAATAACAATATTGTGAAATATTGTTACAATTTAAATGACTGTTTTCTATTTTAATATATTTTAAAATGTAATTTATTCCTGTGATAGGAAAGCTGAATTTTCAGCAGCCATTACTCCAGTCTAAGATGCTGAATTGCTGCATGAGAAAACAACTGTATTATCAATTTTGAAAACGATTGTGCTGCTTAACATTTTTGTGGAACCTTTGAAGTTTTTCAGGATTCTTTGATTAATAGAACGTTCAAAAGAACAGGATTTATTTTAAATATATTTTTTGTAACAATGAAAGTCTTTAGTCACTTTTGATCAGTTTAATACGTCCTTACTGAATTAAAGTGATCATTTCTTTAAAAAATACTGACCCCAATCTAATTAATTTTACTGGCTTTTGTGTTGCACAAACATGACCTTCTGTAACGTCCACAACCAGATGCTCCCAGTCCCATCTAAACCATTACATGACATTAAAGTCTGTGTTAATAATTTAAACGTCCCGTTCTTACAGTGTTTATGACACAACACACGATTTTGACGAATTTGTTCATAATCTTTGTTCCATTATCAACTGTCCTCTAAAGGATCTGAACATGAGCTCTGAGATGACACATCACATGGACGCTAGAGTGGAAAGAGACTGTAGGGACAAAGGCAACATTTCTCACACATCTACGACTGGCTACATACAGTACTACAGGGTCTCTCATGTGCTTGCGCCTCAAACACCTCTAGCGAATTCTAGAGGCTAATTTGCTGGAACACAGGTTGCAAAGGACATTCCCCAACCCCTAAACCCCCTTCAGAAGTGCCCTAGATAGCGTCAATATGATGTTCTAGGTCGCATCTATCAGCCCAGCCCTTTCTCCTTGCATCCCATTGACAGTAATGCTCATTTAATCACCTTAATGAGAGCGTGGAATGGCGAGAACAATGATGTGTGGCCGCGGTCGTTTAACTGTAGCTTGGATGCTTATGAAATGCCGTCTCTCCTCTTCCGTGTCAGTGTAATCTCATTTGGAATCTGCTTTACTGCCTTCAGCAGGCACATTCAAAGACCTCTGAACACACTCGCTAGTCTCGCTCCGCGGCGGCTCTGCTTCATTATACATGACTGTGCTGCTCGGTGGATGAGCCACTGAATAGTTTCTTTCTTTTCTTTTTTCTAGATATATATAGCGGCATGTGTTGAAAGAGCTGAAGAGACAAGAGGCAGAAAAAGGACATCGAGGCTAAAGTGGACATAGTATAATCTGGTTAGGCCACGTCACCTGCTGAAACCAACCGAGGTGTCGAATTGCTGACAAAGAGATTTTCCTCCCGCCGTCTCCCCGGTAATAAACCAATTTGTGGTACTCCACATTAGAGTGCCCACCGCCACAGTGGGACACCGGCAGAGACCGTATGTGCACGTATATTACAGGTCCTACAAAAAATAGCAAATACACTATGAACATTTACAATAAGAAGAAAAATAATCCAATATGGAGGCAATCTACGTAAATAAAAACTGGTAAAAAATCATGGTTTGGTGCTGGCAGCCTTTCTGGCTTATACTGTACACTCAAAATACACACATGTAGTTCTGTGTGCTGACAGTGAATATAAACCGACTGAGATAAACTATAACAGATAACCCCCACAGAGATGAACAAACCAACTTTCGTTCCCCAACAGGGGAGAAATCAATAGAAAAAATGACATACAGTGTCATTTTTGCAGTCTTCTGCTATGTGAAGGTTAAAAAGTTTTAAATTGCAAGTGTAAATCCTTGTTTTGGCACTGCAGCAGTTGAACTGGTTTGTTACTGACAATTGGATTAATATAGAGAGTCCCACCTACAGCAGTATTTGTCTGTGTGTGTGTGAATGCATACAAGCATTTGTTGCAAATGGTTGTGTCTCTGGACCCTGACCTCTCTGACCTCTCATTCGGCGCTGACGAATCGTCTTTCTCGTTCTCCCTCAGCAGCCATTACCGGCAGCCTAGAAGCCTCTCTTCCTCACTAAGCTGATCACTCTGTCATAGCCCAGCACACCGGAGTCTCACACACACACACTCACTTACACACACCAGCAGTCCACCGAGGACAGTGTAGGTAAACCTGAAATAGAAAATCCCTCCGTTTTCAGTGCTTCTGTCTCTTTATAAACAATACCTAAAAAGAAATCATTTATAGAACTGCACAGGTCTATTACCATGCTGCTACTTAATACTAATCACGATAAAAGTGATTTTAATTATTTAATGTCAAGTTCCATTAAATCAATCAAGAGCTGATCTGCATTGCACCAAAATTTATCTTGATATAATCTGTTTGCTTCTTTAACTTGTATTTTTTTTAAATACAGTATATATATATATATTTTTTTATAAAAGTTCTATCTGAATATACTGATTTTTTTTCCTGATGTTAAATGTGTGTGAATTTGCACACCCTGTACACTACTGTGTATGGCTCTGTGAGTGTGTGTGTGTGTTTTACTCAGTATCTAAACCAGAGTCTGATAACTGTTGCTCAACCAGTAACATCTACAAAACATCAAATACAGTCAACATGATTTAATTAGGACAACAATAAAGTCTAAAGAAAAATAATAATAATTAGAAGCTGCATAAGATATCCTCTGATATTTCTGAAGATATTTTAATGAATGCTTGTGAATATGTGTAATGACGGAATAGATGTATAAATATTTACAGAATACGTTTGAGTCTAAATTTAGAAAAGACTTTGAGCCGTTAGGAAAAAAAAATCTTCAAAGCCATGTTTTTTACCTTATGAATATTGCATAACTTATTATGTAACAGAAACATAAAAACAAGAAAAAAAAATACACACATATATATATATATATATATATATATATACAGTGGGTACGGAAAGTATTCAGACCCCCTTAAA
>NW_015537973.1:1911138-1923204 GCF_001515605.1 Sinocyclocheilus anshuiensis | reverse complement strand
CAAATGAAACTAAAATAAAATGATTTTATAATTTTACACAGATTAATTATACAATTATTCAAAAATATATATTTTTTTTAAATTGAGAAGAAAATATATAAGCACACTAATTTAAAACAAAACAAAACAACAACAACAACAAAATACAAATTGGCTGTTATAGTTGTAAAGTAAAAATACATGCAAATCTGGAAAACAATTTCTGTACAAAGCATGTTTATTTTAAATAAATCTGAAAGTATTTTTTAAATTAAGACGATGATATTAAACTGCATGAAATTCTAAAGAGAACCCATTCTCAGCTCAGAGCTCAGAGAACTCATTTAAGCAAAAGAACATTTAAGGGCAATGTCTCATGTAGTCGCTACAAATTTATCAGTGTGTGTACTTACTTTTGGATTTTTAGTAAATAATAAATATGAAGGTGAAGACTGCCACATCAGTAATTCCAAAACTGCCATAACCCAATTTCAGTGTGTTTGTGAGTATGTGTGTGTGTGTAGGTTCGGTCTCTGTTATCAGAGTGGATGGCTGTGATAAAATAAGAGTTGTGATGAGAAAATAAAACAGATCAATAGTGTCTGGGATGTTATCTGGGTTTACAGTGGTTAGAGCCTCAGCCTTTCTGCTGTCCAGAAGGACCTGACTGTTTCTAGATGTTTCTTCTTCATGACAGCTGTATGGAGAGCGTTCCCATATAGACACCGATCTAGATAAGACTCGCTTATTCCACACATACCTCGTCCCTCATCAGCCTCTCTTTTTTATTCTTCTTGCTCTTCATTTATCTCAATCTAAACGTCTCGGTCACTATCTTTTATCTTTGTAAACGATGCTGTGTATCTTTCTCCATTGCAGAGTATCTTTCATTCCATCTTCTTCTCACTTTACATTTTTTACTTTTTAAATCAATTCTATTGTTTCTCACAGATACAAAATAAGCACGAAGAAAATGATAAAAAAATCAAACTGACAGCTCTAAGAGATATTAAGAGGCAAAAGAAAAAAAAAAAGAAGGAAAAAGAATGGGGTGCTTTACTAACGAAAGAGGAGCTGGTGTGAAAAATGTCAATCACTCCCTCTCTTTCTTGCACATCCCACATGTTGCAATTCATTTCAGTTTCATTCATATTTTTCTCCCCTTTTTAATGAGAGAAAGATATTTCTGAAGAAATCTTAAAGAAGGCCGGCGATGGCAGACGGAGGGCCGTGAACCGCAACATTTTCTCTCACTTTTTCGCTTTTCCATTTAAAGCGCCACATGCGCAGCCCCAACCCAAACCAATTTTTCCCTGCATGAATTAAATATGAGGCTTGGTAATGTTTAAATGAGCAACCGAGAGACAAGCTCGCTCAAACCGGCTCCCAATGACCCGATCCGCTTCCCACCTAAGGCGTCCAAAACACCCTTCATCATCATCATCATCACGTAATAAAAAATAATAAAACAAAAAAATATACGGATAAGAAAATGTGACCTGGCTTGTTTTATAGCACAGTAAATCAGCCTATATTACTGGCTGGTATCAAAGGTAATTGAAACTTTTATTCTTTGAGTAATAGCACCATCTCCAGTAATGCACTCCATCAGCAAGATTACTGCACACACTGAACATATATCACACAAAGCAAAAAGGGGCTCTGGTTGCTAGGAGATCTCACCCCATTTGTAAGAGACAGAGAGAGAAATAGGGAGACACGGGAGTATGAAGTGAAGGTGGAGGTACAGAAAGGGAAGATGGCTTTTTCCTTTTTTCTTTTGTTATTTTTCTCTCTTGAAAAAAAAAAACAATCAAACCATTCATTTCCTTTCGCTCTGAAATCGGTTTTCTGTTCGGAATCAAAGGAGACGAGCATGATCATAAATCAAATGTGAGCGTGATACAGGGTTTAAAGTGGAACCATACACTAACGCATGCTGCAAAAGGGACATTAAACACTTCCGCACATGGCCTAGACTCAATAGCCAATCTGACAGTTTATTCCTAATGGCGCAGGGGTCACAAGCTCTGTGCTGCATTTGATACACACAGCGGACCACTTTTTCCTCTTCATTCCTTACTTACGTGTGAAGCCCCACAACTGAAAATCATCTGACGTTATGAAAAAGGAAGGAGAAATTCAGCCAGACGAATGTGCAAGGAAACACACTCTCACACACACATTTGCAACTCACTTCCACCTCAATTGGAAAAACAAACAGAGAGTCAAAAAAGTGGTGACACACTCAAGAGTCTTAACTAAATGACTATCCTGCACATATCCGCACATCGATCAAAAGCTATTCTGACCAACACCCGTAATTACACTTTTCAGAAGGGTGTGGATATCGGATCCATCACCATCCATCAAGTGGGCCGGGGGAGCGGACAGCGCGAGCGATTCAATTGAAAAGGTAGCAGAGCGTGTGAGAAATTCCACGCTGAAGCTGTTTCCAATTAGCTGGACTGTAAATGTCTATTGTAGAGCGGCGGCAAGTGGCAGTCGCAGAAGCCACTGCTCTCCGTTTGTCCTCCTCCAAGCTAATCAAAAATTAACTGAGAGAGAAAATAAGACGAAAAAGCATGTAAACGAATCGGCTAATTATGAGTGTTCTGAAGCATCCCGATCAGGGGAGGCTTACAGAGGACGTAGTGATTTTCAGAAATGCTGCACTGCCTTGTTGTCTGCCTTGTCCCTATTAAATTTGAGTGCAAATAGTGTTGTTTTAAAAAAAAAGAAAAAAATAATATTCAATAATAAAAAAATGCATTGGAGTTTGTGTCTTAGTGTTTCTGTTTAATTCAAACTAGCTGATTTTTGTACTCAAACAATTCAAATTACAGAACTGCAATAGATTCATTAGCCACTAAAAGATCTCCCAAACACATGCACTCAAACACACACCCAGACCGTGAAGATAAAGACAAAATGAATGAAAAGAGAAATCGGACAAGAGTGAGAGGGAAGCAGTGCGCGCAACAAGAATCGGACAGCGGAACAGTTGAATCTAGGAGCATGCATTGACGGGGGGAGAAGGGGGTGGTGTTCAGATGTTACCTTGGTCAGGGCTCCTCCAGCGATGACCTGAAGGGTTAAAATGAACCCCCCACTCCAGGGCTGTAGAGGGTCATCAAGACTCAGCTCAGAATACTTAACGTCCTCTTCCCATTCCGCATACACACACACACACACACACGCACACAGCCGCTCACACACACACATGCACGGCAGCCAGACCTGCGCACGGCACGTATAAGATCGGCGTTCCGATGTTCCCACTGAAGAGCGAAACTCAAGGTGGAAAAAAAAAACTGAAAAACAAAGATGAAAAACGCAGGATGACAGCTGACAAAACAGACACGATCGGTCACAGAGAGGTTAAAGAAGCATCATGCGTTCTGATTAGAGCTCTCTTTCTAACACTCTACGCTGTTGCTGCTTTCTATCTCTGTCTCTCTCTCACTCAAGCGGAGGCTGTGCTGATCGCAGAGGCTGCTGATGCACTGGGAAGTTCGCAGTCCTCGATGGAGCCCCCGTCACGCATGGCTGGTCCCGGCACATGCTATTGGCCGAGCCTCTGTCTATCTGAAACTTGGGGGGAGGAGACAGCGGTAGAGGTGGGAGGGAATAGGAGGGGCTTTTGGGCTGCATTAACCATTTGGAAGCCAAAAGAACTGTTCTTTCTCCAGTCACCCCCCTGAATGCGCGCGCACACACACACACACCTTCAACACAAACACAGACTCCCCGGGCTGTTGAGAGGGAACAAGAAAGCCCACCTTGACACAGTTCTTTCCTTCTAAATTTTCAGTCCTGCTATTCTTTTATAAACTCTCTTTAAAACATGTATCTGCATACAATCAATTCAGACTACAATCCAGTATTTTTCCTCACACAAAAGGTTCTTTACAATTAGCAAAACAAGCCTCTATTTGTGCACATGCACCCTGCGTTGAAAGCCCAGCAACTAATTGTAATTATAACAACCACAATTGTCACCAATTACACTGTCAGCCATTTCACTGGTGCAAAAATAGCAGAATCATGCAAAACAAGAAGAGAGAACTCAAGTACTTCCAGAGTCCAGTGGCCCATAATAAAAAGCACAAGTGAAAGTTTGAGGGCTATTTTGTTTGATTTAGGAGCATGGCTGGGAGCGGGTCCGGTGTGAACAGAACATATTTGTGCATAAATGCATGACTTTATGATCACCCCCTCTGGGCATGTTTCAGGAGAGGCCATTAGCCTTTCTACTCCACTGAGAGAGAGACCGAGTTCCACTACATTTCGATGCAGAAGAACTATTTTTTAGCTTTCTGACAAGTATTTTGCACAGGCCGTTACTAAATAATAAAGTATTGTTCTGGACGGCTGGGTCTTGGGGTTCTACTGGCTCTACTTGCATGAAGGAATGTGGTATATTATATCAACTTTCTAATTATTTGCTAAAACACAAGTGGCAATTTAAAAGAGTGATAAAGTCCATAACTAAATATATTCTGTCAGGCATTTATCTGATCAAATGGATTATCAACGTTCTATGTGCAGAAATGTACAGACTGAAGGCACCAAATGAACTTTTTCTACACATTCTTGCATATAGACTATCTATGTGAGTGTGTGTGTATGTGTTGTCATCTACTACAGTTCAAAAGTCTGGGGTCGGTAAGATTTTGAATCAGTAAAAACAGTAATATTGTGTAGTATTATTAAAATGTTATTAAAATTAAAATTTTAAAACATTTTAAAATGTTTTAAGGTGTAATTTACTCCTGTGATACACAGCTGAATTTTCAGCAGCCATTACTTCAGTCTTCATTATCACATAATTATTCATCATTCACTCACAAAACAGTTACGCTGCTTAATATTCTTGTGGAAACCAGGTAATCTTTTTCAGGATTTTTTTTTGAGGAATAGAAAGTTCAAAATAGCATTTATTTGTAATAGAAATCTTTTGTAACATTATAAATGCATTTACTGTCACTTTTGATCAATTTAATGCATCCTTGCTAAATGAAAGTATTAACTTCTTACAAAAAAAAAACATTGCTGACCCCAAATTTTTGAACGCTAGTGTAATTCCGCAGATGCTAGTTGACAAAATAACAAAATCTTCCTTTGTTAACATCCATGAAAAAAAAAAGATTCCTAAAGACAACTGCAAGTTTACTTTTAGAAGTATAGTGTGTCTTAGATATAAGTCTATGGCATGTTCTTAGTGAATGTGAGTGTTTCTGTTAGCTTGTCTATTTACCCAGACACACATGTTAGATGATCCTACACTTCATCTTCACATCTGAAGGGATCTGTAACGAGACACCTTGGAGATGCACGCATATACACACAGCAGTAACTGAAAGACGAATAGCCAAACAGCCATTAATATACGACAGCTCACTGTAAACTATTCTGCATTTGGTTAAACTGTTAATATTCCTCTCAAAAGGGCTTCTCCGCAAGGAAAGGGTTATGAAGACGGTGATCAATGCCTGCTTTAAACAAAGGACTCATTAAAGCCGTGCACGTGGAGAGCTCGGAGTGGCCACGACACATCACAGTAAGCGTGACTCAACAATTGCTCTCTTTAATGATCGCTGTAATCTAATTCTAAACGCCCTCATCGCTCTGCATGCACACGTGTATAAGGTTTGACAGTAGACTTGTTTCTCATTGTGCTTTTTTAAATTGTGTTTTCCCCGTGCCTCTCCGCTCCACTTGCCTTTGCATTACAATGCAGATTGCACTTGTTTGCGGGGTGAGCGGGAAAGAAGGATAAAAAATAAAAACAATTTTTCGTTCTATTGTTCGTCGTGTTCAAAGCTCTATGGATAAGCTCGCTGGGCCATACCAGTGCAGTTTCTGCTTACCATAAAAAGGACGCCACTGTTGAACACATGCGCAACCTGCTAAGCTTGACTTTAGCACTGCGCAGAGTTTCTGTACGGAGCAGGCCGCCAGATCATTAAGTTGCAAATTAAGCATAGTTGCAGAGCGCGGACGAGTATATCCATCAGTCAGTGAAGTGTGAGGGCCTGTCACCGCAGAGAAACAGATCCTACCATCCGCTAATCCGCCCGGGGTGCTTTCTCCTCTCTTCTGTCCCCAGGTACTGCACTTAACTTTACATTTTTATTCCTGTTTGCTTGCTTATTTGCCCGTATGCCTGCCTATGCCAGCTGTTTACCATCTCCGAGAAAGTTGAGTAATGAGGTAAACAGTCCACTCCGCGGTGACAGTGCTTCGTAGCGGCAGAGGGGGGAGATTGACACGGTCGATGAGGAGAAGTGGGGAATGACTGACAGCTGATGGGGATTCGTCAAGGGACAACGACAGGTGGGTATGCTAATGCGGGTCACGCATGTACAGTGGGACCGTCCTCTATTACATGCTCTTTCTTTTTCACTCTCTCAGCCTCATTCTCAAATTCCCACTGATGCCCCTGCAGAGCAGGCCGTGGAAAAGAGAAGGCTATTTGCTCACACCGTGCCAGTCCCAGCAGCCCCCGGTGAATACAGCACCCCGCCAGCGCTCTTAAGCCCCTGTTTGAACTTTCTACCACAGTTGCAACTCATCTTTCTGTGTCTTGCTGTCTTTCGTTCCTTAATACACACAGATAGATATTATACCTGATACTTATTTATGGCCTGGCAGAGCTGTTGCTTAAATTCCCCGGCCCCCATAGCCCAGTAGGCCGTATCACAAAAAAAAAAAACACCCAGTTGTGCTCCCTGAGAAGGGAACTACAGCACACTCTACTTGGACAAAAACAAACGCCGATCAAAAACCTGTGAAAAGCATGTGTATGCTGTGTGTGACTTTGATAGGTATTGGTGGTCAAAACCCCATAGCCGTCCCCTGTGGACATTGGTCTGCGTGGGGTGCGAGTTCAATAAGGGGTCAGCATCAATCAGAGGACATGTCACTTTGCTTCCAGGCCCGACTCCATGCTGACAGGCCCAAAAGCCAAATGTAGGACAGGGTGTGACCTTGGAGGTCACGAGGGGTCAAGTGACTTTGAGGCTGTGGTAAAGAGACTGCTGGGTTTTCCGATACTAATTCATTTTTTTCCTAAACCAATAATAGGAAGATGGCTTTTAGTGCATGGGAAAGGTTCGATATACGACACGGACATACACACTCGTGAGATTTATCTAAAGGGCAGATAGAAATTTAGTTTAAATTCCCTTCAAGGGCAGGCTAGTTTAGTGTTGTAGATTAATATGCCGCTAGTAGGAGAGTCACAGATGGCTCAGCAACACAACAGCTGCTTGTGCCATGGCTGGTGTGGCATCAGTGCGTGGTCTTCACAGAGGCCTGGGCAAAAACACAATCCCTGCCTTCAGAAAACAATGCGAAATCTGCTTCATATCAATCTTGAAGTAAATGGGTGGTGAAAAACAATTTAGCTTAGATTGTTGAAATAATCTGGGCACAAAGAGGGCCGTAAAATACTTACATACACCCACACCTGCGCAGATTAAATTAGAGTCTTCTGTAATGTGGTGTGACGGTCTATTAGTGCAATGTTTCACCGGTAAATACAGATATTGTTACTGCCAAACCTGTAGATGAATCAGATGACATGTAACAAGGCATAATGGGCTATTGATTTTCTAACTACTCAGAGGACATTGTCGAAGATTTAATGGACTTCGGATTCTTAATATGCCTTAATATTAATAAAAAACGATCTTTTTTTTCATGTTAAGACCTTGCACTGGTCATGGTGCTTTACTTAGCAGAACAGTAAGGGTTGTATTTAACTGAATTGTATTTTAAAGTGCTGCCCAATGATGCAGGGAAATCAACAGTGTGACTTTTCTATTAGACTTAAACAGCAGGGCTTTTTTTGCAGAGAAAAAATTAATACAGCACAAGGCCTGACCCATTCACTCAATAGCCATAACCACGTTTAGAAATGTGACACAGTGTCATGAGTCATTAGAAATGCACGATTGTGTCTCGTAAAGTGATGCTGATGGAGATGGCAAACATGTCTCAGTATCTCTGCGTAATTAGATGCAAATTAGCGCCAATTTCAGACAACTCTATTCAAACATCAAACAAGACACCGTAGTTAATTATAACTAAGACAGGAGGTAATTTAGGCCTGTGCCCTCGTGCAGGTGTGAACAGACTTGCTAAAGGAAGAGAGAGAAGTGAGATAGAAGTGTGAGAGGAGTGAACGCCCATTTAAAGTGACTGTTGATTCACTCCTACCTGTTTCCAACTCTGACGTGCTAATTCACAACAGAAGGTGCTGGCAAAAACTACCTGCACCAATTATTGCACATTTCTTCATTAGTGAGTGGGGGCATTAAAACTGATGGAAAGCTAGCTTAAATTTAGAGAGCTTAATTCATTTCTTTTCCAGCCGTATCTTTGAGCTTCGCAGCACTAATGGGCACGCGGTAAGATTAACATCACAACACAGGCTAGCTTTTTAAAGCTTTCCTTCACAAAACTTTAAAGAAGAACTTCTTAAGAAGTCCAATTACATGCAATTATCAAAACTGCTGTTGCAGAGGATTGGCGATTTACGCTCAAAAAATTGCAACTGAAATGTCTTACATGTCAATGTATTGAGTATTAGCTGAAAATTATTCTCCGACTGATATTAGTTTACACGAATAAAGTCTTCCCAGCCCTTTAGCGCATGCCAAATGATGCCAATGCCGAACTACAGCCGAGTTGTCTTTTTAATATCCCCCACAATTCTCAAATAATGACCGCCCACAGACAGATACACATTTTGAAGCGAGATCCAAATCCTGTCTCCAGAGACAAAATCAACAAAAAATGTAATAAAATAAAAATCTAACCACAGAGCTCCCATTTTCCTGTTCATTTGGTATCATAGGGGGCGATGCTGTGGAGCCTCATTTCCACTGCCCAGAACGAATGAATATTTCTGATGAAGCAAATGTATATGCAGGGAAGGCTTACACGCAACGAGTCAATAGGCGTCTCCCTCAGAGAGTCTCTTTTCTCTCACTGAGCATTGATCATGTGCTACATTTGCCTCCCGTTCACAGAATGAAAGAAAAAAATGAGGGTGTATTTACAGGGGCTTGTAATGATATCATATATCAGACTGACCCACTGGTGTAATGATTTCGCAAAAATACCTCACTTAGAGGAAAGCAGAGGACAGTGCATGCTGAGATGGACTGTCGCTGAGCAGCCCCTTCTAATGGATGCTGTTTGGGAGCAGGGGAGGAATACGAAAACGGGGATTTGTGTTATGTCGTACGATGCAATAAACATCTAAAAATCTCTTCGAGATGGCAGATGGAGCTTGTTGCCAGAGATTTTCCTCCACAAAATTCAAGAGACTTCCCATGGTGCTGCTGCTCGCTTCTCATTGACGGTGGGCAAACAAGACTTTGGGGTTGTAGCTTATTAATATGGCTATCCAACGAATGCAATATTTAATTTCTTGATCACAATTATATATCAATATTTATAAAAAATCTGAAGATTATTCCAAGTTATTTCATCATTACATTAAGGCAGACAAGTAAATCATTGAACATGATGTTTGAACATGAAAACTGAAGTCAATATATTTTTTACGAGATACCTTTGGCAGTCCTGTCACATCTTGCTAAGTAGTTATTCTCCGAAAAACGCGATTTGAGATCTCTATAAATTCTGTTCCATTTGTTTATGCGTCTATCTGTTCTATGGATGTAAGAATGTGTCCTGTGTGAATAAATCCACAAAACCATGAAGGTTGTACTGCAGCCTTATTACAAAATTTGGTTACACTTTATTTTAAGGAGTCCTTGTTACAGTGTAAGTATACATTTAAGTACTGAGTAATATTAAATAACTACATGCACTTACTGTATCGTTAGGGTGTGAATTAGGGTTTGGTTAAGGGTTACTTGCATGCAATTATGTATAATTTATTGTTATTATAATAGTAAGTACATGTAACGTGTAACAGACACAGTAAAATGAAGTGTTACCCAAAATTTCTATATAGTTCAGTGGGCACTAATATTATTGTATTTATAATTAACCAGATTAAATGAACACATTCTGTAATGCAAGATGCAAGGCTTTGAGAACCGAGCATCAGTTCAGGCCTCCACAGAGACGTGAGCAGAAAGACAGAGTATCTATTGTCACTAGAGCTTGCACTTTCTCAGAGAACTGGAATATCAATATGCCACCTTCTCCAGGAGATGTGCTCTCTTATAAGCCCTCACTACAGAACATTTTTACCTCTTCTTTTCTCCCTCCTGAACCATCCCTCCATATCTCGATGTACGTGCACCCCATGCAGCTCAACACAAGCTGGATTATGGGCTGGGAGGTGTAGGCAGGGGGCAGCCACAGCTGCTGCTGTCCCTTACGAGAAGAGACTCCCTGGGGTGACCCTTGTGAAAGAGGGAGGCCGGCTCAGCTAAGCCACTTCATTCAGCGGCCCCACGGCTCCCTGCCGGGCTCAGGCCAGGGGCTAGACCGAGTGAAAGAGCAGCAAAGAAAAGGGCAAGGATAGAAATGGATAGAAAGACTGAAACGGGACTGAAAAAAAGAGCAAGACTGGGTTTTGGAAAGGGGGGCGATTGGTGGTGGTCATATTTTATTTATTCATTTTTTGGACTACTTTTCTGCTGTGGTGCGAGTCATGCAGATCACAGATAATTGTTGCACTGTCAGAAAGATTTCCAGCACGGCAGTACGCCGATCTAACCCACAGAAGGGCTAAATAACAACAATCACCATGATCATAAAGAGCAGAGCCCATGCTGGAGAACTCCATTCACGCTAATCAGGAGTCCCACTGTTTTAGTGCGTCGGGCACAGCACAAAGGCCTGCTAGCAGGACGCCTGGCCCGCCATCACCACTGCAACCTGGCTAAATGGAGCAGGTGATTTCCCAGCCTCCCCCCGGGCCCGGCCAATCATGCTCACAGGCAGGTGGAAGGGAGGGCGTACCAAGGTACACGGCGAGGGCAATGCTAAAGAGTCCATGCGGTGGAAGCAGAGTGCAATGAAACCACCGCTACACCTACACACACTGCGAGCTTCAGCCCTGCTGCAGGTAATAACAGGTTTGCAAGACAAATGAGGCTGCAGATAAGAAGGTCCAAGCAGATGGAGAAGGAAAGGGTGGGGTCAGAGCCAAGAATATGAACCCACATGTCTGACACTGGCTTAATAAGCAGCAGTTGTGCTGATGGCAGCAGCTAGCAATCGCCCCATAGGGAAGTGAACAAAACCTCCAGCTGAACCCAACACATCTCACACACACTGGACAAGCTCTGCAAAAATAAAGCCAGCTTCGTCCTCTGAGCACAAAACACTGACGGAGGAAATATTCATAATTCCATCTCGGGCGAAGCTGGGAGGTGCTACTGCGCTTAGGGTAAAACTTGGGCTACAAGACATGCCGATTTGTAGTTTGGCTTGATCTGCAGCCTAATGCGACCTGAAGATTCATTCGAAATGGGCGCTCGGCCCAGAGACCGATGACAGTCTCCAGTGAGGGCAAATATACTGGCATTACATCATTCTGTCTCCCTGGGTCTTAAAGTGACACCTCCGCAATTAATGCTTTCTGCTTACACTGTCAATACTGAACAGGCTAATGAATAGACAACAGGAGCAGCCCTAAACAATCACACTGTTGTTGTAGCTTGATTTTAGATCCAATAATCAATAGGGTTGGGTATCGTTTGTTTGTTTTTTTCAATACCGGTGCCAAATCGATACTTTTAAAACGGTTCCGGTGCCTGAACCGATACTTATTAAAAAATAAATAAATAAAAATTCCCCCAAAAATAGAATGGATTGGTCATTAGCACTATAAAGACATGATGTCTGTTTCATTCATACTGGACGCCAGAGGGCGCCCTCGCACAGAAAATCCACATATCCAGTCACAGAAGTAGCGGAACTCATGACCCTCCAGGAAATCCCTTATATAGACAAAGGCATCTCTATTATAGCTGTAACTGAGTAAACAGAACATATAAACGTTTTGAATGACAAAAACAATAAACACTCGACTGCGACAATATAGTTTATCTCTGTTATTCAAGCCATCTCTGGTATTTTCATAATAAT
>NW_015537973.1:1904351-1910396 GCF_001515605.1 Sinocyclocheilus anshuiensis | reverse complement strand
GTAAAAAGGTTATAATGTTCTCTTTTGTTGGACAACAAGTTTAGAAATGTGAATACAAGGGAAGTTTTGCTTTAGGCATTTTAATTTAAGCATGTTTAGCTAAGTTAACGGAAGGCTACCTGCTGCCATCAGAGCAAGTGTAATTGCTGCATTCATGCACTCCTCAGATGCTCCCATTTCCCAAGTTGTGCTTTTAAGCAGGGTGCGAATTACGCAGTGACCATCAGGGGGGTCAGAGCACTTTGGGGGGGTATATTTTATATTTTAAATAGGGCTGTCAAGTAATTGAATGTAATTACATAATGTGCCGATTAATTAATCAAATGAATCTCAAATTAATGAGATTAATTAATTAACATGTACATCATGTGCCGATTAAAGATAAAGTTATTATTAAAGATAATAGTTATCATTGTGTTAATTTAGAAAAAAAACACTGAATAGACATTACAAAAAGGTAGCTGAAATATAAGTATCTTTAGAAAGAAATATTTTAATTCAACATAAAAAATACATAAATAAATAAATAGTGAAATATTAAATTATTTGAAAAAAAAAACGATACTCTGAATATAAAACTAAATGCGCCAGTAGGTGGCGGCAAATCCCTGTCTTAAGTAAGTCATTCAATCATCCATTCAATTGATTTGTTCAAATGGCTGATTCATTCAGAAACTAAGTGAATTGAAGAGAAGTGAAGTGAAGTGACATGTGGCCAAGTATGGTGACCCATACTCGGAATTAGTGCTCTGCATTTATCCCATCCAAAGTGCACACACACAGCAGTGAACACACACCCGGAGCAGTGAGCATATTAATATTTATTAATTAATATATAATTATATATATAAGGCTATATAAATGCATATTAATATTTACAAGTAAATCTCCATATTATGCGTAGGCTGGCCTTCTTTCTATCTAACCCCCCCTACATCTAGTTTTGACGTCCATCAGGGGGGTTAAAGCCTTCTTTAGGGGGGTCAGCCCCCCCAACCCCCCCCAATCGATCGCTCAGGCATGGCACCGAAATGAGGCACCGAAATCTGCGTTCTGATTCGGTTTTAGTACATACTGGTTACATGGGTACCGGTGACATATTGGTACCGGATTTCGGTACCCAACCCTAATAATCAATATGTGTGAATACAATGCCAGTTAGTCATAAGCAGACTGGAATCAATGGCAGCTATGGAATTGCATCTTTTCAAGTGTTGGTTGTTGGTTGTTTTCTCTCAGCCTCATTCTCATAGAGTCCACCTTTAAACTGACGCTGCACAACATTTTTAGTTGCCCTCACAGTCAGTCAACATTACATGAATGGCTTTTCAATTACATCCTATTGGGTATCACCGCAAAGTTTAACGGTTTGTGATATAAAATGCTTATAAAGATTGATGGAGGGGAATTTATAACCTTAAGCCACTACCTGTCGGGCTCGCATAGGCGCACGAGCGTGTTTATTAGATACAGACTCTTCAATCTCGCTCTCGCTCTCTCTGTCAGCATGTATTGTGTCTGACTCAGTCAACCTTTCCTTTTTATTGCTGCTGGGTTGTGCTTCTTGTTTAAATAGCCAGATGCACGCTCATGAATAAATTAATGTTTACAAACCAGATTGGCTACCATAAAGGAAAGGTCATAGGAGGGTGTATGTGTTACTCTCCTTTTCAGTTCCTCACTCAAGTTCTGCTTGGCCTAATGCAACATTCTTAAGAGCAATGTTCTCATGTCCCGATTATCCTGCTGGAACCTACCTGGATTAGTGTTATTCCAACACTAAATCCGCAGCATGGCCTGCTGACCGTGGCTATGACTTTTGAGGTTGCAATTTTCACTAATCCAGGCCTCATATACTCTTCCTGGGTGCTAAACCTAACCATAAAACGTTAACCTAAACCACACAACTGGTTTAAGGCAACATCTGTTCTCCATGTCATTGTTGGCTCACATAAATAAAAATATATGACATCAATCTAACATAATAAAAGCCTTTATATTGTACAAATTACATGCTCTTATTTTAATCAAAAATAAATGTTTATATATATATATATACAGTGGGTACGGAAAGTATTCAGCCTAATCAAGTCCAATCAGTATAATCAAACACAGCTGGACTCAAATGAAGGTGTAGAACCATCTCAAGGATGATCAGAAGAAATGGACAGCACCTGAGTTAAATATATGAGTGTCACAGCAAAGGGTCTGAATACTTAGGACCATGTGATATTTCAGTTTTTCTTTTTTAATAAATCTGCAAAAATGTCAACAATTCTGTGTTTTTCTGTCAATATGGGGTGCTGTGTGTACATTAATGAGGAAAAAAAATTAACTTAAATGATTTTAGCAAATGGCTGCAATATAACAAAGAGTGAAAAATTGAAGGGGGTCTGAATACTTTCCGTACCCACTGTATAGAGAGAGAGAGAGAGAGAGAGAGAGAGAAAGAAAGAAAGAAACCCCTACAGGGCTTTCAATGTTAAACATACACTCATCAGATAACGTGGGCACACACACACCTGTATATACACACATGCACACCTCCTAAGCGACAACTGTGATGAAAAAGAGTGTTAAGTGGTGCTACGTAAGGGTGTGAGTGTCTCGAAAAAAGACAATATCTGAGGGTAATGTCTTAACGCAACCGCAGCCAATAGAGCTGTCATTCATCTGCGCTCTGTCTGACACCTCCTGACATGCAAATTGCTCTCGTCAGATGCTCTGACCAAATAAAATATTCATTCTCTTGTCTATTATCTGCCACATTACATTCGCTAATCATCTTGCCCGCCTTGGAAAAGTCGCAGCCCACCCTTCTCTCACTCACCTCTGACTGTCTGCTGACAAACGCATCTCAATCTCCATCAGTGAGCGGCCTGCATGACTTTCTCTGCCAACAAATTATTAGCATCAAATCTCCCGTCATCTGCAGGCTATTTGTGGTGTGCCAACATCATTTCCTGCCCGGCGTGGCGAAATCGATTGCGGGAGAGGGAAGCAGAAAAACCATTACATTTCCGCTCAAAAGCTGGATTCCCCACTCCACCCCCTTCCAAGTGCCCCATGGAAAGGAAACTAAAGATAAAGTTAGGGTACAAAAACTTGGGGTAAAAGTCATGGAGCCAAGTTAGTTTAGTGCTAATTGTGTTTATAGTGTACAGAGAGATGGATCTTTTTAAACTACACTGATTGTGAAAGTATTCAGCCTCTCATTACTTCTTGATACTGTAATTAGTGCTAATGAGCACAAATTGCACCATGTGCTTACAAGTGTGTGAGTGTGTGTTTGAAAGGAGAAGTCATGTAACGTGCTATAAGGCCAAAATAAAATAATAAAATAAAAATGATATCCAATGCAGCCACAGAGTTACCTCTGTGCATTGTAATGGGTGCTTAAAGTTTAAACAATTTAAACTTTAACCCTGTTTGACCTGTTAAAGCGTAGCCAATGATTACCAGACTGTTTGCATCATTACACGGGTGGTACCAGCATGGGAATTTAGACAGAGAAGAGTCTGATTCTCGAAAAAACAGTGATACCCAGGGCCTTCATGTCAATTTATGGAGCCAGATCAAAATGATATGAGGAACTTCCTATAGCATTGATGACCTTGGTGAGTCTCTTTCACCACGGGGCTAGGCACA
Source organism: Sinocyclocheilus anshuiensis (assembly GCF_001515605.1). Classification (NCBI taxonomy): domain Eukaryota; kingdom Metazoa; phylum Chordata; class Actinopteri; order Cypriniformes; family Cyprinidae; genus Sinocyclocheilus; species Sinocyclocheilus anshuiensis. The sequence goes on along the minus strand of NW_015537973.1, from coordinate 1,906,748 downwards.
ATGTTCCTGGTTGACCACTATGGTGACGATGGTTCTGGTCACAATAGTCAAGTTTCCATCACCCGGCTTTTATGCACATTTTGAAGTATCGCATCAGAATCGAGAGATGGAAACGCTGAATTTCGAATAAAAATGCCTTAATTCACAAAAATGTTTTTACGCTTACTTGAGGTGGTTTTTGACTTGTGCAAAAAAGGGTTAATGCTAATAATGGGAGATGGAAATGCATTTTGCGAAGAAATTCCTCCAAGCGCATTAAAAAAGTCATGTGACTTTGCGCTATGGGACGGCAAATCTTGACTAACCAGCGGACCGATCTTGTTCCACAGCATCTGAAATGTTGTTATATGGTCATTCGGAAATGCCCGAGCAAAATCTGTCATCAAAGTATTTCTGTATAATTGCCTCCCAGAACTGTTAAACGACTGCGTTCCCAAACAGCAGCATCCACCTCCGAAAACAATAACCGCATACATTGTGTTTTGTCTGCTCGTTCTGAGGTGCAAGCAATTTATTATATAGGAAAATTATTATATTCAGTAGCTTCTCCTACTTTTCTTAGTGATGTATAGTGCCAGTTTATCAGGAAGTGATGATTTTGTTCTCTTTGACTCATTGGATGGAAACGGTGCTTGTTCGCAAATGTTTTGTGCGATATTCCAATTTTGCGCATAAGTTAAATTCGCAACTTTGGATGGAAACCCGGCTAATGTCAAAGGCATATCAACAAATCAGAGATCAAATTTCGTATTTTACACACACAAATTTAACAAATCATAAAATAATCCAAATCAGCTATTGCGATGCTATATGCCGTGCTCTTTATATGCAGGCCATGACCCTTGTGTTAAGAGGTGGGTTTGACATGAGTCATGAGAAGGAGCCTTCATTTCTTAGTAGCTATATTTATGACATAGACTACATACAGTACAACACCATTTCCCAAACCCTTAAAATGCATCTGTTGGAAATTGTGTTATTCCACCATATGGACCACCATAGAAACCCATCTGAGCAACTGTGTAACATTTTGATGATAGGTCTCTTTTCAGCTGGAGCTACATTACTCTAGCAAGCACTGCAAACCCAGCAATCTTTTTGGCCTCTCTGCTAATGTTTGACAAAGAGAGAGAACGACAGATAGAGAGCTAGAGAAAGAGCTACAGATGGCATGGAGTTCCTCCCTCAGATTATTTGGCCTCTCGCTAGTTCAAACCCAATAGCTCATGCTCGGTGTTGGCCCGCAGAGATCGGCGATTCCCCACATTTCCACTTCTCTGTTATACTTCCACACTAATTTCACTTCTAAACGTGCCAAATCACTCCAGTAAATCACACACATTCTCGCATGCACGCAGCGGTCATGCTCTGGGAACATATCATTTGGCATTTAGATATGAGAGCCCAAAAAACAGGCAAAAACAAACACATTTCAATGACTGTCATTATCATTTTACTGTTCAAAAGAGGGGAAGAACAGAGAAGTGGCGAAGCATTTGAAGTCTTTAAGCGGCTTAGGGGACCGTGGACAATGGTGTAAAATGTTGGGCTTTCTTCGAGGGGCGTTATTTACTCATTTCACGCTTTGTTGGTCACGACTGCAGGATTCGAAAGGCAGCGGGGCACAAAAGGCCGCATCGACGCAGGGCCGGCTAATCTAGAGGCTTGCTCGGTTTCACACAACAGGCTTAGTGCATAACGGCAGCCATGAACACCAGGGCCTCTATACAGCGGCCGGACAATCACCCACTTTTATGCAGCAGCCCTGCTTTTCAAAAGCCCGACCGGTATTGGGTCTTTGTCTGTACAAAAATCCCAGAGAAAATGTTTGGTTGAACTTAGCGGGGCTTTTAGCAGGCGACAGACAAAGAGGTTAGCATGTAGAGCTTGAGAAAGAGACTTAGCCAATGCAGAACAGTACCTCAGTTTCGGAGAATTAGACACTTCACTGTTTTGGGAAAGAAAAAAAATGAGTGATCCGAGTGATTGTTTTGGAATGCCAATGCTCTTGTCTAGGGTGACTCAAAAATGTCCCTGTTATTTCACCTTGCGAAGCATAATAATACCCTAATGTTCTAGGCATTCCACAGAAAGTTTTATCATAAAATGTTTAAACTAAATATAAAAACTATAATATAAAATAAGTATACATTATAAATGTAAAATAATATATAATTATATTTAATAACAATTCTATAAAATATTAAATTATTATAAATTACAAATTATTGTTTTGTAATCATATGGTGTCATTTCAATTGCATCTTTATTTTCCTTGTTAATTTTCATTGTTTCATTGTCACACATTATTTAAATGCATTACATAAGATGTAATGTAACAAATCAGTTGTATGACAGAGGATGATCAACCATGATCAAAATACACCCCCCCCCCCC
>NW_015537973.1:1903370-1904076 GCF_001515605.1 Sinocyclocheilus anshuiensis | reverse complement strand
TCTTAGATAATACCGCTGAAAATGATTTATTGATATATTTCAGAAATCTGGTCACCTTAAGCTAGTCGGAGGGTCATGTATCGATCATAGGGCTAACGGTAGCTTGCACTCAGAACGGATGAGTGCTGCTGAGGGTTCATTTTTTTCCCCACGGGGCAACAGCAGTTCCATTGCACTGACTGTGCTTTGTGATGGATATGTGTACTTGCTCACTCCATCTTCTCTAGTTCCTGTATTCTCTTTCTATATACTTCTGTTTCTCTCTTTTTCTCCATTACAGGTTCCCAATAAAACCACAGGGCACTGGACCCTCTTTCACTACTGGAAGCCTGGAAGGTGACAAATAAGTTCACCCAAACAGCCCTCAAAGGTTAGGCTTGCATTAAACAGAGAGAGAGAAAAAGAGAAAGAGGAAGAAAGAGGAAGGAATAAAGAGAGCGAAGAAAGACGACAGGCGGATTGATGGCAGGGCAGTGAGTCTGGTTTCACTCTAGGCTTTTCCTTAACTCCAAGGCATTATCCATTCAGCTGTCACACACACACACACACACACACACACACACACACACACAGCCAAGTCCACCACACCGAGGGGGTATGGTGACACAAAATGGAAGAAAGTCCACTGCCAGACCGCTGTATCCTCCAAGAACCGGAGTTCTCCAACTGAGCTAAAAACAAGATAACTTTCTAACTCTCTTTCTCA
>NW_015537973.1:1862646-1900178 GCF_001515605.1 Sinocyclocheilus anshuiensis | reverse complement strand
TCTTAGATAATACCGCTGAAAATGATTTATTGATATATTTCAGAAATCTGGTCACCTTAAGCTAGTCGGAGGGTCATGTATCGATCATAGGGCTAACGGTAGCTTGCACTCAGAACGGATGAGTGCTGCTGAGGGTTCATTTTTTTCCCCACGGGGCAACAGCAGTTCCATTGCACTGACTGTGCTTTGTGATGGATATGTGTACTTGCTCACTCCATCTTCTCTAGTTCCTGTATTCTCTTTCTATATACTTCTGTTTCTCTCTTTTTCTCCATTACAGGTTCCCAATAAAACCACAGGGCACTGGACCCTCTTTCACTACTGGAAGCCTGGAAGGTGACAAATAAGTTCACCCAAACAGCCCTCAAAGGTTAGGCTTGCATTAAACAGAGAGAGAGAAAAAGAGAAAGAGGAAGAAAGAGGAAGGAATAAAGAGAGCGAAGAAAGACGACAGGCGGATTGATGGCAGGGCAGTGAGTCTGGTTTCACTCTAGGCTTTTCCTTAACTCCAAGGCATTATCCATTCAGCTGTCACACACACACACACACACACACACACACACACACACACAGCCAAGTCCACCACACCGAGGGGGTATGGTGACACAAAATGGAAGAAAGTCCACTGCCAGACCGCTGTATCCTCCAAGAACCGGAGCTCTCCAGCTGAGCTAAAAGCAGAACAACTTTTTAACTCTCTTTCTCACTAACTTTCTCAGTCACACACGTTTGATTTTCTATCACGATGGGGACTTTCCATTGACTCCTAGAGGTTTTACACTGAGCTCATGATATATTTTTTATCCTCTGTCCCTAAACATTGTTGGGGCCGCTGGCTGTAGACAAAACCAAGATAATCGAAAAAGGTCATTGACCTCTATTGATTTTATATACAGTTAATTACATAAAGTATTTACTATCCTAAGACTACCCCATCTTTTAAATAAAAATTACAAATAAAATACAATTTTATATAAAAATACAAATGCAGATTAATTTTATTCATTTATTTATTTGACATTATTATTTCTTAAAGGGATAGTTCACCAAAAAATGAAAATTCTGTCATTAATTACTCACCCTCATGTCGTTCCAAACCTTTATTTATCTTCAGAACACAAATATAGATTATTTTGATGAAATCTGAGAGTTTTCTGGCCCTGCATAGACAGCAACACAACTACCATGCTCAAGGCCCAGAAAGGTAGATGACACATGGACTATTTTAACAATGTCCTTACTACCTTTCTGGGCCTTGAACGTGTCAGTTGCAATGCTGTCTACGCAGGGTCAGAAAGCTGGATTTCATCAAAAATATCTTAATGTGTGTTCTGAAGATGAATGAAGATCTTACGGGTTTGGAACGACATGCGGGTGAGTAATTAATTACAGAATTTTCATTTTGGGGTGAACTAACCCTTTAAACTTACATAGTAATTATTTTTTATCTTTGTGGACAAAGCTAAGTAATCATACTCACACACAAGTCAATAAAACTATTGTTCTTATGAATTAATTAATGAATGAATCATTAAAACCCGAGCTTTCTAGATTAGAAAAGTGTTTTTGTTGCCAAAATGGGGAGGAGAGGAAAAGAACATCTGATTAGAAATGTGTGAGGTGCTTTGAGTGAAAGCACACTGCAGTTTAATAAATGTAAACCCATCATCTATAATTCTGGTGACGGCGAGCAGGGGAGGAAAAGTCATGTTAAGCATGAGTCCTTTGGCTTCACCTCAGATTAAGAGAAATAAATGTCTCTCTTCTCCCACGGCAGAGAAAAGGGGATCACTCAAAAACACAGGCACAGAAAACTCATTAAACATGGTGGAAAATGAAAATGAGAGTGGGCTGTGGACATCCACACAATTGCACACAGCATAATTGTTTGATTTGCTAAGTGAATGTGCTCTGTGAATCAAAAGAGTGTGTGTTTTGAGGGGGAGAAGGGGACAGTGAGCAGAAGTGTACAGAATCTATAGGGTTACTCTTAATTGATAATGAAAGCGATTCTGAAGTCTGTTTTATCACGCGGATAAAAGACAGTACTTTTAATGACTGCAGTGCACCTTTAGAGAATGAGTGATATTGACCTTTACTGTAAGAATGAAGGACTGTGTGAATGATGAAAGGCTATGGTAAAATACTTTTAGTAGTGGTAAAACGTCGCTGTGGTTGACATGTTCACAAGGGCTCCTAATGGCTATTGTGTGTGTTTTGTATTTATGTTGGAGGTCTTCGGTATGTAAGAAAAAATATTTTTTTAATGCATTTATTTATTTATAAATCAGTATAAAAATACTCTATACTCTCCACGAGCCTACAGCTTAGTTTGATTTGAGGCTGAAGAAACAAAATGTATAACACCATTATTGCCTGATTTTATTGCTGATCTGCTGATAAATATAAAATGTAATCTCGACTTCAAACAGTTCTGGAGATTTCAGACTGAGTGAACTGATTTGCCTTGACATAACTTTAGTTTCACTGATAAGCCCAAAATGTGGAATCATTTTAGGTACTTAATGCTTCCCTATTGTACTGTTTGGAGCACAGCCAAAAGAAACAGCTCCAAACACACATAAACACACTCCCAAAGCCAATGGTGCCATGAGCCTGTGTCTCAGCAGACCTTTCTCTCTCAGTGACAGCTGTCAGCTTGAACTAGTGACCAAGCAAAAAACAAAAAGGGAATGAAAGAACAAGTGAGACAGACTCAGGAGGCACAGAGAGTGAGAAACAGAAAGAGAGGGACACTAATCCATAACAGCACCTGTTATTCTGTTTGTTCCCACTGGAGGGAAAAGACCCTCTCTGTAAACACCTGCACATGGATGGCAAATCCGCATATCCATGCATGGAGTGTACTCTACTTACAGCATGATACGGTGGTAACACTTTAACCCTTCGACCTCCATATGGTTGAGAGATATTCAGTCACTCTAAATCCTGTCATACTGTCACACACACACACACACACACACACACACACACATATATATATATATATATATATAAACAGTACACACATCCACATCTGCAAATGCAGTGACTTGAGAACATGCAAAATATAAATACACATTTGTATTTCATATTTGAATTCCAATATCAGTGCATACCTATTTCTATATTATTATTAGTAACTGAATATAGCATTATGATGATTTATTTTATTTTTTATTTTTTTAATCCGTGTAGGAGTTAACACTATGATTCCAGCAGGCCTGCTCTTTGTCATGAGAGGGCAGAGAATATGCTGTTTTAGACACATGAAGTACCATCCTGAAGCTTTGGGCTTGATGAATTCTTCAACAGTGAGACTAAGCATGTTTCTGTTTGAAAGCAATCATTTCTTAGGGCCCAGGAATTAAATAAATCCAAAATTACATTAAGGTCTGCTTTGATACGACTTCGGGGTTAGGCACTGAGCAGAGAGAAGGAAGCTTGATACGAGCAGTGTAATTCCAGTGCCAGTGTGGGGTGGACTTTGATTACATTTCGCTTTAATGAGCAGTGGGCTTTTACTAGAGGTGGAACAGATCCCATAAAACATAACCGTACGGTTCACCAGAAGTTTTGTATGAGGTTCATCTCATGTCTTACAAACTGTGTCAGAATTCTTCTTATCTGTTTTCTGTTTTTGAATTATCTATGTATTTTTACAGTGTGTTGTGTTTCGATACAGCATATGGTTTATTGTTTTCAAAACTGGTCAAACAAAGCGATAAAATATCGGATATCAGTATTAACCTCAAAGTACTAAATATTTATAGAACTGAAAACATGACCACAGTACTCTGATACAAACAAAACCACAAGACATTATAACCAATACACACATGGTTTTTTACACAGAAAAAAAATATCATTGACAGTCAAGCAAAGATGTGCTCAGTTGCGTGTCATTTTGCAAATGCCATTTCCTGCTTTCATTTCGATATGCTTTTTAATCATTTCAGTAGTCAAATGTCACAAATGATACAGTGTTTCTGTCTCTAAGATCATATAATCTCACTGTGGACTGGCACTGGGGGAGTGGGAGGGATTGACATGATAGAAAAAAATGCGGCTGATCTTAACAGAAACGATAACACAAGCTCACATGTAGGGTTGTGACGGTGAGGAAATTTTCCCACCGGTTAATCGATGTGTGACAACACCGGTAATACCGGTATCACCGTGGGGGCGGGGGCGTTCCCTCTTTTCCTCGCTTTCCTTCGCTTTTAAATAGCTTATTCGAATTAGCGGCAGTTCGGCGTCAATTGCTTGAATGCAACAACAAAATACAACGTCAAACTCACTTTAGCCTATATATAAAACATAGAACTTTTATTAACAAAACAAATAAAAATACACAATGCTATAGGGCAGGCCATGCCAAATATAAAATAACAAATAACTTACATAAAGTTTAAATAGGTATACAAAACTAAGAAATAGGCTAAGTAAACGTATAATATATAACCAAATAAATAAGAAACGTAGAACGTTTATTAGCAAAACGAGTAAGAAAGCTTGGAGGCACGGCACGCACCTTGATGTAAACAAATAAATAAATAAATGACACAAAGTTTAAATAAAGTGAAAATCAGCAAACAATGTGATACCAATAAATAAGAAACAAATGTTTAAAAAAAACTTCCAAAATCACTTTAGATAAACGGCAAAAGTCAACAGGCTTTTCAAAATCCAAAATATTGCCAAACAGGAGCTTTTGCATCTCGTTTCGAAACTAAATCATCCGCGATCGTCTTGTCTGTCTCACCTCACCTCACTCTTCTTGTCAGTCAACGCGACTCACTCTCCTCACTGGATAAATGAAATCTGATCTGTGATGCGACTGTCGTTCGGCACGCTGCATTGAGCAGCCGCATTCAGTTTTTAATTGTAGCGTCTGTTCTTTTACTGAACTAAATGATTTTTATTACTATAAAAAATCTAAACGACGGTGGGGGTTGGTGCCGCGGTGGGCAAGTGACATAACCGGTGTTGCGGCTTAACACCGGTATCACCGTCAGCACCGTCTATCGCGGCAAGCCTACTCACATGTGTATCCATTATGTTTGCTAATAGAATAGAGAGAAAAAAAACTTGGAACCTACAGAGATGGTAACAAATGCAATTTAAAGAGTTGTGTGGATGTATCAATCTAAACTGGGAGGATAAATGTGTTTAAACTTACAGCTTCCCTGACACACAGCTAATTGTGGCGTATCTGTGCTTTCTCTGGTGGCATGTCTAATTAGAAATGTGTTGTGTGTATGGAAGCTTTGAAGTCTTCTCTCCATGATCAGTAAGTAAACAGTTTCTCTGCCTCAGATCCGCGAGCAGCCCATCTCTGGCCTGGGTTTGTGTTTCATGTTTCACCAAAAGAAGTTCAGGGCCTGTGACTGTAGACTGCAAACACACCTCTTTTTTTCCACTGGATGCTACTCTTTCATAGCTCATGCTTTTTTATTTTCTTGAAGATATTTCTCGTCGATTACTTTAAGAGCAATTAAACAAAAAAAAGTATGAATTTCGGCAAATCCGAGCACAGTTTGAGATTGTTGAAATCTCTTCTGAAACTTAAGAGGGGATTTCTGTGGTCTTTTTCCCAGGAGAAAAATCTCCATTTAATCTCATTGCCGTCTAGGAGAAACAACTGAGATAATGTAATTTTCCTTCCTTTGGGTAGACACACATAGAGGGGCCATAAAACGTGCACACAGATAACATTCAAACACACTCGCAAATTCAGTTCACACGGGGTCTCAAACACACAAATGCACGCATTGGAAAAACATTACAAGACGTCAGTGGGACGGTCTCTGATTCAGATAGGTGGAGGAGGCTATAAACACATATAGTGTTTCAATTAAAGTCCCTATTGCTGTGGCTCAGACTCAGTGCCAGCTGTGTATGGTTACAAAAGCAATGCGGTGGCTCCTTCCAATAGCCCTAAAAAGGCAAAACCACCAAAGCACTTTAACTCCCTCACTGAGAATAAAAAAAAGGGGATGAAACGAAAACAGAAAAGAGAGGAGCGGGGGACATGCTAAGTGGAGTGCAGCAACATTAAGGGCATATTAAAACAAGATGGCCGACAGCTGGTAATGCAGTTTGTGTTGGGCGCAGGCTGTGCCGGCACTCATTAGGGCACAGAGCACCACCGAGCCGCCTCGTTCTCTCTCTCTTCCCCTCTCCTGTAGCCCCTGAAAAACACAAAGCTTCCTCATAATGTTCCCAAGTGTGTAAATCATTCCAAAGGCTGATACAAAGTACACTGTAAGCCGCAAAAATAATTAGGGCCAACTGCAGCTACCGCCTTTTCTTCCCTTCTGCCTCGGATTCTTCTTTCCAGCCTTCCGCACCCACATGCTTTCCCTCCGACGCTTGCCCAGGCAAATAAAACCTTCAGTCCACACTAAAGCCAAGGGGACATTAAAGTTATAAAAGTTGGCTGAGCAGACATGAGGTGTTCCTTACCGTGTCTAACATGCCGGGTAAAACATGCTATTTAACTTCCTCCCACTTTTCTCTGCAGGCCTCTCATTTAAAGTCTTGTTGGAGCTTGTCTTACTTTCATGTCCCCTCACATTGTGTGGCCCCCTTCTCTGATGCATTTCTCAGCTATCACCCTCTTTTTCTACTCCGACACGCACTCACTCTCCCTCTTGCTGTCTGATGCGATACTAGACAGGGTTACATGAGCCATAAGGCTGCAGAAAAAGGGAGAGGGAGAAGGAATGAGTGAGTGAAGTAGAAGAGGAGAGCGACGTGACTTCACAGAGATGCTGGCAGCATGTCCTACTGTATGTTCTGCCCTCACTAACCCGATGCCGAAAAACAGGGAAATTCGGCCACGCTCTTCCAAACAGCTGCCAAACCTCCTGGACATGAAAGCCGGGGTGAGACAGCAGGAGGAATTCAGTCGGCTGGGCCCTCAATCCAGTCCTCATCATTCCATTACGCTCCGTCGCAGCCTCAGAGATGCACTTCACAAACAAGCTCAAATATTGAATTCTGCAGTGTGTGCACGCATGGAGAAACAGAAAACGAGTTTATAAGACAAGTATATGATAATAAGAAATGGATACGAGTGTTGGCAAAATGCAGAATTTAATAACTGAATTGGACAAATTCCATAGTATGATGAACTGATTAAAACAAAGTGTAATTTACCGAAATGCAGTTTAAGGAAATTCAATGCAGACACATATTAGCGATTTCAATAGTCTACCACAAGCAACAAAGCATAAATAACTGTCTATTTATTTCCTGACATTAAAAATCAAGATCAAAAGTGTTTATATACTGTAAATATGTTCAAATGTATAAGGGCAGTATGTTTTTTTTGTTTTGTTTTTCTTAGAATACTTTTAATTTTATTCAATAGTTTTATTTTTATTCAGCAAGGATGCATTAAATTGTAATTAATTAAAATTTGAAGAAAATGAGAAAATAATTCTATTTCAAATTATGTTTGAACTTTCTATACATGAAAGAATCCTGAAAAAAATCAATACTGATAATAATAAACGTTTCTTGAACACCAAATCAACATATTAAAGCAATTCTTAAAGATCATGTGACACTGAAGACAGGAAGAAATGCCGCTAGAAAATTCAGCTTTTCCATAACATGAATAAATGGCTTAAATGATTTAAAAATATATTAAAATAATAATAAAAAAACAGTTATATTAAATTGTAATAATATTTCACAATATCACTTTTTGCTGTATTTTTTAACAAATTAATGCAACCTCGGTGGACACTTTACGACATAAATTATTTTTCTAATATATAAAACATACATATAAACATTAAATAATAAAAAAATTATATTTAAATTCAGAAATGTTATATTTTATATTTGAATATTATAATTTATTTAAATGTTCTATTAAAAATACTATTTACAGAAATTGAATTTCAATTCCACTTCCTCAAATTTAAATTGCAGTTCCACATCCTGTTTAGTCAATTCATTTCAAATTGTGAATTGGAATTTAGAATGCAATCTCCGTGATGTGCAGTCCTGATGGACAGAGAGTACATCCTCTGTATACTCGGCATAGTGGAAGTCCATACTAACTGTAATATCCAATAAAGTAAATTACACATAGCCATGCAAAAAAGACCAGTTCGGTTTATGCAGGTGAAGCTGCCTCATCAAGATCATTCTGAAAAATCTGGTTGACCAAGGAAGTCTTGTTGATAAAAGTAGGTTAAGAAGCCTGGTGGGGACTCCAGCACAGCGGCATCCCCAACACACCATATGCTGGGGACCACCTATGCTGGTCTTTTTCAGCAGGGAGTTCAGCAGATGAATCCTGCACACAGTGGAAGAGCAGCAGTCCTCAAAGCACTGAGAGATGGGAGACCTGGGGACTTAGTACAGCAGCTTAGCAATGCAATACAGAACATTAGCATGAGAGATTACATGCTGTTTAAAATGTGATAGGCCTGCAGGGGTGAGGTGTGGTACTGTAGCTGAGAGAAACTTGAGTGTGTCTCTCCTTTCCACATTCATGCTTCAAATTGAGGCCATTTGATAGAGGACAGCTTGTGTCTTTGGTTTCTCCATTAGGGGTCATAGGGAGAGTTGCTTTTAACTAATCAAATAATTCCAGAGAATATGCACGCTGTACTGTGCAGGCATGTGGTGCTAACACACAGGACGTGTGTGTGAGAGAGGCTGGTATTGAGCACATGTGTGAGGGAAAAGCACCACCTCTGCACCTTCTGTCACCTGAGTTTGCCATTCAGTGGGAAAGAACTAGATTAATGTAAAGGACAAATTTGTATGATGTGATGTTAACATACTTTCCTATGTCCAATACCAGTTGTAACACAGCAGCAAGTGTTTTATTTACCCTTACGTAATAATGCAAATCAAGCATTGATAGTATGGGTAGACTGGGCGCCTTTGGCTATCCAAAATACAATGTACGATGGTCCTCAGCAAGCTTGAAGACACCACATCCTCACTGTCTTAGTATAACCAATCCAATAATCCCCAATGTCTACAACAGAAAAGTCTGCTTCTTGCTTTATCTCCCAGGGGCAAATATGAACAAGGGAATAGGCTAATGCTAAGTGCCTTACTCTAATCACACAGCCAAGACAAACCTCATTTCCAGCGTAATACCCTCAAAAACCATCCACATAATCCCGCTGACAATCAAGAGTCTTCACCCTTGCACGCCACCTCTTCCCACTGGATAATATGGCCACCTTACAAAAATATCATCATTAGCATAAATCACTTTGATGGCTTAGCATCTGCCAAAGGGTGTTATTGACATTTCTAATGCCCATAAAAACAATGTTCCTCTTCGATTCAAATTAACCCAAGTCCCTGAAGTTTCTTTCCTGGATCAGGTCAAATTTGTTCAGGAATAAAAAAGGAGGGTGGGGGAGAAAAAAAAGAAAGATGCAAATTCGTTTCTTCAAGGCCAGCTCACCAGAGACCCAGAGACTGCTCTGATTAATTGACATGAATTTCTGACTGCAACGTTTTAACATGAGCAAGTGTCAAGCGTTCACCCAGGAATAACAGCAACAAGCTGAACAACGAACAACTTTCTTGGTAAAAAAAAAAAAAAAGCCATGCACTGGCCTTTGCTAGTTCTTTGCTATTTTTATTTGTAAAACTTTTTGAATATGACAGCTCCTCAGCTATGTGGACTTATGGGATAGAATAGTGACCACAGGTTGCACACTTCAGAATATCAGCTGATGCAGAATGTCACCGGGGTATTGTCATTGTCATCATGGATACTAGGTATTCAGACATCCTACGAATATGGGGAAATACATATTGTGTCAAGCAAGCTGAAATGTAATGTCACTGGCTCTCAGAACAGCAGCAGTAACAGGACGGGCAACCTCTGACCTCCCAGTTGCTAAAGCAAGTAGTAAAAAGGTTTGCCAGTGGCCCTGTGGGTCTAAAAGAGAGTTAAAGATTTTACATAGGTCAGCAGGGCCAAAAAGGCCCAAGACGCACACATACTGTACGTGCATTTCACAACAGCCTTGACAGGTCTCAAGTGCCCTACACATTAAGATGAAAATGAAAATTTGATTACATCCAGGTTACACTTACCCTTGAGTGGCCCCTCTCAGGTGCAAGCACTGAGTTACGTGTACTCCACTTGATTATCCTAAAAATAAAAACAATTTAGCGGGAAATTGTTGAATATCTTGCTTATGAAAATGAGGGCTATTGAGCACAGCTTCTAGTGTGTGGCAGAATTGTCCTGAAATATGTGAGAACACCTTCATAAACAGAATCGTTCCTGGAATCTTGTATCATGGGATTGCATTTCACAGAAGAGCGTTAGCGTCAGAATCTATAATTGAGGTGGTGTATGAGAGCTCTGGAGGGCAGACAGGCCGGACGGCCCTGAAAAACCCATAGACAGAGGCAACAACGCTGGTGCCACCAGCGGCTCCAGCATAAGAGGCCTCTCTGGCTAAACTACTGATAAGAAGCATAAAAATCAATGATTAGTGGCTGGCGCCTATGCTAACTCAGCCAGTGCTATTAATTTGGATCAAACATGGCCACTTCCGGCTCAGGCCTTGTGTACTTCTAATGTTTCATGGGCTCTTGATTTGGGCGATGCTCTCCACCACATTCATTGACGTTCTGCTAACAAAGAAGAGGGCTACAAATGGACCTGAAGCTCTGATGTAGTGCTAGCATTCTCATCAGGATTAACTAGCCTCTTAAAGAATGAGACAGGCACGAAAAGGAGCACAAATTAATTTTAGTGCCCACATTAATGAATCAGAGTATTCCCTGTACTTCACACATAAGCAGCAGGGTGCAGCATGGCTGAAGCATAGGTGCAAATAGCATGATAAAGCAATTTGACATTTTATATTTATTTAGTTTTGCAGTGTGCTGAACTAAACTGCACTGAGCTAAATACTAAATGAACTAAAAAAGTAAATGAAAAAAAAAAGCAGGCACACAAGCATGTTTCTGTTCAGTACGTCTATGTAGTTTATATTCTATAAAAAATTTGGGTCAGTAAGATTTGTTAATGTTTTAGAAAAAGACCACGACTGCAAAGTATTAATGGGAAATTATTACGATTCAAAATAAGTTTTTAATTAATACATTTTAAAATGTAATTTATTATTGTTATTGCAAATCTGAATTTTCAGCAACAATTACTCCAGTCTTCAGTGTCACATAATCCTTCAGAAATCATTCTAATATGCCTATTTTGGTGGTCAAGAAACAGTTTTTCTTATTATTTTTCAATACATATACATAAATCAAAAAATATTTACTGTGACTTTTGATTAGCAAAATCAGTTTTGATCTCTAAATAAAAAGTGTTAATTTCTTTCTTTTCACAAAACAAAACAAAAAACTAAACAAAACAAAACAAAACCTACTAACCCCAAACTTTTGAATGGTAGTGTAGCTACAATTTTGGGTTTTGTTTCTTTCTAATGTGTATTCATTATAATTTGAATGCAAATTAATTTGATAAAAATAATAATTACTTTAATTATTTAATTAATTTGATTTCTCAACAAAGTTTGTAATACTTTTCAAATGCCAACCTCAAATATAATTTTATTTTATTTAAAACAGTTAGTAAAATAAATACTCCAACTCAGAAATCACTTACGTTGTAATTACGTAGCAGAAACGTCAGCAATAAACCCCAGCTGTGCCGCAACTTCACCTTTGGCTCTTTTTTTCAACGAATACGTTTTTTTTAATGATTCTGCAGCAGTAAGGAAAAGAAGGAAGGGTGAAAGGACACATGGATGGATGGATGAAATGATAGAGAGAGAAGTCGATGTGAAGCGATAGCAAAATCTCAAGGGGATGAGGCAGGAATATCTGGCTTTTCTCCTTCTCAGCAGATACTACAGCAGGACTGCGGAATGGCGCCTCTGGGAACAGGAACAGTTAATACATCACATGAGTCGACACACTACAGTGTCTTTACCTTCTCTTTCATCTCCTCTGATTTTTCTTATTTATATATCTATTTTTTTTTATCTGTGCTGTCTAACCCCTATCCAGGGGCACTCCTCCTTTTTTCCCATCATTCACTTCCCTATCTCTCTCTCGGTGTGAGCAATGTACTGGTCTGTCACCTCGTGTCACATGTCAGTGAGTGTCTCTGAATCACTAGAGAGCCCCTCTGCTCCAAACAACTGACTCCATACATATCCCACAGGCCTCTGGGGCTGTCGCTCACACAGCGCCACACAGGGGCCAAAGACAGAGAGAGAGAGAGAGAGAGAGAGAGCGAGAGAGAGAGAGAGAGAGAGAGAATAGAGAGAGAGAGTTTGTGTCCTTGAAGCGCTCAGCCAGCTCAGTGACCCTTTGTGCATTCAAGCAGTGAAAAATCGGCCCGGTCTAGAAAAAAAAAAAAATTCTGCCTCTCGTGCCACATTTCCCATATTCCTTTGTACTCTTTGAGAAAATACAGTTCTTGGACTTTGAGGAGGAATGTGTGCATGTATCTGTAAAGGCTGTAGACAAGCAGCTCTGGGATGTCTTAAGGCAGTATTCCCTGGGGTTTCTCTCTCTGACACACTGCTGGTAAAGTGTTTCTCCCTGACCTCTAGCTTGGTCTGTGGACGCGAGCTTAGGCCTAATGGATGAATTACCTAAATACGACGAGCAAAACACATCCCAAAATATAGCAGGCATTAGAGAGACTAATAAATAAAGGTTTCATGCCCTTCCTTAGGAGATTACTAAAAACAACAAAGCAGCAAATGCTTTCTCTCATCATGAGATGACTCTCAAAATGTAATCCTTACTTCAGCAAGGGAAAACAGGAAGCTTTCGTTCCTGGAATAATTATAAGAACTGGTATGATAGCCACTTTGACTGGAAGTAGTATTTATTAAAAAGAAATAAAAACATCCTTGCTTTTATATGAATTTTATATTCAAAAGAGAAGATCTCAAATCGCTTCAAATTGCTCTGCCGAAGGCTACAGCGGTGGCTTTCACCTGTCCTCTTCCTTGCCACTGGGAGGCGGCTGTCATCTGAGGTCATCCTTGACAGTTTGCGGTTTGTTTGTCAGAATATTCTAAATATTTGTGGGCCAAGCAAACTCAACACAAAGCAGATGATTTCAGAATGGAATGCATGGCTTTTTGAGGCTTCAAGGCTAGTTTTACATGACTTTGGTTATAAAGGAGGTAAAATAAATCATCTGTGTGATACGAAGTGCACTATTTTCTCATTTCTGGACACGTATAATATGATGTTCCTTCATCCACATGCGTAAAACAATGTCAGTGGCTCATTTCATAATGTGTAGACTGATTAATCTTCCTTGGACTCTTTCCCCTTTTTCTCACATATTTTCTGCAATTTCCCAGCTTCTCCCGTTTTCGCCCTCCCCTTCTCCTAGAAGCTATGAATGATTTCTTTGTTCGGACAGACAGGCTAATTGAGAGGGCCTTTTCTGAGTAGCATTAAAAAGGATGATTGCCGGCCATCCAAAAAATTAATGTCCCAGGTGACCTATAAAACTCAATTGATCTTAACAGTGGGCAGTGGGGGAGAAAAGAGACACACATTTAGACAGGCTTTCATCAGCAATTACACCACATTTTGTAATTAAATTATGTCTTGGTAATCGTGGTAATTAAATAAGGTGTAGAAGGTTTGCTGGACTCCCGGCTAATGGCTAACAGAAAGAGAAGGAGGGAAACTCATGCCAGTAAAAGTTTCCAGACAACTGAAGTGCTCACATCTTTACCTAAACCCAAGGACAGACACAGTAAACTTTGCACTTTGACTGGCTATTCCTCTTCAGGTTTGACAGCAAATTAACTTAGCAGCATGACACCTAGCCATAAAGATCTTATGCAGACAGAAACTGTCTGTTTGCACTGGGGAAACAAAACAAAACTAAAAACAACAACAACAACACACACACACACACACACACAAACAAAACAAACAAAAGCACAAAAAAACAGACAAGATAAAACAAAACAAGACCAGACCAGACAAAACGAAACACAAAAAACAACAAAACAAAAAACACAGAACACAAAACAACAAACCAAAAAAAACAAAAACAAAACAAAACCGAACAGAACAAAACAAAAAACAGAACAGAACAGAACAAAACAAAAACAGGAAACAAAACAAAACACTTATCAAAATAAAATACAGCAGAATGCTATTCTTACACATTTATTGTATGGCTTACCGTTGATGCAGGTTTTCGCACTGACAGACTCCACACACAGTGCACAGCCTGTTTAATGAATTCAATCCATACAGACTGAAATGTGGCTGAAATGAAGGAAAAAAAAAAGTGTCTCTAGAGAATGACAACCACTGCTACGTTGTTACAAAAATGAGTTTAGCATGGTGCTAAACAATGTGCTGCAGTGACGGGAGGTTGTCTATGGCTCTGTTCTGTTTTACATTTGCCTTCTCTTACGACTTGAACAGAGCAGCACATATCATCTGAGCTTTAGAGGTGCATTGTTAGCTTTTGCTGATTGTGACATATGGCACCACCCCCCGAGCGATTTGTAAGCTATTGATTCATTGCTATGTACTGGTTCTCCATGACTGGCTTCTGCTTACGAACTTGCTAAAGCAAAGTGAACTAGCAGACGACATTTTAAACAGCATTTGTTTCATATACGCCACAAAATTCTTTATATATGAGGCACAGTACAGAAACTCTAGTACTAGCACACTCACAACATACAGAGGCAAAAACAGAATTCAAGGATCTGATTACGAGGTTCCTGTCTGTTTCTGTAATTCTGAGCATTTGCATATCTGCATTTTTTCACACTGACCAAAATCTGACATGGAGCCACTTAAGTATTAACCCTAATCAGTATGCATAAGAATGCAAGTACGCAAAACTACATTGTAAATGAAACCTTCTGGCCTTTTCCATTGCGCTTATCTGCTGGACTACTGCGAGGAAGCTCATACTTTGCACAGATGGCTAGAAGCTTTTTCTCTTTCTCCATCTCTCTCTTATCCCTTTCAGACATGCCCTCCAGTGCTGACATCATCGGCCTCTTCTGCAAATACCGAAAGGGCATGGCTCTGCTTTTTTGGTGAAGTTCTCAGGCTGGAAACTTGATGTTCGAATTGAGAAGGTGACTTGGGAGCGCAGAGGGAAATATACTCCTCTGCTGCGCTCAAATCACAAGGGCAAAAGCTGCACACTCTGTTAAAAAACTCAGAGTGGTGATGAAAAGCGGCCATATCCAAATTCTAATATTTGAACTGATCTGAATAACCGTCTCAAGGCACATCCGAACAGAGTCCGGTGTGCAGACTGATGTCAAACGTCAAGTTAGGGTGGAATAAAAGTGGCTTGTTAATGTTCGATTACACAGTCTGGTTTAACATGGCCCATTGTGCGCAGCTCTCACTCACGGCTCGCGAAACTGTCACTCTGTCAGTCAAAGCCCAGCTCTGGAAAGTGCCACTGTGGAGAGAGTGCTCTTTAATGATGGTGTGCTAGTATAACGAAGCACGGTTAATGCCATTATGCCGTCAGCGCTGCTTCATGACATCCTTGCCATAATGGCGCTCGTTTCAAACTCGGTTTTACGAGCTGCAATTAACTTTACCCAGATCACCACTTTTTTTTTTACCTCCAGGTGTTGGGAAAAGAAAATAACACATTCTTTCACTGCGAGCCAGAATGCCAGGCCGGTGGCAGCAAGGCGGGTTTCCAGTATCTGGGTATCGGAGGCTGCTTTGGGGTCCAGATCTGGATTCGGTCCGCTCTGATGGAATGACCAGAGAGTTAAACGACACCACCACTGGACAGAAATGAGTCCAGAGCTGGCTTAGAGCATCTAGCAGGGTCTGCTTGTAATCTGTCCAGTCTGGGGGGTGCGGATGAGGGGGGCAAGGAGGGTCGTACGCCAGTCAGTGGTCTACACTCTAGTGCTAACAGAACACAGCTTATTCTCGTTCACACCGGGTTTACTGAGATAAGAGCACTCACTCTATCAGCCAACGCTGCTATGTATACACTGCATGGAGATTAGTTGCACATGTGCAGGTCCTGTTAAATGATGGACAATAACTAAAAGTACTACTTGCTCATCTGTTTACACTCTAAATGCTGCTAATAAATGCTCTTATATGTACACTGCATGCCTTACTATGAAGCTAATACTTTGAAGAAACAGAGAAAAGAAATACTAGGCTTAATCAGGACCATCAATCAGTACACTGATTGAACAGATGATTTGATGTTTCCTGACATAAGACCTTTAACCTGTCCACATTTATCCGTATTTCCTTCCTGCGCTACATCTGTTCTCAAGAATCAACTTGCGGTCCAAATAATTAACTTTTCTCAGCAGTGTTTCTATCCTGCCCTCATTCTACTTGGTCTTTCATTACAAAGCCTTGTTACCTGATCAAAAAAATGAAAGAATGAAAGAAAAACATCTCTGTTTCAATGCTGAATCACAGAATCTACATGGAGGGTTGTATTGTGAGCTGACTGGATGTGAAACTGCAGTATGTGATGTCGACTGCTGTTTCTTTGCAGGCATTTGATGCCCACTGATTGTAATGTCTTTGAAGTAACCCTCTGCTGCACAGACCTATTCTCAGAAAGAGCTGTAGGTAACTGTGTTTTACATTGTATTAGCTCTGTGTTTAAACTGAATCCATATGGGTCAGTTATGTATGTGCGTCTCTTGTGCCCAAGAGAACGAGTGCTTTGGTATGTTATAGTTATTTTTGACTGGCCACATATCAGGTATTCAGAGCAGGGCTTCATGCTCTATATGAATGATATGTACACATAAATATAATATAATATAATATAATATAATATAATATAATATAATATACACAAATATGTGACCTGTGCTGGCAAAATGAGTCACAATGAGCAAATTTTCAAAAATAAGTACTTTTTACTTTTACATTCTCCATTAAAAGACCTTCAAAATGATATACGAGTTGTTAGAATCAGACAAAAAATGACTGCGCTACGCCCATTTGAAGTCGATAGAGTCAGCAAAGTCCATTTCGAGAAAAATCGAGTTAAAGTTTTCTGAAGGTTCCAAAGCAAAAATCACCTAGCAACATTGCATATTTTCCTCCAGTTCTTTTCTTAATAATAATTACTATATTAATAATCACAATATAGCTTTTTTATTTTATCTTTGTTATTATAAATAAGAACAGATGCAAAAAAGAAAAGATATAAGAAAGAAACAAGTGTAGCATATTACTTTCTTCATTTTACATCTAAACAAAAGCATTCAAGTAAGAAAAACAAATAATCACATTTAAAAATCAATTTAGTGATTCCTTCTTTTATTTTATTGTTAGATTAATATTAATGAGACAGACAGCCTATATTAAGACCTACTGTTTTGCACGGATCTAATATCATGTTACACATTTGATGTTTTTCCCCAACAGTTCCCCAAACGTTCACTTAAGACATAACTGGTTATGTTTGCATGAATACTTAAATACTGTAATTCTGTGCATATGTGTATATTTATCAGGATTGCACGCTGCCGGATGCGCCGCTATGCACGCACTTCGGATGAGAGTTAGCGTGACAAGTGAGCAGAAAAAAGGTACTCCCCTCAGAAAACGTACAAAAAAAAGATAATTTTAGATGTTTAATTACTTATTTGGAGCATTGGGATCGCTAAAAGATGGCTTAATGAACTTATTTTTGTGAAAAACTCAAATTCGACCAAAATTGACATTGAGTGAATTTGTTTAGTCACATCAGAAACAAAATTCAAAACACCTCCTTACTGAATAATAAAGCTATTTAAGTAAACCTTTATATGAATATAATTTTATTTTACCATTTACCATTTCATGATTTGGCAGAGTAGAGACCAATAATTTAAATTATTTAAAAATTCAGCCATCATCAACCTGGTAGCAATTTTCCTAGGTATGACATTATTACTAGAAATGACCATCAGGTGGTGAAATATATGTAAATATGTGCATTTTAACAGTGACAGTGTATGGAGACCTCAAGATAACGAGGTGTGTGGAAATGACAGGCTTGATATGAGTATAGAACAAGCTATTAATTAAATTGAGTACAGACCATCAGCATTGAGATGACATTTCTATCCTATTGTATATACCTTTTTTCTTTTTCTAGTAAATGTTAGTATGTTGCCTGTGTGTGCAAGTCACATATTATATACGTTTACCATAGTGCAACTATTCCAGCTACCTGCATTTACAGAAATATACAAACATGCACGCACTGGAATTGCAGCCACAGGGCCCTTAGGAAGTGCAGTGTTTCTCGGTAAACACACTCTCTGTTATGTGAGCGATAAGGGTGTTTGAGTGAGCTGCTGATAGCTCATCCTTCTTACAAAACAGACACACATGCTGTTGTTACACTGCCGAGGTGAGTTCACGACCCTCACGGGAAAACAATGCGTCTCAGTTTAGCCTCCGGAGGTGCCACAAAACCGTAGCCATTCAGCCATGGCATGGGATGAAATCAAACTGTAGGCATTCTTTCGTGTCTTTCTTTTTCTTTCATGTTTTTGTGGGCTTTCATAGCAGTTAAGCAACAGCTACCTGTACGACTGGATAGATTGTAGCTTCAAGCCGGAAGGCAAAAGTTTGTTTTCCAAAAATGTGTCTACTACTGCTGGCTTGCTAAACAACTGGAACACTGCAGGAAATGTGCCTGGAGGGAACAACAACTGAGATACTGGAAGACACCAGCAGACTACGTGAAGCTCTGTTTCAGAAGGTGTATTCATAAACCCGATGTAAGATACAATGGTGCATAAAAGCTGTAATAAATTACGCTAGTCTGACTCATCTCTGATAACTAGTACTGCTTTAGTTCTGTGTAAATTCAGTATCAGTACTTAAATTTAGCTGTTTTCATGACTGAGAGTGTGTTATATATATATATATATATATATATATATAAACACACATACGTATAATCATTGTATTCTTTATAATTGAACCTCACAATTTTTAAATATTTTTCTAGATTCTTTTTGTTCTTATTTCTGTATTTTTAATTTATGTGTAAAATGCATTTTTGCCTTATTTGCATAATTAAACTATTAACTCTTAACTAATGCATTTTTCTGTGCTTCAGATGCAGTTTCTGAACCTATTTCTATAGGTTCATGTAATGTTAATAAAAGCAAAATGTCTTTGTGGCATGTACATAAATGTTTCATTTGTGGTTTTCACACCGAATCACCTGTCGCTATTAAATTATGTGGATTTTCAAGTGTAAACAATCATCATGATTTCATGAACACCGTCCTGTTTCACAGGTCTATTCAGTTTATTTATGTGCCACACACATCAGCGGTCTGGCTCATTGTTAGTTATTGGTGGTGCAATCGTTGCGCAACAGCGTGCTTTTCTTCTGCAATCTTTCCCAACAGCCCGTTCCCATCGCCTTCACCCCGTATCTTCCTGTGCCAGGTCTCTAAGCTAAACCACTGATATCAATAACTTCGTAAGGACCAGAGGACCACAGCTAGTGTGGCCTGCACGACCCCAGAGCACTTTAAACTGAAAGAAACAACGGCATTGCTTTTCAATTCATACACACACTCTGCTGCAACATGAATGTCATAACCCTTATATACGTATCTCATTTTATAATACAAAACATGCTTGGCCTTTTTCTGCACTCGAGCGCTGAATTTTTTTTCTCTCTGCAGACATATTCAGCACCTGGTTATTGTTAAAATGCAGTTTTTTACAGACATTTTTAACATATTTATCTCTCTATAGCCCATTTAATCACGAGTCCAATTAAAGCGGTCCTGTCTGAAAAAGCATTAGCCTGCTAAAAAGGAAGCAGGATGCACTAAACTACATATATTAGATACATTAAGACACTCCTAAGATAAAAGGCTTTAGTTCTCATCTAATTGCTTATTAAGCACTTTTGTAAAGTTGCCTGAAGTAATTAGGTGCATGCGTTTTTAAATTGCAACATGCTCGATCATGTTTGGATGTGTTGCTTATTAGTACACGATTTTGCGCTGTAATGGTTAAGGTGTGTATGTGTGTGCGTTTACACCTAAACCCAGGCATCCTCCATGAAGGAATGTCTGTGCCCTGAACTGCTGTGCTGGAGTAAGCCGGTTAAGATATTTACAGGATTTGCATTACTGTTGACACATTTTTCTTAATCTCATTAAGCTGACACCTATGACCCTCTTTATATAAAACATAAGGAAAGGAGGTGGACACTTCACTCCACCAAGCAGAAAATCACTCCCAAATGTCTCTATCACCTCCGATGATTCAGCAAAACAGCGACACAGACTACCGGTGCTTATGGCAATGCAAGTAATAGAAAAGAGTGCTTGAGAATGTCCTGACACGATAAATCTGGCTTGACCGCTGGTCACTACTGCTGAGAAAATTTGGTGGATTTACAAGCCAGACACACACACAGAATGTAAGCTCTTGACCCAAACCAAATGGGTCTCTGTGAGCGTTCAAGTGAGTCATTCCAGTCAGGGGAAAAAAAGTATCAGGACGGAGAAGTTCCTGCTTCTCTCCTGTCAAATCCTTTGATGTAGCTTCACAGGCTCTTAAAAAACGGGGCGAGTTTAGATGCCAGTTCTGGAACTTTCTCTCCCTCAGCCGGGTACATGGACAAATGGCAGCGCAACTGCTTCCTTGCTCACAGCAGGGCAAGCTCTCTCATATCTGCTGTGCAATTTTTGATTAAAGCCCCTCAAAATAATGAAATAACCAAAATCAAAATGGAGACACATTAAAACCTCAGTCGGGGAGCGGTGCTAACGAGACCCTGAATAGTCAGTTGAGGTCTTTGGTTCTTTCTCCCTTAGTTAGGGTTCTCCCCCCTTCTCTATCCCTCTTCCCCTGAACCCCCTGTAGTGCACAGATGTGTGTGTGTGTGTGTGCGTGTGTGTGAGAGAGAGAGAGAGAGAGAGAGAGAGAGAGAAACACAGAGGAGCTTCAAACAAGCTCAAAATCAAAAACAGATCCAGACAGAGGAGCAGGTGTCAAATGATGGCAAGATGGCTGCAAATGACAGAGGCGGCACATCATTTTCTGCTGGATCTAAAGAAAAGTTGATTATCTAAATAGAAATCATGATTATGCAGTATACAAAAACAAAATTTCTGGCTTGAAAGTGATTTTTCCAGTTTTTGATTACAGGACACATAAAAGAAGAATTATATGTATGTATGTAATAAATTAAGATATGTAAGAAATTATAACTTTTAATGAGCAAGGGTGCATTAAATTGATCATAATTAACTAATCTATCTATCTACCTATCTATTGATTTACTAGAATATTAAATTATAGTAATATTTCACAATTTGTTTATACTGTATTTTCAAACAAATAAATGAAGCTTTGGTGAACATTTTTAAAAACATTAACAAACAAATAAATAAATAAAATATATTGTTACTGCCTTCATACATGCATACATGTAACTTCATAAATTCAAGAAAGAAAGAAAGAAAAAGAAAGAAAGAAAGAAAGCACGAAAGAAAGAAAAATTATAATTGTCTTTGCTCTAGTGTGAAAACTGTTTGTTTGTGTGTGTGTGTGTGTGTGTCTTTCCCTCTCCTTTCATTCGCTCCCTCCGGGGGAGTGAGCAGGTGTCTGGTGACCTAGGAAGAGGGAGACACGGGTGGGCATGCGGTGAAGCGCATCCCTGGCTCAAATGTCCCCTGGAGACGGAGGACAAAATATCCCTCCTTTGTTAGTGGCCATCTTTCACTCACCCTCTCCTTTCCATTCTCCCTCTCCCTTCTTCTCTGCTGAAACACATTGTGCTCAGGTGTTTCTCCCGACCCCTTCTCCATTACAGGATATTAAGTCCAAAGAGCGAGAGCAGGCATTGCGACTGCACTTTATGCCGAGCCGAGAGTGTCTCTGCGCGAGCGTCTCTCTCCGGTACTCTCTAATAGAGTTTAAGGGTGAACTTGGAAATGTGGGACCAGAATTGAGATCCTTTCATTAGAACTGTGTCTGACAGAGCTACACACACCTCTTTCACTTCCACTCTCAGCTTCGGGTTGACAAATCCCGCTTTTTCCCCAAATGGAATTAACCTCCATTGCGTTTGAAGTCAAAAGGCAGTGTCGCGAGGGCCGACGGCCTATCCGCACAAACACAATCAAGCTCTGAGGCGACAAGCAGAAAAATCTTGAAAGCTACAACTGACTCCATCTTGAATTCGGTAGAGAGTCAGGGAAAGAGGCCGAAAAAGCCAAACAGTGTGTCAATCATTTGGACACACTTTCTTCCATGGTGACGCCAGGCACATGTAAACAGGAAATCTTTTGGTATGGCTGGAGAAAGCTTTTTTCAACATTCATGTCAAGAGGCACGACTTGGAGGGAAATGGTAGCTGAAGTTAATACCAAAGATCTTGTAATGCAGAGAAGCGAAACAAACCAAGGAAAGAAAGAAAATGTTCTTTTTATTTTCTCCTCATGGACTCACTAACACTGTCTGCAGCTGTCTCTTGTTAGGACATAAGCCTCAGCAACTGCAGCATATGCCACAATTCAATGAGACAATTAGGAAAAAACCCACACGCACTTATGTTACATGTTAACACTTGTGCAAAAAAAAAAAAAAACAATCGCGAGAAGGCAGAGAAGGCATTTTAAAACATCATAGGCTGTTACAAAAGATGATTGTTATAACTTAATTATGCTGCATAATACAAGATTATATTTCATAGGTATCCTTCACAGTGAAGACAAGCTCAGTGAAAAAATAAATCCAAGATGGTGGACAAGTTGGGATAAATGGTGATCATAAATAAGTCTATATTTTATTGTAACAATAATAATTTAGTTCACATTTCATGCAATAATAATAAAAGATAAAATAGTGAAATTAAAAAAGTTAGTTTTTTTTATCCAATATTTTTTTATTAGGGAATTAAAGTAACAGTTAAAGCAGTGGTTCATGATTTAATAATAAAATATAATAATAAATTTAATATATAAAAATTATATTAATTATAAAAATGCCCATGGAGTTATACAATTATTGTGTATTATTAATACTTAATGATATTACTTTATATGATTTCAAATCATACTTCTAAAATGAAGCTTCCTCATTCAATATATCCTGTTTTTCAAGGAATTCTGTCTTTTTTTTCAAAGACAAAATTAATTAAAATAAAATTATATATTATAAAATGTATATATATCATTTTAATTTATATACAGGTGCATCTCAATAAATTAGAATGTCATGGAAAAGTTCATTTATTTCAGTAATTAAACTCAAATTGTGAAACTCGTGTATTAAATAAATTCAATGCACACAGACTGAAGTAGTTTAAGTCTTTGGTTCTTTTAATTGTGGCTCACAATGAGATAGTGAATTGGTGGGTTTTTGTTAAATGTGAGCCAAAATCATCACAATTAAAAGAACCAAAGACTTAAATTACTTCAGTCTGTGTGCATTGAATTTATTTAATACACGAGTTTCACAATTTGAGTTGAATTACTGAAATAAATGAACTTTTCCATGACATTCTAATTTACTGAGATGCATCTGTATATAAATTAAATAACATTTTATGTTTAGTAATTTATCATATATTAAATCAATTTAACTCATTTTGAGGTGCATCTTGGATGATTCCCACAGTCTTGAAAAAAAAAAACCCTGTTTGAGAACCATTGGATTAGAGTATGGCATGTTTAACTTAGAAAAATGCTAACATTAAACTCTCAGAAACAACTAGAGTTGACTTTCTTCTCTTATTTTATTTTTTTTATATCAGTCTGAGATTGACACACATACAGCTTCTTTCACAAATATTAACTACATTAAGTAAAGTAAATAAAGAATCCACAGAATATGCTCCCTAAGGATCAGTGCGTTCATTGCTCTGGTCATCAGAGATATGAGAGTCACCCCACACATTCATCTCATAATGAAAAGCAAATATAGCAATCCTCCACACTCAGCACTTTGCTTTCCTTAATTAAGCCAAAAGGTGTTAATGAAAGTGATTAGATAAGGTCTTCTTAAAGGTTATTTGCACACAACACCTGTTAGTCTAAGGAATATTAATAAATGAGAATAAGTGACAGGAGAGTATGTGTGCAGGGAAGATAACGAATGATTCAGCTCTTCATTTGCTTCATTTTCCCCCTTTCTTTCAAAATGGCTGTCCTTTAGCTCATTGTCAGCAGCTTTAATTCTCAATTCATTTCATGAAAAAAAAAAGTAGAGAGAAAAAATGGGGGGGGGGGAACCCATTTCATTCTCAATTGCACCTGAAAAGAACAACAAGAAACAAATTTGAGGGATTTTAGTGTGAATAAAAATATAATCAAAAAAGCATGTGAGGGCGTGATGACATCTCCCCCCCCGCCGAGGCCCCGCTCTGGGACAGTGGCAGCGGAAGTGTGGCGGTGGGGCCCAGAGGAAGCCTGTCACCTGAGCATTCTTTGAACCATCACAGCTGCTTTGTGGGAATGAACGACGGCACCAAAGAAAAAGAAGGAGAGAGAGAGGGAGAGAGAGAGAGGGAGAGAGAGATCGTCGCTTCCATCACTTCTCCAGGTTTCAAGCATGATCAAATTTGCACTTCAAACCACTGGGACCTGTTAACCAGCCATTGTGTGTGTTCGCTCATGCGAGTGGAGCATTCCAACGATGGCTAGGTAAGGTCTCCTAGCGTCCGACACAAAGACAGACCTTTGATTGGGCCGCTGGAGGGTCCCCTCAGGGCCGCGGAAGCAGTAGTACGGGTATAAAGAGAAAGAGTGCATGCGGATGTATTGACTTCATTCTGCTAGTTATTGACTCTCAGGCCAGTCGTGATAAAAGTCAAAAGAGTGTGATAATGGTAATATTGTGCAAGAGAGATGTGCATAGTAATTCCTTTCATAGGATCCTCTATGTTGGAAAATCCATCTTAAGATTTAGAACATGGTAGCTGATTTCTAGGCAGTTCAAACTGTTTTTTTGAACACCCACAATTTCCCAAAAAACAGCTTGAGCACCTTAAGCTTCACTGGAAGTTTGTTTGTTGTTGGTCCAAGATGGATAATGACCATCTCAGACCAGCTAGAATCCAGTAACCATGTTCCAAAACACAGCTATCAGCTTAAGCTGGATTTTCCAGCATGGTAGAGAGAAAAAAAGTTTTTTTTGTGTTTTTTTTTCTGTTCGAGGTAGCTGAACTAAAAGACTAAAAGGCTGAATGTGGCCCTAGCGTGGCTCCACTCACCGTTCTCACTGTCTGATTTGTTCTCGTGCTCTGTGTCGGTCAGGGTCAGGGCTGAGTTCGAGCGGCTGGACAAGCAGGAGTTGCGGCCAGACTTCACACCCCTGCCCCAGAGGCGCATGGCACGTTCCGGTGACATCACCCCCTCGTTCTCAGTGTCCATGTCTGAGCCTGCGCCAACGGAGTAGCCGCGGTGGGGGAGGCCCATCTCTGCGCAGAAGGCCAAGCCACGGCGTGTGGCTGGTTCACATATTCCCAGCTGCCTCAGGTTAAAGTTCTGACCTGTAAAAGAAATGCAACAAAATAATTCAGCAAATATCTATATACATGGTCCAATACAATCTACAATCTACAGGTGCCAAATGTAAATACACACTGGAATTGGTGAGTACATAAAATAGAGTTATTCAGCAATTGAACAGTACCGTTTTTTAAGAATCAAAACGCATGTGAGTTTTAATTGCTATGATCGAGTGAGAGTTATTTTGCTTGCATTTCACATGTAAGCAAAGCAAATTAAAGAAAAATATCAGTGTCTATGCTACATCTTTTACCATTTTACCATTTTTATATACATTGTTCAATTCTTTCAAACCCTAGAAATATATGTATAGACACACACACACACACACACACACACACACACACACACACACACACACACACACACACACACACACACACACACACACACACACACACACACACACACACACACACACACACACACACACACACTCATACTTCCATTCAAAAGTTTGGAGTAAGAAATACATTATTTAGATTTACATTTTATTCATTTATTACAATACAGTTATTCAGCAAGGATTCATTACACTGATCAAAAGTGACATTTATAATGTTATGTTGAAATGTATTTCAAATAAATGCTTTACTTTTAAACTCAAAAATATTTAAAATGTTTCTTAAACACCAAATCTGCATATTAAAAATGATTTCTGAAGACTGGAGTAATGGCTGCTAAAAATTCAGCTTTGCCATCACAATAATTATTTTGTTTAAAATATTACAATTAAAATAGAAAAGTTATTTAAAATTGTAATTTTGCTTCACAATTTTTTTTTCTGATAAATGTAAATAAATGCAGCAATGGAGAGCATAAGAGACTTCTTTTAAAAACATTAAATAATCTTACTGACCTCAGACTTTTGAATGGTAGTGGGTGTATATGAAAATTAATAATACATAAAAACAAAATTATATAAAAAGAAATAATAATAATAATAATAATAATGAAAAACAGCTTTTGCACCCTGTCTATTCATATTAATCTGTATTACCCTTACACAATTGTAATTAAACACAATGCTACAAAGACAACACACACACACACACGTAGCAACCGTTTCATACACAGTAAGACACATTCCACATGCCCTAGTTAAGCAGAGGAAACAATCAATCAAAGAAACACTAAAAAGAGCATATTTAATGTTCTATTTTGAAGTCTGACTGCTGTTTTCTGCGATTATTTCTGCCATGTGCACTTATAGTATCAAGAGAATGACAAATAAACTAGAATTCTCTAATTCCCTGGACATTAGAAACTCCTTTCTAACACACACACACACACACACACACACACACACACACACACACACACACACACACACACACACACACACACACACACACACACACACACACACACACACACACACACACACACACACACACACACACACACACACACACACACACACGCACACACAGCCATAGACCACCGTTAAGTATATGAGCATGAGAAAAGTGTGTTTTTCTCTCACTGGAGGGACTTGGGAAAGCCTAAGAGGGCTCAATATCACTCGCAGGCTGGACGTCATGGTAAGTGGTTCTCATTGTGAGTACAGAGTGGTCTCTTTCACATGTGTGTGTGTGGAGGGTGGGAGTTCAGGTATGCTTTGTTGGCCTATTCTGTGGGGTGGGAAGAGCCCATAGAGTGTTGGTAAAACACAAGCTGACAGGTAAATGGGCCTTGCTGGCATCTGGGGAGCCATTTGGAGAGTGTCGAGCAATGAAAAGATCCACGGCTCCAAAGAAACGGGAAGAGAAAAGAAAAGTAAAGCTGTAAATTGATACCGCAATCTATCTTTTTTTATTTGTTCTCTCTTTTTTTTTTGCCATGGGAGATTGTATCAACTGACCCAAAAGCCAGACAGAAAGGAAAGCTTCTGTAAACAACTCACACACACACTATACGGAAGGCAAACTAACACCCCATGTGTGGAACAACGAGACTATCAAGTCTCATCAGACAGTCAAATATCCGCAGACTTAGCAGTCTGTTCCCCGAACACCCACAATACACTGCACATGTGAGTCCTGATCGGTTTTTGGAACCACAATTATAAACCCAAGTTACCAGAATATCTCTCTCTGCTGAAGGACTCTGATGTGTATTCCAGCTCACCTAGTGACAAAACAGAAAAGTGGGGAAAAAATAGAAATATAAGAAAGAAAGAATTTAAAAGAGGACAAAAATGTGGGCAAGTAAAATCTCAAAGGAAAAAAGACAAAAAAATTAAAAACTTAAATTGAGACATGCGTACTAGCGTAGCACTTTTAGATATTAATTTCTACTTCTATGTTTTTATTTATTTATTTATTTTTTCAAATGCAGATACAAACTCAAGTATTTTCGCTGAGAACGGTGGGCAGTCACTTGACTAATTGTTATCCTGTAGCATCACGCATGTTCCCTGGCAGCCCTAGTTGTGCTAAGTGAGCTTGAAAATGAGCTTGAAAAATATCTTTCACAGTGAGACTGATGATGTTTTCTCTGTGCACCTTCTACATGTATTTTTGGAAGGATGCAGATAAACAGCAGCAATTAGCCGTGAGAGGGAACACCGCAGCAACATGTCTAAACAGCCGTTTACACACTCTTTAAAAATGTTTTAATGAACTGACTGCAGTCTCTTGGGCTGTGCAAAGTCTCAAACTGAGGGAAAACTGCTACTGAAATGAAGGATTATTTATATCTGTGTCAAGCCGGCACAGCCAGAGTCACAATTTATATCTGATTTTCTGTAATCAAAACTGTCATATTATTTATTGTAAGACTTAGTTTGCTCAGTGAAGGTGATAGAATAAAAAATAAATAATTCAGCTCTAGCATGCTGCAGTCTTCATTTGTCTAATCATTAGATAATTTTGTAATTAAAATCACATTACTTTAGCAGTGAAATGATTGAGCTTGAATTCTGTGAATAGGTGCCGTTTCAGATGGGCAGAAACACACACACACACACACACACACTGTAAAGGAAAAAGTGGAATAGACTAGAAGATATCTTCATCATGCCTTGGTGTGTTAGCAGTCAGACTGGTACATTTAGCACTTTAAATCTGGATGATGATTTCAGAAATGTCTCCAGGCTGTTAATATCATCAAAGGCAAGATGAATGCTACACCTTGAAAGTCATATTAAAATATATATTTGAAAACACATATGAACAAACATGATTGTAATTAAATTTGTTAATGTATTTTAGAAAATACATCTAAAAATCGAATTACATTGTTGATTAAAATATTAATATGTACAATTCTTTTGAATTCTTACACTTGCATTCCATAAACAAACAAACAAAATTCATAAAACAACTACCAACCAAATAAATGTATAAAAATAATAATAAATAAATAAATGTAATAAAATAAAAGGTTACACTTTATTTTAAGGTGTCCTTGTTACAGTGCAATTATACATTTACATACTGAGTAATTTTAATTAACTACATGTACGTACTATATGGTTAGGGTTTGTCTTAGAATTACTTGCATGTAATTATGCATAATTTATTGTTATTATAATAGTAAGTACATGTAACATGTGTAACAAGGGCACTTTAAAATAAAGTGTTACCAAATAAAAAAATAAAACGAAAGAAATAAAACAAAAACTGCATTACAAATAAAACTTTACACAAATCAATCAATGCAAATTAAAAAAAAAAACATTATTATATTTATATAAACATTATTTTACAGTCCATTAAATCCAAACTTTAAAATGTATCTTCACATTAGACAATGTAAAAGACTTTCAACTTAGCAGCCGCTCGGACTTATAATTCATTTCCCGTTCTTTTTGTCTGGATCCAATGATTTCCAAACTCTGTATTCTGTAGAATTAGTCTGTGGAGCAGACTGCATTCCATGGAGGGAGCTTATCTGCCATGGTGATAGGTGTGCGCGGCTCCAAAAACACCGAGGCCTGAAAAACCGCAGTGCGGCCTCACATTTACTGAGAACCATATATATTGCGGAAATATATTGGTCTTTAAACGGATCATTTATTTAGTCGTTTGCAAGCAGATCCTCGTAAGTTTTAATGGTTACGACTCTTCAAATGACGCAGAGTAACAAATGATTTCAAAATGTTTTTAAATGCGTTTAAATGCATCAAAAATCAACTAAATCAAATCAATTAAATTAGTAATGATTAATCAAATAAATCATATCTACCTTGCAATAGATTAAAATAATTCTAAAGTAGTTTACTAAATATACCTAATAATAAAAAAACTAATAAAGTTTTCACATGTAAGTGACTAATTATTTTAATCCACAGAATTTCATGTTAAAACAATCACAGCAAAAAGCTGCATATTTTATTAGCTTGATGATAAAAAAAGGAAAGGAATGAAAAAGGCATTGATCCCCTGCATTAACAGGAATTAATAAGGGCTATTAACTACAGAAATAATCGGGGTTCCACCGAAGTTCAATTAAAATCATATAAATTCCAAATTACCAATTAGTGTAGATGAAATTGTACAGGATAAGATAATTGAGCAATTATGGCTTTTCTGCTCAAATATTTATGAAGTGTTAATTTGAGTTTGAAAGCAATCAATGAACTGGTAATGACCTTTATGGAACTTTGTAATGGAACTGAACGGCAGCACTTCGCAGCATGGCTACATTATTTCAGATCTCAGTAATTCCAATCTGCCATTGTTGTGTAATGGCTAATTAACAATTTCAGTTCGCCTGCCTGGTCCTTTCTACTCCGCAAATTAATTATCTAGGTATCGCTGTTTGCAACGGTCTAAAGGCTAAAAATATATCACACGGGAGGAATTAGTTTCATGATGAACGTGGTTGCGTGCCAAGGTTAGGGCTTGAGACTGGGTTAGGTGACGTCTGCGGCAGGGTGATTATGGCGAGAGTGTTGAAGACCGTGTTGAGGCCGAAGTGCAGTCTCTCAAGAGCTCAACGGTGTCTGCACTACATCTGTGTGCGCCTTTGCTCTCTCTCTCTCTCTCTCTCTCTCTCTCTGTGATAGAGTGGGCTACCCTGCATAATGGTTGGAGGCAGGCTGCTCCTTTACCCCTGCTGTAATCTGGTGTCACTTCCTGTGCTTTCTAAAATAAACACACTCAACAGACAGAGCCTCTAGCACTCCAGTGACTGATAACAGCTAGGCTGACCTTCAGCTTAACACAACACTAACGTTAAGGGCACACAAACACACAACGCTAACCTCTATCGCAACACAGACACGCACGACACCTAGGGAGAAAACATTTGACCCAAATCTACATTTGTGCTAAATCCACAGCTAAAAAAACTCACCTTTACCGGTGCGTATTTTGATGAAGCCTTACATGCAGAAGAACAAAAAGAAAACAACAAAGAACTCAATGAATGTGAGCGACTTTATAAAAGCACGGCTGTGCGAATGCTTGCAGACCCTCTGTGCTCGTAATTAGTAATAAAACTGTGGCCGAGCAGGGCACATTGCAAACGTCAGAACAGCGCAATAATGCTGTTTATGTTTTTTATGGTGCCATTCATTATTGCCAATGGGACACATGGGCATATGTTATAAGGGAAACTTCGGATCTGAAAATGAGAGGCTGGGTCGAGGGGTTTGGATTGCGCTAATCAGAGGAAATGTTTTATTTCTTCGCTCTGTCGACTAGTCGACAAGTATCAGAGCAAGTCTTTGTGCGTAAATCTGTCTAATCTGTTTTGAATCTGCTTCATTTTTCAATCAAAAGTAAGTAAATGTTTTCTCAGAGAAAGCGTTCGGTCGTGCCAAACCAAACTTAATTTCCTCTAATTATGTGTAATTATGGTCGTACATCCCATATATTATTATTTGAATGCGATCCGTCCAAAAGCGCATTCTTGTCGTATTTCTAGACATATGTTATTATTCTTTTTTTTTTCAGTGTGCGCTTTAAAGCTGTATGACGTGACCTCTATACTGGATGAAGTCATAATGGATTTCTGAGGTATGACAGGTGCAGGTGACTCACCTTGGCGGCTGTACTCGTCTGCCTCTCGGTGGACCATCTCTTTGACGTGGCCGCCGTAGAGCAGGCGTGAGGAGTCGTGATCGAAGGCCTTGAGCGTCTCGCTGGAGCTGTAGGACTTCTGGGTGGGCACGCGGCAGTCCTCGCTGTCGCCGGATGAGCCCGTGTAGCGGCGCTCTTTCTCTCTCCTGCTCTTGGTCAGTGAGCAGTACGGCCTGCGTTCTTTCACATCCATCCTGCCCACATGACGTGCTGAAAAGCAACGCGGCAACCAATCGGAGCGCTCGCTCGCCTCAGGCTCCGCCCGACCGTGAGCTTACTGTTGTCTACCTGGAGAGCGAAAGAAGTGGCACATAGGGATTGTAAGAGAGAGGGAGGGAGAAATGGAGAGAAAGAATTAAAAAAAGTATAAACTAGCGGTCACACAGGACTAAGCTGTACACTTAATCTTCCCAGGATTCACAAATCCTTTCCACCTTCTGGACTGTCAGGAGACGGCATGAGGGCAGCGTCTTTCGTCAGACAGCGTGAGAGTGCTTCCCTCAGTCTGAGTTTTTTTGCAAGAGCACTTCCTGGAGATATTGAATGTAATATATTGCAGTGTTTCTTATACAATGCTTATGTATTTATTTCATTTGTCTAGTTACAATTAAATTAATTACATTGTTTTAATTTTATTTATTTATGTGAACATGTTCAAGACTAAAAAACAAATAAATAAGTAGTCTCTTATTCTCACCAAGGCTGCATTTATTTGTTAAAAATACAGCAAAAACAGTGATACTGTCAAATGTTATTGCAATTTAAAATTATTATTATTATTATATTTAAAAAAAATATTCCTGTGATTTTCAGCAGTGATTACTCCAGTTTTTAGTATCACATGATCCATGAAACCGATATAAAACTTTTTTTTTTCAGGATTCTTTGAAGAATAGAAATTCAAATGAACAGCATGCAATTATAAATGTCTTTACTGTAACTTGTTATCAATTTGATGGTCTCAATAAAAGTTTGAAAAAAAAAACCCCAAACAAACTGAGAACTTAAGTTATTAATGACTGATAATTATGTTATCGGTTTGAGCCTTAAAAACATTAAAAAAACATATATATATATATTTGGATTACACTAATTGCGTATAATTGTTTTTCCATGTAGCCAATAGGTGTTTTGTGCATTTGCATTGCATTATTTTGTGAAACACAGTCTTTTTAGAACTCATAAAATATTATTTATTTTGCAGTAGCGCCACGGCTGAATATCAGTGCCTGAAATACTGCAATAAAATCTTTGTGAATGTGTATAGGCTTTGAGCTGAGTGTGTGTATAGTCTACATGTACAGTGTGCAAGTCTGTGTGTGTGGAGGAGTGGTTTGTTTTGGGAGTTGATAAGCTTAAGAGTAGTGCTGAGAGGTCAGAACGGGACACTCGGGTGGGGGTGGTGTCGGTTAATTGATGACCGCTCTTTGTCGGCCTGTAATACACCAAGAGTTACTGATAACAACGATACAGCCATTAGAAGACCGAAATAAAACACCGGATCAGTACAGCCAAAGCGGAAGGGATTGAGAAAGGAAGAGGAAAAAAAAAAAACCCCAACGACCTTTCATTAAACCCTGCCAGCAAGAATTAATAAAATCTACCTAAAACATCCTGGGAATCGATGAAGAAAAAAAATGAAGAAACTGAAAGAAAAAAAAAACGCATTAATGGGAGATGGTGGAGTAATAAATGATGGTGAGGGCCCTAGGGTGCGTTTCAAATGTTTATTAGTCCAAAACCCTCTGCTTCTAATTCTGGGTCCAGATAATCGCTGTACTTTAATTTCTTTCTTGGCTGGCCCTCTTTTGGAGCCCTCCCAACATGCATGCTTTGCTTTTCATGCTCAAACATATTTTTCGCCTTTCCTCTTTCATCCACTCTCTCTCTGAGGCGGCGCTCTTGATTTTTTGTATGTGGTGTGTGTAGATGATTTTAAAAAGCTTCCCTATATGGACGTGTTAGAGGACAGGAGATTTGAAGGGCCCTGAGACTGAGGGGTTTGGATGTTTTACTAGACAAAATGGTTACTGGTCACTTCCACGTGTGACGTTAATGTGTCAGATAGCAGAGAGAGAAATAAAGAGAAGGTTGAAAGGCAGAATAGAGGGGTAATTGTGATGTCTCTTAAGTGAGAAGGAGTGTTTGAGTGCGTGTGAGTGCTCTGTTGCTGACTGAAATGGCGGAGAGCGTTCTGAGGTGCTTCTATCTCAGATCACTTCTCTTATTGGTTTGTACTGAAAGTGGGCGTGAACATCTTTGATCTGGCATTAATGTTGTATAAGTTGACTTTTTTTCATATTTTCAGCAGTTATATGCTCCTGTTATGTGCCTGCAGATTTCATGCACACACACACACACACACCCACCCATGATCTTGCTCTTCAGAGCAGAGACAAAGACTTTTGCTTGTCAGGCCCATATGCTGATGTCACTGCAGTATGAATTACATTGTTACCAGAAGTTCCACTTTTTATTGACCATTTATCTTCTCACCACCATCATAGCCAGCAAACTTTCAGAGATATTTATTAGAGCCTTTGGCATCTAGTGTGGGAATGTATAAAATTATTCATTGTGCTGTTAAATATAGAATTAAACTTACAAAAAAAAAGTAAAGTAAAATACTATGAACAAAATGATAAAAGACCAAATATATTTTCTTATCAGCTGACTTAACAAAGAACATTTTTGTCTACGATGAATATGTGTGCCATAATTATCTGATTCCTCTCTGTCCTCATAAATGAATTAGGAGCAGCTGATCAACTGCATTATTGGTAATTAAATTCTTAATTAAAAATCGCTGCGGTTCAATGACTAGCACAAATCCTAAAATAGAAAAACACTGACATCACTAATATGGCAAACTGTTACAAGAGGTTTGTTGAGGTAATCTGATTATTGTATTGGCATGGGAGTCTGAGGGAAGAAAAAAAAACCTGAAGGATCGTTTACGTTTGCAGTCAGATGGAGTGAATATGTTAAATTATCAATGAGGATATATTAGTATGTCATGCTCCAATGCACATATCAGCAGCTATGTCCTGCACAAATCAGCCAGTATTATTTAATATAAAAAAATAATCATAAATTAAGGAGTCAACGTACTGTTCAAATTATTACAATGCGGTTCATACAGAACAAAAGGATGGCCTCTAATAAATTAAATAAGCTGTAGTAACATTATACATATATGGATGTCTAACACAGTGATGTTATTGTGGGGCAAAATTTATTTATGATAAAGAGCATTAATGACGGCTCACAGCACAGATGAAATCTGAATTTGCCTGAAAACTCTGAAGAATCCACAGCCCTGTTTTGTATGTTAATATATAAAAGCCTCCTCCACAAGCAACAACAGCTACAACTGATGTGTCTCCTTTCATTTTTACCCGTAATCTCTATTCCTATTTAAACAAACACTGTGCGACAGTCCACAACTTCCTCTGCAACAGATTTAAACATCCACCAGACTGTGAACCCCTCGCCTAAGAAACAGCCCTAATCAGTGTGCATATGTCTTTGTAAACTTTCAGAGATATTTATTAGAGCCTTTGGCATCTAGTGTGGGAATGTATAAAATTATTCATTGTGCTGTTAAATATAGAATTAAACTTACAAAAAAAAAGTAAAGTAAAATACTATGAACAAAATGATAAAAGACCAAATATATTTTCTTATCAGCTGACTTAACAAAGAACATTTTTGTCTACGATGAATATGTGTGCCATAATTATCTGATTCCTCTCTGTCCTCATAAATGAATTAGGAGCAGCTGATCAACTGCATTATTGGTAATTAAATTCTTAATTAAAAATCGCTGCGGTTCAATGACTAGCACAAATCCTAAAATAGAAAAACACTGACATCACTAATATGGCAAACTGTTACAAGAGGTTTGTTGAGGTAATCTGATTATTGTATTGGCATGGGAGTCTGAGGGAAGAAAAAAAAACCTGAAGGATCGTTTACGTTTGCAGTCAGATGGAGTGAATATGTTAAATTATCAATGAGGATATATTAGTATGTCATGCTCCAATGCACATATCAGCAGCTATGTCCTGCACAAATCAGCCAGTATTATTTAATATAAAAAAATAATCATAAATTAAGGAGTCAACGTACTGTTCAAATTATTACAATGCGGTTCATACAGAACAAAAGGATGGCCTCTAATAAATTAAATAAGCTGTAGTAACATTATACATATATGGATGTCTAACACAGTGATGTTATTGTGGGGCAAAATTTATTTATGATAAAGAGCATTAATGACGGCTCACAGCACAGATGAAATCTGAATTTGCCTGAAAACTCTGAAGAATCCACAGCCCTGTTTTGTATGTTAATATATAAAAGCCTCCTCCACAAGCAACAACAGCTACAACTGATGTGTCTCCTTTCATTTTTACCCGTAATCTCTATTCCTATTTAAACAAACACTGTGCGACAGTCCACAACTTCCTCTGCAACAGATTTAAACATCCACCAGACTGTGAACCCCTCGCCTAAGAAACAGCCCTAATCAGTGTGCATATGTCTTTGTGTGTTTGTAGAATGAGTCACTCAGTGTTGAAAGAGTATGTGTGTGTTTTGTGTCTGTATGTATGTGTGTATGTATGTATATGTGTGTGTGTGTGTGTGTGTGTGTGTGCGTGCTTGTCCGTGAGAGCGGATGCAGGAATCAAGTCAAGCGGAAAAGTAACACTTGGCTCAACAGGGGGGATTTCGGCTTGAACCTGCTACAACCGAAGATGAATTTGCAGTGTTTTCACGTGTGCAAATGTGTGCATTTGTGCTTCTGTATGTTTGCACATGTCCCTGCTGGCTTCATAGGTGACCTCAGTCAGTGCCAGGTGACCCGTGTGTCTGTCCGTGTGTGTGTTTCTGTGTGTGTGTGTGTCATGCATGTGACCGGAGACAGTGTGAGGAGGAGGAGGCGACACACCAGTATTACAAAAAATTTGTGAGAATAAGTGTAACACACAGCATAGTGGCTGTAGTAACAGAAATTCTGCCTTACCTTTTTTTATTAAAGGTATTACCTATTTGTTTCTTCAATGCACATTATGTGGAGCAGCCTAAAAAAAAAAAAAAAGAAAACATATACACTACTAGTCAAAAGTTTTTAAACGGTGAGATTTGTAAAGTTTTTTAAAGAAGTCTCTTGTGCTCACCAAGCCTGCATTTATTTACATTAACATTACATTTAGACTTTTTGCAGACGCTTTTATTCAAAGTGACTTACAATTGGGGAATATATAAAGAGATTCTTCTTAAAAAGGCAAACAGACACAGGAAGTGCTCGCAATACCAAGTTTCAGGCATTTGTTCAAATAAGTACAAGCTAGAATAGAAAATAGTTATTTTAAATTTGATTCAAAGTACATTAGTATATTGCAAAGTACACAGTATATTTGATATTTGATCCAAAGTACAGTAAAAACAGTACAATTTTGAAATATTTTACTATTTACAATAACTATTTTCTATTTGAATATATTTAAACATGTAATTTATTCCTGTGATTTCAAAGCTGATTTTTTAGCATCATTATTCCAGTCACATGATTTCAGAAATCATTCTAATAAAAAAAAAAATTCTAAAAAACATTTATATACTGACTCCAAGCTTTTGAATGGTATAGTGTGTAATTTTACAAAAGCTTTTTATTTCAGATTTTAAAAAATGCAAATAAATCTTTAGATCTTTCTATTTATCAACGAATCCTGAAAAAATGTACTCAACGGTTTTAAATATTGATAATAATAATAATAATAATAATAAATGTTTCTTGAACAGCAAATCAGCATATTAGAATGATTGCTGAAGGATCATGTGACACTGAAGACTGGAGTAATGATGCTGAAAATTTAGTTTTGATCACAGGAATAAATTACATTTTAAAATATATTCAAATAGAAAACAGTTATTTTAAATAATAATAATA